>NC_086445.1:146243609-146546943 GCF_028390025.1 Pseudophryne corroboree
GAAGTGCCATCCTGCCTGACACTGCAGTGCCACTCCTAGATGGGCCAGGTGTTTGTGTCGGCCACTTGTGTCGCTTATCTTAGTCACACAGCGACCTTGGTGCGCCTCTTTTTTTTCTTTGCATCATGTGCTGTTTGGGGACAATTTTTTTGAAGTGCCACGCTGTCTGACACTGCAGTGCCACTCCTAGATGGGCCAGGTGTTTGTGTCGGCCACTTGTGTCGCTTATCTTAGTCACACAGCGACCTTAGTGCGCCTCTTTTTTTCTTTGCATCATGTGCTGTTTTGGGACTATTTTTTTGAAGTGCCATCCTGCCTGACACTGCAGTGCCACTCCTAGATGGGCCAGGTGTTTGTGTCGGCCACTTGTGTCGCTTATCTTAGTCACACAGCGATCTTGATGCGCCTCTTTTTTTCTTTGCATCATGTGCTGTTTGGGGACAATTTTTTTGAAGTGCCATCCTGCCTGACACTGCAGTGCCACTCCTAGATGGGCCAGGTGTTTGTGTCGGCCACTTGTGTCGCTTATCTTAGTCACACAGCGACCTTGGTGCGCCTCTTTTTTCTTTGCATCATGTGCTGTTTGGGGACAATTTTTTTGAAGTGCCATCCTGTCTGACACTGCAGTGCCACTCCTAGATGGGCCAGGTGTTTGTGTCGGCCACTTGTGTCGCTTATCTTAGTCACACAGCGACCTTGGTGCGCCTCTTTTTTTCTTTGCATCATGTGCTGTTTGGGGACTATTTTTTTGAAGTGCCATCCTGTCTGACACTGCAGTGCCACTCCTAGATGGGCCAGGTGTTTGTGTCGGCCACTTGTGTCGCTTATCTTAGTCACACAGCGACCTTGGTGCGCCTCTTTTTTTCTTTGCATCATGTGCTGTTTGGGGACTATTTTTTTGAAGTGCCATCCTGCCTGACACTGCAGTGCCACTCCTAGATGGGCCAGGTGTTTGTGTCGGCCACTTGTGTCGCTTATCTTAGTCACACAGCGACCTTGGTGCGCCTCTTTTTTTCTTTGCATCATGTGCTGTTTGGGGACAATTTTTTTGAAGTGCCATCCTGCCTGACACTGCAGTGCCACTCCTAGATGGGCCAGGTGTTTGTGTCGGCCACTTGTGTCGCTTATCTTAGTCACACAGCGACCTTGGTGCGCCTCTTTTTTTGTTTGCATCACGTGCTGTTTGGGGACAATTTTTTTGAAGTGCCATCCTGCCTGACACTGCAGTGCCACTCCTAGATGGGCCAGGTGTTTGTGTCGGCCACTTGTGTCGCTTAGCTTAGCCATCCAGCGACCTCTGTGCAAATTTTAGGACTAAAAATAATATTGTGAGGTGTGAGGTGTTCAGAATAGACTGGAAATGAGTGGAAATTATGGTTATTGTGGTTAATAATACTATGGGATCAAAATGACCCCCAAATTCTATGATTTAAGCTGTTTTTTAGGGTTTTTTGAAAAAAACACCCGAATCCAAAACACACCCGAATCCGACAAAAAATTTTCGGTGAGGTTTTGCCAAAACGCGTCCGAATCCAAAACACGGCCGCGGAACCGAATCCAAAACCAAAACACAAAACCCGAAAAATGTCCGGTGCACATCACTAGTTCTATTCCCTTTCTATCGGTGTCGTGGACACCCATGAGTGGAAATAGCCCTTTAGCTGGTACTGGCTGATGGCATTGTCAGTCTTCGCACAGAGTTACACGTGGTGGTCGGTTGGTTGTCTGTGCGCGTGTGTGTGTGGGGGGGCGCCGGATTACTGTTTTGCCCCGGGTGACAAAAATCCTAGTTTCGGCCCTGCCAAACCTACGAAATTCAATCATCAGGTTGGGGATTGAAACAGTGGGATTTGATAGAACAGTCAATAGGTCATCCGCGAATAGCGCAAGGTTATATAAATCCTCTCCCACTTTAAGACCGGAAATATTTGGGTTAAATCTAATTGTACCAGCCAGAGCCTCCATGCGTAAGATAAATATTAGAGATATGCGGCTGGCACTTTTCGTGTTTTGGTTCTAATTCCACTTTCGTGTTTTGGTTTTGGCTTGGTATTGCCAAAACCACCCTTTCGTGTTTTGGTTTTGGTTTTGGATCTGGATAATTTTTGAAAAAAAAACATAAAAACAGCTAAAATAACAGAATTTGGGGGTAATTTTGCTCCTACGGTATTATTAAGCTCAATAACATTCATTTCCACTCATTTCCAGTCTATTCTGAACACCTCACAATATTGTTTTTAGGCCTAAAAGTTGAGCCGAGGTGGCTGTATGACTAAGCTAAGCGACACAAGTGTACGGCACAAACACCTGGCCCATCTAGCAGTGGCACTGCAGTTACAGACAGGATGGCACTATTCAAAAACTAGTCCTCAAACAGCACATGATGCAAAGAAGAAAAAGAGGTGCAATTAGGTAGCTGGATGGCCAAGCTAAGCGACACAAGTGTACGGCACAAACACCTGGCCCATCTAGGAGTGGCACTGCAGTTACAGACAGGATGGCACTTAAAAAAACTAGTCCCCAAACAGCACATGATGCAAAGAAGAAAAAGAGGTGCAAGATGGAGTTGTCCTTGGGCCCTCCCACCCACCCTTATGTTGTATAAACAGGACATGCACACTTTAACAAACCAATCATTTCAGCGACAGGGTCTGCCACAGGACTGTGGCTGAAATGACTGGTTTGTTTGGGCCCCCACCAAAAAAGAAGCAGTCAATCTCTCCTTGCACAAACTGGCTCTATAGAGGCAAGATGTCAACCTCATCATCATCCTCCGATTCCTCACCCCTTTCACCGTGTACATCCTCTTCACTGAGTATTAATTCGTCCCCACTGGAATCCACCATCACAGGTCCCTGTGTTTGGGTGTAGTATGGTATGCCGGCGCTCGGGCTCCCGGCGACCAGCATACCGGCGCCCGACCACCGGCATACCGGCAGTGTGGCGAGCGCTAAGGAGTCCCTTGCGGGCACGGTGGCGCGCGTTATTCTCCCTCCAGGGGGGTCGTGGACCCCCACGAGGGAGAATAGCTGTCGGTATGCCGGGTGTCGGGATTCCGGCGCCGGTATACTGTGCGCCGGGATCCCGACATTCGGGATACTGAAGACCACCCCTGTGTACTTTCTGGAGGCAATTGCTGGCAAGGTCTTCCCGGAGGAATTTATAATTCATTTTGATAAACTTCATCTTCTCCACATTTAGTGGAAGTAACCTCCTACGCCGATCGCTGACAAGGTTACCGTCTGCACTAAACACTCTTTCGGAGTACACACTGGAGGGGGGGCAACTTAGGTAAAATAAAGCCAGTTTGTGCAAGGGCCTCCAAATTGCCTCTTTTTCCTGCCAGTATATGTATGGACTGTCTGACATGCCTACTTGGATGCTGTCACTCATATAATCCTCCACCATTCTCTCAATGGTGACAGAATCATATGCAGTGACAGTAGACATGTCAGTAACTGTTGGCAGGTCCTTCAGTCCAGACCAGATGTCAGCTTTCGCTCCTGACTTCCCTACATCCCCGCCAGCGGGTGGGCTAGGAAATCTTATCCTTTTCCTTGCAGCCCCAGTGGCGGGAGAAATTGAAGGAGGAGCTGTTGACGGGTCATGTTCCGCTTGAGTTGACAACTTACTAACCAGCATGTCTTTGCACCTCTGCACACTTGTGTCTGCTGGAAAGAGAGATACAACGTAGGCTTTAAACCTAGTATCGAGCACGGTGGCCAAAAAGTAGTGCTCTGATTTCAACAGCTTGACCACCCTTGAATCCTAGCAAAGCAAATGAAGGGCTCCATCCACAAGTCCCACATACTTTGCGGAATCGCTCCGTATTAGCTCCTCCTTCAATTTATCCAGCTGTTTCTGTAAAAACCTGATGAGGGGAATGACCTGACTCAAGCTGGCAGTGTCTGAACTGACTTCACGTGTGGCAAGTTCGAAGGGTTGGAGAACCTTGCACAAGACGGAAATCATTCTCCACTGCGCTTGAGTCAGGTGCATTACCCCTCCTTTACCTATATTGTAGGTGGATGTATAGGCTTGAAAGGCCTTTTGCTGCTCCTCCATCCTCTGAAGCATATAGAGTGTTGAATTCCACATCGTTACCACCTCTTTCTTCAGTTGATGGCGGGGCAGGTTCAGGAGTGTTTGCTGGCGCTCCAGTCTTCGGCACGCAGTGGCAGAATGCCGAAAGTGGCCCGCAATTTTTAGGGCCACCGACAGCATCTCCTGCACACCCCTGTCATTTTTCAAAAAATTCTGCATCACCAAATTAATTGTATGTGCAAAACATGGGACATGCTGGAATGTGCCCTGATGTAATGCACGCACAATATTGGTGGCGTTGTCCGATATCACAAATCCCCAGGGGAGTCGAATTGGGGTAAGCCATTCTGCGATGATGTTCCTCAGTTTCAGTAAGAGGTTGTCTGCTGTGTGCCTCTTATGGAAAGCGGTGATACATAGCGTAGCCTGCCTAGGAACGAGTTGGTGTTTGCAAGATGCTGCTACTGGTGCCGCTGCTGTTGTTGCTGTGGGAGGCCATACATCTACCCAGTGGGCTGTTACAGTCACATAGTTCTTAGTCTGCCCTGTTCCACTTGTCCACATGTCCGTGGTTAAGTGGACACTGGATACAACCGCATTTTATAGGACACTGGTGACTCTTTTTCTGACGTCTGTCTACATTCTCGGTATTGCCTGCCTAGAGAAGTGGAACCTAGATGGGATTTGATACCGGGGACACACTATCTCCATCAAATCTCTAAGTTCCACTGAATTAATGGTGGATACCGGATGGACCTTTAACACCAATATAGCTGTCAAGGCCTCAGTTATCCACTTTGCAAAAGGATGACTGCTGTCATATTTCATCTTCCTCACAAAGGACTGTTGGACAGTCAATTGCTTACTGGAAGTAGTACAAGTGGTCTTCCGACTTTCCCTCTGGGATGACGATCCACTCCCAGCAGCAACAACAGCAGCGGCAGCAAAAGCAGACGTACCACTCCAGGATCCTCTGGTCGAATCCCGGTTAGGAGAGGACTCCTCAGTCTTGACAGTGACATGGCCTGCATGACTACGGACGTTCATGACTGAGGAGGAAGTTGGCGTTGAGGGAGTTGGTGGTGTGGTTTGCAGGAGCTTAGGTACAGGAGGAAGAAGGGATTTAGGTGTCAGTGGACTGCTTAAGCTCTTACCCAAAGTTTCACAACTTGACACTGACTTCTGATGAATGCGCAGCAGGTGACGTATAAGGGAGGATGTTCCTAGGTGGTTAACATCCTTACCCCTACTTATTACAGATTGACAGAGGCAACAGATGGCTTGACACCTGTTGTCCGGATTTGTGGAGAAATAATTCCACCCCGAAGAGGTGGCTTTTTTGGTAGTTTGACCAGGCATCACAATGGGCTTCTTCGTCCCAAGGACAAAAAGTGTCTCCCCCGGTGCCTGACTTAAACAAACCACATCACCATCAGAATCCTCATCATCAACTTCCTCCTCAGCGCCAGCAACACCCATATCCTCATCCTGGTGTACTTCAACAGTGACATCTTCAATTTGAATATCAGGAACTGGACTGTGGGTGTTCCTTCCAGCACTTGCAGGGGGCGTGCAGATGGTGGAAGGAGCCGCCTCTTCCCATCCAGTGTTGGGAAGGTCAGGCATCGCAACCGCCGACACACTTGGACTCTCCTTGGGGATTTCTGATACCATCTCAGAGCGCACAGTTGTTTTCTGTGCTCTTTCCAGCTTAACTCTTAGTTTTTCTAGTGGGAGGATGAGGACTTCCATCATCATGTGATGCTGAACCACTAGCCATGAATATAGGCCAGGGCCGCAGCCGTTAATTGCTCCTTCGTGTTGTAAATGGCATATTGGCAAGTTTACGTTTCTCCTCAGACGATTTAAATTTCTTTTTTTGGTTATTTTTACTGAACTTTGGCTTTTTGGATTTGACATGCCCTCTTCTATCACATTGGGCATCGGCCTTGGCAGATGACGTTGATGGCATTTCATCGTCTATGTCATGGCTAGTGGCAGCAGCTTCAGCACTAGGAGGAAGTGGTTCTTCTTGATCTTTCCCTATTTTAGCCTCAAAATTTTTGTTCTCCATTATTTTTTTGGAGTTATACGAGACAATATGCAGCACAGGAATGACTGGAATGACTGATGAGACAGGACACTACCACTGGTCTGATGCAGCACAACAGGTTGTTTTTATAATTATTATACTGCAGCAGTGGACATATAGCAGCAGCGTATATCGTCACTGGAATGACTGATGAGACAGGACACTACCACTGGTCTGCACAACACAGCACCACTTTATACAGCTACACTGGATATATGGCAGCAGAGAACACCAACACTGTGACTGGCTGGACTGATGCAGCACAATACACTGAGTGACTACACTGGACTGGACATAGCAGAAAAACACTTGCCACCCCATTTTCCCGCCCCCACACAGACACTGAACACTGAGGACACGTCCTCTCTATACACTCTCCGAGACTGGAGTGAAAATGGCCGCGACGCGTGGCTCCTTATATGGAATCCAAATCCCGCGAGAAATCGACAGCAGGATGATGACGTTTTGCCGCGTTCGGGTTTCCGAGTCAAGCGGGAAAACCCGAGCCTAACTTGGATCCGGGCTCGAGACGTGAAGTTCGGTAGGGTTCGGTTCTCTGAGAACCGAACCCGCTCATCTCTACTTTTAATGCACTATTGGCGACCCCTTTTCATATTTTGTAGACATTTATTTCCCGATTGGAGTCAGGTTTATGGGGAAGATGACAGCTTGCAATTCCTGCATGCAGACTGACAGAGATCACTCATAAAGATTTGGATGTCAGTGGTTAACATGAAAAAGCAAACCAGTATTGGACTTGTAGTTCCACAGGAGGACATTATTGTAGGAACTATTTGTGTGTTCATACTTGCTTTTATATATATATATATATATATATATATATATATATATATGAACAACTTCTGTGCCCCCCCCCCCTTCCCTTGGACCACAGCATGCTGGGGGCATGGCCACACCTTTTTGAGGGCGTGTCTAGCACATGAGAAGCACCCACTCACAGGAGCATGGCATGCCTCTCAGCCAGGGCAGTAGAGAGCCTGGCTGGGCCCAGGTACTTTTCAGGGGGCATGGCCTAATTACAGGAGGTGTGGACCTGGGCCCCTCTATCAGACCTGGGCCCAGGTAATTTGTACCCTTTCTTCCCCCTCTCTCGGCACCGCTGTGTGTGTGTGTGTGTGTGTGTGTGTGTGTGTGTGTGTGTGTGTGTGTATGTATGTATGTATATATGTATATATATATATATATATATACATATATCAATTATAATATTAATTAAAAAAAGTCAAAATGGGCACGAATCAATCCAGTGACAGTTGAATAGCGTCGGGAATTAGCTCCCGTCGCTATTCAATATGGTGCCATGTGACACCCAACAACAGGATTTCTTCTCACATCCCCGGGGGGTGCGAGAAGAAATCCGAAGTGCAGGAGCAATGCTGATTTCCGCCCTTAGGCCCTCATTCTGAGTTGATCGCTCACTGCCGTTTTTCGCAGCACAGCGATCAGGTTACTACTGCGCATACATATGCACCGCAATGCGCACGCGCGCCGTATGGGACAAACAGCATCGTTGCTGTGCAATGCTTCTAGCGACGAATCCATTCGAAAGGAGATTGATAGGAAGAAGGCATTTATGGGTGTCAACTGACCATTTTCTGGGAGTGTTTGGGAAAATGCAGGCGTGTCCAGGCGTTTGCATTGCGGGTGTCTGACGTCAATTCCGGGACCGAACAGGCTGAACTGATCGCAAGGGCTGAATAAGTCCAGAGCTACTCAGAAACTGCTAAAAACTTTTTCGTCCCGCTCGGCTGCACAGGCGTTCGCACACTTGCAAAGCAAAAATACACTCCCCCGTGGGCGGCGACTATACATTTGCACGGCTGCAAAAAGTAGCTAGCGAGCGATCAACTCGGAATGAGGGCCTTAGTGCGGCGAATACTGCGTCGCGCCGGGCACTTAAGTCGAGAATGCCTGTTCTCCTGACAAAACACCCTGTTTAGTCTGGGAGAACAGGCATTCTCCGACTTACCACTGCGCTGTACAGGATAGTGCCGGGAGCTAATTCCCGGCGCTATTAAACGGTCACTGAATTGAATTGTGCCCAATGAAGACTTCAGAACTATAGCATTTGCTGGACTCAGGTACAACATAATACATTTTTCTAGATCTGCAAATAGCACGTTCTTAATTCCGCTGCTTTGTCTGTCTTCCTTCATCAGTTTACTCCAATGTCCACAATCATAGAGATAGTGTGAATGTCACTAGCGGGCAGCAATAGAGAGCATGTGGTGAAAGGAACATATCAGACACTTATGACTGGACAGATGACACTAGCAGAGGATTAAGATTAAGGTTTTACAGACTGTGGGAAAGGAAAAGTAAACACTGGATAATGTCTATTATTTGAACAAGAAAACAATGCTGCACTTTGAATTTAAGCAAGTGATAAGTTATTACATTCACAACTGGACTGAGATCAACCCCTGATCCGCTTGTGTTCTAGGCAATGCAAACCACTTTCTAAGAAATGTTGAACGTTGTACTCTGTTGGTATTCTGGGACATATAGTGAAGAGATGGAAAATATCGTGCCAGCTCCTACACTGTGACAAGAGGCAAGTGCTGCACGTGGTGTTACAGTGAGGCACCCCCCACCTGTCACCCCTTGGCACCCCGGTAGTGATGTCACTGTATATATATATATATATATATATATACATACAGTATATATACACACTCAACTGTACTCAAGGGAACCAGTTTTGCATGGAAAATAAGAGTGCAGCGGTTAGTGGATGCAAAATGGGTGTTTATAGAAGGGCAACAGAGTTGAATGCACTTAATATAATTAAGCAGAAATTCTAGCATCAGTCTCGTTATTTAATAGACACATCTCGTATATGTGTGTGTGTATATATATATATATATATATATATATATATATATATATATATACCAGTGGTCGAAGTGTAAATTTTGAAGTTTGGGTATGGAAAAATGAAGAAGGTAAAAGGGGGTGTGGCCATCCAAAAGGGGGCATGTCCTTCAGTGTAGTTTAACACACCATATAGCCCTTATACACATTATGCATCACAATAGTAGAACCCCTTATACTATCTAGTACTGGTGCCCCTTTCACATTAAACCACACGGTATGAGCCGAAATTCACATTATACCACACAGTATGAGCCGAAATTCACATTATGCCACATGGAATGAGACAAAATTCAGGGAGAGTGACAGCAGGGACATAGGGACAGGGAGAGTGACAGAGGGACAGGGAGAGGGACAGGGAGAGTGACAGAGGGACAGGGAGAGGGACATAAGGACAGGGAGAGTGACAGAGGGACAGGGAGAGTGACAGAGGGACAGGGAGAGTGACAGAGGGACAGGGAAAGTGACAGAGGGACAGGGAGAGTGACAGAGGGACGGAGAGAGACAGAGGGAGAGGGACATAGGGACAGGGAGGTTTGAGCATGTTTACTCTACTGTAGTGACTACTCAGCTGGCACTCCTGTGCTGGAAAAAGCGACCGCTTGTGCGGGAGATACTCTGGACCCGATTCGCCTCCCCATACCCCAGTCGGGTTGGCTGCAGTCCTCTTTATCCCACCAGCGGGGAACTCCGGTTCATTGCAGCCTTGTTCTCCTTCCCTTGCACTTCCAACAGTATGTGCAGGTGTCCCCTCTGTCGCTGACCTGCGCTAGCGGCAGAGGTTGTCCGGGACCTGCTTTACTTCCGGTCCCGCAGCTGGCTGTGAAGCTGCGCAGCGCGCTACTCCATCCTGGTGCCCTAGGTCAGCCCACACCTTTCTCCTCCAGCACCCCTTAGGTGCTAGAAGAGAAAGCCCTACACAAATAAATGGTGGTGGCCAGGCGGCAGAGACCGAAGGAGGGATAGTGGTGGTGGGGAACGGCCGTGCGGGCGCTGGATGAAGGGGCGCCCTGCAGGGGGGTACTGGTTATGCTATCGCCCATGGTTGCCTTGGTGGGGAGGAGGAGCTATTGTGCTAGCGGAAGGAGGCTTCCAATAGGGTTGGGGCGGGGGGAGGGAAAAGAGATAGCACTGAGACTGTGCAGTCTTCCGAGCACTGTATGTATATATATATATATATATATATATATATATATATATATATATATATATATATATATTAGTGATGTGCACCGGACATTTTTCGGGTTTTGGTTTTGGGTTCGGTTCCGCCGCCGTGTTTTGGGTTCGAACGCGTTTTGCCAAAACCTCACCGAATTTTTTTTGTCGGATTCGGGTGTGTTTTGGATTCGGGTGTTTTTTTCAAAAAACCCTAAAAAACAGCTTAAATCATTGAATTTGGGGGTCATTTTGATCCCATAGTATTATTAACCTCAATAACCATAATTTACACTCATTTTCAGTCTATTCTGAACACCTCACAATATTATTTTTAGTCCTAAAATTTGCACCGAGGTCGCTGGATGGCTAAGCTAAGCGACCCTAGTGGCCGACACAAACACCTGGCCCATCTAGGAGTGGCACTGCAGTGTCACGCAGGATGGCCCTTCCAAAAAATACTCCCCAAACAGCACATGACGCAAAGAAGAAAAAAAAGAGGCGCAATGAGGTAGCTGTGTGAGTAAGCTAAGCGACACTAGTGGCCGACACAAGCACCTGGCCCATCTAGGAGTGGCACTGCAGTGTCACGCAGGATGGCCCTTCCAAAAAATACTCCCCAAACAGCACATGACGCAAAGAAGAAAAAAAAGAGGCGCAATGAGGTAGCTGTGTGAGTAAGCTAAGCGACCCTAGTGGCCGACACAAACACCTGGCCCATCTAGGAGTGGCACTGCAGTGTCAGGCAGGATGGCCCTTCCAAAAAATACTCCCCAAACAGCACATGACGCAAAGAAGAAAAAAAGAGGCGCAATGAGGTAGCTGTGTGAGTAAGCTAAGCGACCCTAGTGGCCGACACAAACACCTGGCCCATCTAGGAGTGGCACTGCAGTGTCACGCAGGATGGCCCTTCCAAAAAATACTCCCCAAACAGCACATGACGCAAAGAAGAAAAAAAAGAGGCGCAATGAGGTAGCTGTGTGAGTAAGCTAAGCGACCCTAGTGGCCGACACAAACACCTGGCCCATCTAGGAGTGGCACTGCAGTGTCACGCAGGATGGCCCTTCCAAAAAATACTCCCCAAACAGCACATGACGCAAAGAAGAAAAAAAAGAGGCGCAATGAGGTAGCTGTGTGAGTAAGCTAAGCGACCCTAGTGGCCGACACAAACACCTGGCCCATCTAGGAGTGGCACTGCAGTGTCACGCAGGATGGCCCTTCCAAAAAATACTCCCCAAACAGCACATGACGCAAAGAAAAATGAAAGAAAAAAGAGGTGCAAGATGGAATTGTCCTTGGTCCTTGGTTTGGGCCCCAACCAAAAAAGAAGCAATCAATCTCTCCTTGCACAAACTGGCTCTACAGAGGCAAGATGTCCACCTCATCATCATCGTCCGATTCATCACCCCTTTCACTGTGTACATCCCCCTCCTCACAGATTATTAATTCGTCCCCACTAGAATCCACCATCTCAGGTCCCTGTGTACTTTCTGGAGGCAATTGCTGCTGGTGAATGTCTCCATGGAGGAATTGATTATAATTCATTTTAATGAACATCATCTTCTCCACATTTTCTTGAAGTAACCTCGTACGCCGATTGCTGACAAGGTGAGCGGCGGCACTAAACACTCTTTCGGAGTACACACTGGAGGGAGGGCAACTTAGGTAGAATAAAGCCAGTTTGTGCAAGGGCCTCCAAATTGCCTCTTTTCCCTGCCAGTATACGTACAGACTGTCTGACGTGCCTACTTGGATGCGGTCACTCATATAATCCTCCACCATTCTTTCAATGGTGAGAGAATCATATGCAGTGACAGTAGACGACATGTCAGTAATCGTTGGCAGGTCCTTCAGTCCGGACCAGATGTCAGCATCAGCAGTCGCTCCAGACTGCCCTGCATCACCGCCAGCGGGTGGGCTCGGAATTCGTAGCCTTTTCCTCGCACCCCCAGTTGCGGGAGAATGTGAAGGAGGAGATGTTGACAGGTCGCGTTCCGCTTGACTTGACAATTTTCTCACCAGCAGTTCTTTGAACCCCTGCAGACTTGTGTCTGCCGGAAAGAGAGATCCAACGTAGGTTTTAAATCTAGGATCGAGCACGGTGGCCAAAATGTAGTGCTCTGATTTCAACAGATTGACCACACGTGAATCCTGGTTAAGCGAATGAAGGGCTCCATCCACAAGTCCCACATGCCTAGCGGAATCGCTCTGTTTTAGCTCCTCCTTCAATGCCTCCAGCTTCTTCTGCAAAAGCCTGATGAGGGGAATGACCTGACTCAGGCTGGCAGTGTCTGAACTGACTTCACGTGTGGCAAGTTCAAAGGGCAGCAGAACCTTGCACAACGTTGAAATCATTCTCCACTGCGCTTGAGACAGGTGCATTCCACCTCCTTTGCCTATATCGTGGCCAGATGTATAGGCTTGAATGGCCTTTTGCTGCTCCTCCATCCTCTGAAGCATATAGAGGGTTGAATTCCACCTCGTTACCACCTCTTGCTTCAGATGATGGCAGGGCAGGTTCAGGTTTTTTTGGTGGTGCTCCAGTCTTCTGTACGCGGTGCCTGTACGGCGAAAGTGGCCCGCAATTCGTCTGGCCACCGACAGCATCTCTTGCACGCCCCTGTCGTTTTTTAAATAATTCTGCACAACCAAATTCAAGGTATGTGCAAAACATGGGACGTGCTGGAATTTGCCCAGATGTAATGCACGCACAATATTGCTGGCGTTGTCCGATGCCACAAATCCCCAGGAGAGTCCAATTGGGGTAAGCCATTCTGCGATGATCTTCCTTAGTTGCCGTAAGAGGTTTTCAGCTGTGTGCGTATTCTGGAAAGCGGTGATACAAAGCGTAGCCTGCCTAGGAACGAGTTGGCGTTTGCGAGATGCTGCTACTGGTGCCGCCGCTGCTGTTCTTGCAGCGGGAGGCAATACATCTACCCAGTGGGCTGTCACAGTCATGTAGTCCTGAGTCTGCCCTGCTCCACTTGTCCACATGTCCGTGGTTAAGTGGACATTGGGTACAACTGCATTTTTTAGGACACTGGTGAGTCTTTTTCTGACGTCCGTGTACATTCTCGGTATCGCCTGCCTAGAGAAGTGGAACCTAGATGGTATTTGGTAACGGGGGCACACTACCTCAAGAAATTGTCTAGTTCCCTGTGAACTAACGGCGGATACCGGACGCACGTCTAACACCAACATAGTTGTCAAGGCCTCAGTTATCCGCTTTGCAACAGGATGACTGCTGTGATATTTCATCTTCCTCGCAAAGGACTGTTGGACAGTCAATTGCTTACTGGAAGTAGTACAAGCGGTCTTCCGACTTCCCCTCTGGGATGACGATCGACTCCCAGCAGCAACAACAGCAGCGCCAGCAGCAGTAGGCGTTACACTCAAGGATGCATCGGAGGAATCCCAGGCAGGAGAGGACTCGTCAGACTTGCCAGTGACATGGCCTGCAGGACTATTGGCGTTCCTGGGTACGGAGGAAATTGACACTGAGGGAGTTGGTGGTGTGGTTTGCGCGAGCTTGGTTACAAGAGGAAGGTATTTACTGGTCAGTGGACTGCTTCCGCTGTCGCCCAAAGTTTTTGAACTTGTCACTGACTTATTATGAATGCGCTGCAGGTGACGTATAAGGGAGGATGTTCCGAGGTGGTTAACGTCCTTACCCCTACTTATTACAGCTTGACAAAGGCAACACACGGCTTGACACCTGTTGTCCGCATTTCTGTTGAAATACTTCCACACTGAAGAGCTGATTTTTTTGGGTATTTTCACCAGGCATGTCAATGGCCATATTCCTCCCACGGACAACAGGTGTCTCCCCGGGTGCCTGACTTAAACAAACCACCTCACCATCAGAATCCTCCTTGTCAATTTCCTCCCCAGCGCCAGCAACACCCATATCCTCATCCTGGTGTACTTCAACACTGACATCTTCAATTTCACTATCAGGAACTGGACTGCGGGTGCTCCTTTCAACACTTGCAGGGGGCGTGCAAATGGTGGAAGGAGCAAGCTCTTCCCGTCCAGTGTTGGGAAGGTCAGGCATCGCAACCGACACAATTGGACTCTCCTTTGGGATTTGGGATTTTGAAGAACGCACAGTTCTTTGCTGTGCTTTTGCCGCAAGTCTTTTCTTTTTTCTAGCGAGAGGATGAGTGCTTCCATCCTCATGTGAAGCTGAACCACTAGCCATGAACATAGGCCAGGGCCTCAGCCGTTCCTTGCCACTCCGTGTCGTAAATGGCATATTGGCAAGTTTACGCTTCTCCTCAGACGCTTTTAATTTTGATTTTTGGGTAATTTTTTTACTGATCTTTTGTGTTTTGGATTTTACATGCTCTGTACTATGACATTGGGCATCGGCCTTGGCAGACGACGTTGATGGCATTTCATCGTCTCGGCCATGACTAGTGGCAGCAGCTTCAGCACGAGGTGGAAGTGGATCTTAATCTTTCCCTATTTTTTTAACCTCCACATTTTTGTTCTCCATATTTTGCGCACAACTAAAAGCCACCACAGGTATACAATGTAGATGGATGGATAGTATACTATTATTACTTATACTTATGGACGACGAGTGACGACACAGAGGTAGGTACAGCCGTGGCCTACCGTACTGCTGCTTATATATATATATAATATACTGTATAACGGACCTGGTGGACACTGTCAGCAGACTGCTAAACTAGTATGAAGAAAGAAAAAAAAACACCACAGGTATACAATGTAGATGGATGGATAGTATAGTATTACTTATACTTATGGACGACGAGTGCACTGACGACACAGAGGTAGGTACAGCCGTGGCCTACCGTACTGCTGCTTATATATATATTATATAATATACTGTATAACGGACCTGGTGGACACTATCAGCAGACTGCTAAACTAGTATGAAGAAAGAAAAAAAAAACACCACAGGTATACAATGTAGATGGATGGATAGTATAGTATTACTTATACTTATGGACGACGAGTGTACTGACGACACAGAGGTAGGTACAGCCGTGGCCTACCGTACTGCTGCTTATATATATATAATATACTGTATAACGGACCTGGTGGACACTGTCAGCAGACTGCTAAACAAACTAGCATGAAGAAAGAAAAAAAAAACACCACAGTGTTTTTCAGGCAGACAAACGTATACTGGACTGGTGGTCACTGTCAGCAAAACTGTGCACTGTACTCCTGCTATAACTGCTCCCCAGTCCCCACAATTAGGCAGTGTGAGCAGAGCAGTGCACTCAGCACAGATATATCATGCAGCAGTGCAGCACACTGAGTGAGCACAGCCACAGATATGGTGGAGCGTTTTTTTCAGGCAGAGAAACAAAGGATTAAAATCACTGGTGGTATAATCCAAACCCTGCACTGTACTCCCTAACAGCTGCTCCCCGTCCCCAATCCTCCCCACAATTATAACAATGTCACTCTTAGACTTAGTCTTTTCTATTACGGAGAGGACGCCAGCCACGTCCTCTCCCTATCAATCTCAATGCACGTGTGAAAATGGCGGCGACGCGCGGCTCCTTATATAGAATCCGAGTCTCGCGAGAATCCGACAGCGGGATGATGATAATCCGAACCCGCCCGAACTTCACCTTTTTTTTACACGGGTCCGAGCGACTCGGATCCTCCCGCCTTGCTCGGTTAACCCGAGCGTGCCCGAACGTCATCATCCCGCTGTCGGATTCTCGCGAGACTCGGATTCTATATAAGGAGCCGCGCGTCGCCGCCATTTTCACACGTGCATTGAGATTGATAGGGAGAGGACGTGGCTGGCGTCCTCTCCGTAATAGAAAAGACTAAGTCTAAGAGTGACATTGTTATAATTGTGGGGAGGATTGGGGACGGGGAGCAGCTGTTAGGGAGTACAGTGCAGGGTTTTGATTACACCACCAGTGATTTTAATCCTTTGTTTCTCTGCCTGAAAAAAACGCTCCACCATATCTGTGGCTGTGCTCACTCAGTGTGCTGCACTGCTGCATGATATATCTGTGCTGAGTGCACTGCTCTGCTCACACTGCCTAATTGTGGGGACTGGGGAGCAGTTATAGCAGGAGTACAGTGCACAGTTTTGCTGACAGTGACCACCAGTCCAGTATACGTTTGTCTGCCTGAAAAACACTGTGGTGTTTTTTTTTTTCTTTCTTCATGCTAGTTTGTTTAGCAGTCTGCTGACAGTGTCCACCAGGTCCGTTATACAGTATATTATATATATATAAGCAGCAGTACGGTAGGCCACGGCTGTACCTACCTCTGTGTCGTCAGTGCACTCGTCGTCCATAAGTATAAGTAATACTATCCATCCATCTACATTGTATACCTGTGGTGTTTTTTTTTTCTTTCTTCATACTAGTTTAGCAGTCTGCTGACAGTGTCCACCAGGTCCGTTATACAGTATATTATATATATATAAGCAGCAGTACAGTAGGCCACGGCTGTACCTACCTCTGTGTCGTCAGTGCACTCGTCGTCCATAAGTATAAGTAATACTATACTATCCATCCATCTACATTGTATACCTGTGGTGTTTTTTTTTTTTCTTTCTTCATACTAGTTTAGCAGTCTGCTGACAGTGTCCACCAGGTCCGTTATACAGTATATTATATATATATATAAGCAGCAGTACGGTAGGCCCTGGCTGTACCTACCTCTGTGTCGTCACTCGTCGTCCATAAGTATAAGTAATACTATACTATCCATCTACATTGTATACCTGTGGTGTTTTTTTTTCTTTCTTCATACTAGTTTAGCAGTCTGCTGACAGTGTCCACCAGGTCCGTTATACAGTATATTATATATATATAAGCAGCAGTACGGTAGGCCACGGCTGTACCTACCTCTGTGTCGTCACTCGTCGTCCATAAGTATAAGTAATACTATACTATCCATCCATCTACATTGTATACCTGTGGTGTTTTTTTTTTCTTTCTTCATACTAGTTTAGCAGTCTGCTGACAGTGTCCACCAGGTCCGTTATACAGTATATTATATATATATATAAGCAGCAGTACGGTAGGCCACGGCTGTACCTACCTCTGTGTCGTCACTCGTCGTCCATAAGTATAAGTAATACTATACTATCCATCCACCTACATTGTATACCTGTGGTGTTTTTTTTTTTCTTTCTTCATACTAGTTTAGCAGTCTGCTGACAGTGTCCACCAGGTCCGTTATACAGTATATTATATATATATAAGCAGCAGTACGGTAGGCCACGGCTGTACCTACCTCTGTGTCGTCACTCGTCGTCCATAAGTATAAGTAATACTATACTATCCATCCATCTACATTGTATACCTGTGGTGTTTTTTTTTTTCTTTCTTCATACTAGTTTAGCAGTCTGCTGACAGTGTCCACCAGGTCCGTTATACAGTATATTATATATATATAAGCAGCAGTACGGTAGGCCACGGCTGTACCTACCTCTGTGTCGTCACTCGTCGTCCATAAGTATAAGTAATACTATACTATCCATCCACCTACATTGTATACCTGTGGTGTTTTTTTTTCTTTCTTCATACTAGTTTAGCAGTCTGCTGACAGTGTCCACCAGGTCCGTTATACAGTATATTATATATATATATATATAAGCAGCAGTACGGTAGGCCACGGCTGTACCTACCTCTGTGTCATCACTCGTCGTCCATAAGTATAAGTAATACTATACTATCCATCCATCTACATTGTATACCTGTGGTGTTTTTTTTTTCTTTCTTCATACTAGTTTAGCAGTCTGCTGACAGTGTCAACCAGGTCCGTTATACAGTATATTATATATATATAAGCAGCAGTACGGTAGGCCACGGCTGTACCTACCTCTGTGTCGTCACTCGTCGTCCATAAGTATAAGTAATAATAGTATACTATCCATCCATCTACATTGTATACCTGTGGTGGCTTTTAGTTGTGCGCAAAATGTGGAGAACAAAAATGTGGAGGTTAAAAAAATAGGGAAAGATCAAGATCCACTTCCACCTCGTGCTGAAGCTGCTGCCACTAGTCATGGCCGAGACGATGAAATGCCATCAACGTCGTCTGCCAAGGCCGATGCCCAATGTAATAGTACAGAGCATGTAAAATCCAAAACACAAAAGATCAGTAAAAAAATTACCCAAAAATCAAAATTAAAAGCGTCTGAGGAGAAGCGTAAACTTGCCAATATGCCATTTACGACACGGAGTGGCAAGGAACGGCTGAGGCCCTGGCCTATGTTCATGGCTAGTGGTTCAGCTTCACATGAGGATGGAAGCACTCATCCTCTCGCTAGAAAAAAGAAAAGACTTGCGGCAAAAGCACAGCAAAGAACTGTGCGTTCTTCGAAATCACAAATCCCAAAGGAGAGTCCAATTGTGTCGGTTGCGATGCCTGACCTTCCCAACACTGGACGGGAAGAGCTTGCGCCTTCCACCATTTGCACGCCCCCTGCAAGTGTTGAAAGGAGCACCCGCAGTCCAGTTCCTGATAGTGAAATTGAAGATGTCAGTGTTGAAGTACACCAGGATGAGGATATGGGTGTTGCTGGCGCTGGGGAGGAAATTGACAAGGAGGATTCTGATGGTGAGGTGGTTTGTTTAAGTCAGGCACCCGGGGAGACACCTGTTGTCCGTGGGAGGAATATGACCATTGACATGCCTGGTGAAAATACCAAAAAAATCAGCTCTTCAGTGTGGAAGTATTTCAACAGAAATGCGGACAACAGGTGTCAAGCCGTGTGTTGCCTTTGTCAAGCTGTAATAAGTAGGGGTAAGGACGTTAACCACCTCGGAACATCCTCCCTTATACGTCACCTGCAGCGCATTCATAATAAGTCAGTGACAAGTTCAAAAACTTTGGGCGACAGCGGAAGCAGTCCACTGACCAGTAAATACCTTCCTCTTGTAACCAAGCTCGCGCAAACCACACCACCAACTCCCTCAGTGTCAATTTCCTCCTTGCCCAGGAAAGCCAATAGTCCTGCAGGCCATGTCACTGGCAAGTCTGACGAGTCCTCTCCTGCCTGGGATTCCTCCGATGCATCCTTGAGTGTAACGCCTACTGCTGCTGGCGCTGCTGTTGTTGCTGCTGGGAGTCGATCGTCATCCCAGAGGGGAAGTCGGAAGACCGCTTGTACTACTTCCAGTAAGCAATTGACTGTCCAACAGTCCTTTGCGAGGAAGATGAAATATCACAGCAGTCATCCTGTTGCAAAGCGGATAACTGAGGCCTTGACAACTATGTTGGTGTTAGACGTGCGTCCGGTATCCGCCGTTAGTTCACAGGGAACTAGACAATTTCTTGAGGTAGTGTGCCCCCGTTACCAAATACCATCTAGGTTCCACTTCTCTAGGCAGGCGATACCGAGAATGTACACGGACGTCAGAAAAAGACTCACCAGTGTCCTAAAAAATGCAGTTGTACCCAATGTCCACTTAACCACGGACATGTGGACAAGTGGAGCAGGGCAGACTCAGGACTACATGACTGTGACAGCCCACTGGGTAGATGTATTGCCTCCCGCTGCAAGAACAGCAGCGGCGGCACCAGTAGCAGCATCTCGCAAACGCCAACTCGTTCCTAGGCAGGCTACGCTTTGTATCACTGCTTTCCAGAATACGCACACAGCTGAAAACCTCTTACGGCAACTGAGGAAGATCATCGCAGAATGGCTTACCCCAATTGGACTCTCCTGGGGATTTGTGGCATCGGACAACGCCAGCAATATTGTGCGTGCATTACATCTGGGCAAATTCCAGCACGTCCCATGTTTTGCACATACCTTGAATTTGGTGGTGCAGAATTATTTAAAAAACGACAGGGGCGTGCAAGAGATGCTGTCGGTGGCCAGACGAATTGTGGGCCACTTTCGGCGTACAGGCACCGCGTACAGAAGACTGGAGCACCACCAAAAAACCTGAACCTGCCCTGCCATCATCTGAAGCAAGAGGTGGTAGCGAGGTGGAATTCAACCCTCTATATGCTTCAGCGGATGGAGGAGCAGCAAAAGGCCATTCAAGCCTATACATCTGGCCACGATATAGGCAAAGGAGGTGGAAGGCACCTGTCTCAAGCGCAGTGGAGAATGATTTCAACGTTGTGCAAGGTTCTGCTGCCCTTTGAACTTGCCACACGTGAAGTCAGTTCAGACACTGCCAGCCTGAGTCAGGTCATTCCCCTCATCAGGCTTTTGCAGAAGAAGCTGGAGGCATTGAAGGAGGAGCTAAAACAGAGCGATTCCGCTAGGCATGTGGGACTTGTGGATGGAGCCCTTCATTCGCTTAACCAGGATTCACGTGTGGTCAATCTGTTGAAATCAGAGCACTACATTTTGGCCACCGTGCTCGATCCTAGATTTAAAACCTACGTTGGATCTCTCTCTTTCCGGCAGACACAAGTCTGCAGGGGTTCAAAGAACTGCTGGTGAGAAAATTGTCAAGTCAAGCGGAACGCGACCTGTCAACATCTCCTCCTTCACATTCTCCCGCAACTGGGGGTGCGAGGAAAAGGCTACGAATTCTGAGCCCACCCGCTGGCAGTGATGCAGGGCAGTCTGGAGCGACTGCTGATGCTGACATCTGGTCCGGACTGAAGGACCTGCCAACGATTACTGACATGTCGTCTACTGTCACTGCATATGATTCTCTCACCATTGAAAGAATGGTGGAGGATTATATGAGTGACCGCATCCAAGTAGGCACGTCAGACAGTCTGTACGTATACTGGCAGGGAAAAGAGGCAATTTGGAGGCCCTTGCACAAACTGGCTTTATTCTACCTAAGTTGCCCTCCCTCCAGTGTGTACTCCGAAAGAGTGTTTAGTGCCGCCGCTCACCTTGTCAGCAATCGGCGTACGAGGTTACTTCAAGAAAATGTGGAGAAGATGATGTTCATTAAAATGAATTATAATCAATTCCTCCATGGAGACATTCACCAGCAGCAATTGCCTCCAGAAAGTACACAGGGACCTGAGATGGTGGATTCCAGTGGGGACGAATTAATAATCTGTGAGGAGGGGGATGTACACAGTGAAAGGGGTGATGAATCGGACGATGATGATGAGGTGGACATCTTGCCTCTGTAGAGCCAGTTTGTGCAAGGAGAGATTGATTGCTTCTTTTTTGGTGGGGGCCCAAACCAACCAGTCATTTCAGTCACAGTCGTGTGGCAGACCCTGTCGCTGAAATGATGGGTTGGTTAAAGTGTGCATGTCCTGTTTATACAACATAAGGGTGGGTGGGAGGGCCCAAGGACAATTCCATCTTGCACCTCTTTTTTCTTTCATTTTTCTTTGCGTCATGTGCTGTTTGGGGAGTATTTTTTGGAAGGGCCATCCTGCGTGACACTGCAGTGCCACTCCTAGATGGGCCAGGTGTTTGTGTCGGCCACTAGGGTCGCTTAGCTTACTCACACAGCTACCTCATTGCGCCTCTTTTTTTTCTTCTTTGCGTCATGTGCTGTTTGGGGAGTATTTTTTGGAAGGGCCATCCTGCGTGACACTGCAGTGCCACTCCTAGATGGGCCAGGTGTTTGTGTCGGCCACTAGGGTCGCTTAGCTTACTCACACAGCTACCTCATTGCGCCTCTTTTTTTTCTTCTTTGCGTCATGTGCTGTTTGGGGAGTATTTTTTGGAAGGGCCATCCTGCGTGACACTGCAGTGCCACTCCTAGATGGGCCAGGTGTTTGTGTCGGCCACTAGGGTCGCTTAGCTTACTCACACAGCTACCTCATTGCGCCTCTTTTTTTTCTTCTTTGCGTCATGTGCTGTTTGGGGAGTATTTTTTGGAAGGGCCATCCTGCGTGACACTGCAGTGCCACTCCTAGATGGGCCAGGTGTTTGTGTCGGCCACTAGGGTCGCTTAGCTTACTCACACAGCTACCTCATTGCGCCTCTTTTTTTTCTTCTTTGCGTCATGTGCTGTTTGGGGAGTATTTTTTGGAAGGGCCATCCTGCGTGACACTGCATTGCCACTCCTAAATGGGCCAGGTGTTTGTGTCGGCCACTAGGGTCGCTTAGCTTACTCACACAGCTACCTCATTGCGCCTCTTTTTTTTCTTCTTTGCGTCATGTGCTGTTTGGGGAGTATTTTTTGGAAGGGCCATCCTGCCTGACACTGCAGTGCCACTCCTAGATGGGCCAGGTGTTTGTGTCGGCCACTAGGGTCGCTTAGCTTAGCCATCCAGCGACCTCGGTGCAAATTTTAGGACTAAAAATAATATTGTGAGGTGTGAGGTGTTCAGAATAGACTGAAAATGAGTTTAAATTATGGTTATTGAGGTTAATAATACTATGGGATCAAAATGACCCCCAAATTCAATGATTTAAGCTGTTTTTTAGGGTTTTTTGAAAAAAACACCCGAATCCAAAACACACCCGAATCCGACAAAAAAAATTCGATGAGGTTTTGGCAAAACGCGTTCGAACCCAAAACACGGCGGCGGAACCGAACCCAAAACCAAAACACAAAACCCGAAAAATGTCCGGTGCACATCACTAATATACACAGTCTATGTAGAAAAGGTCGCACAACACTGAAAATCCATCGCAGGTGCAAGATCAATGAAAAATTATATAGGAATGTCCATAACATCAAACTCCACCAGGGGCTCGGGCACAGACAAGACCAGCACACTTTGTTTAAATGCATAAATATTTGTAATCAAGCCATATCAGCTGCAGCACAATAGGCAGCACAGGATGCGATTCAGTACATCATACTTTACATGCCATCATCGAAAATAGAGAACGTCCGCTCATCCCTACAGCTGTTTCGGTCCCCAACCGTCATCAGGGGAGAGTCAGTTGAATAATGCACAGACGCTGATATTTAACATGTCTGCAAAATGACATAATTGTGCTCACCTGAGTGCCATGGCACCGATGCCCGCTGTCCAGCCCATCCAGACACATGCTGGCCACCGTCCACCAGTGATGATGCCACACAGGAAGTGAAGCTGACAGACACGGCATCACCAGGCAACAGCAATGCTCTTCCTGGTAACCAGGCGGCATATGCAGCGGCTACCATGACAACCATCACAGTAAACACGCTTTAAACAAACCACAGAGAAATAACAAAAATTTTTAAAACACAAGGATAACACTTCCATCCAGTGTATATTGGCGGGATGTATGTACTATTAATCCATCCAAATTCTATCTACAGATCTCATCATACCGCTAATATATAGCAGGATGTATCCATGTATATTCACTGACAAACTGCGCTGCTAGCCTAATCCTCAAACATTATCAGTATTATACAATGCCTGGAACACGATACTGTCAGCCTCCACCATAAATACATACAAACTTATTAACAACTACATATAGTCGTTTTTACAAATACAGATTGAGCTCGATGCAGGAAGAAACCAGTAAATGTCTAAAAAAAATGATATATTACACCAAGACAGAGTCTCAAGCAAACCACAGTACATACTATAAGAAAGGTGTGAGCATAAATTCCTCAGTTAGTCCCTCTGTTGTCATTGCTTTTAACAAATATATCCAGTGGCATTCCTGTCTCAGTAACAACTGATGTCTGTTGCCATACCTGCGCAAAGGGGGAACATGATCTAAAGGCATAGATCGAAAGTCATGAAGCGTGTGCCCCGATTGTACAAAATGTCTTGCCAATGGATGTGTAGTTGGTTCCATTTTCAGTGCTGCCTTCTTAATAGACGACTGATCCATGGCAATCCTTTCCTTAACCATGCGGATGGTCTTGCCCACGTATAATTTCTTACACGGGCATGTGATTACATAAGTCACAAATTTGGTCTCACATGTTATCCTATGGCGCACCTGGAACTTGTCTCCGTGGACAGGATGTATAAAGGCATTGTCCATAAGCATGAACCAGCAGTTAACACATGAGCCACATTTGAACTCACCATTCTGCAGCCTCAGCCAATTTGTTCCAGACTAC
Organism: Pseudophryne corroboree; assembly: GCF_028390025.1. Taxonomy (NCBI): domain Eukaryota; kingdom Metazoa; phylum Chordata; class Amphibia; order Anura; family Myobatrachidae; genus Pseudophryne; species Pseudophryne corroboree. Next base: position 146,267,721 of record NC_086445.1, read on the forward strand.
AATCTGAGGCTGATATCCCAATAGGAAATACATTCCTTGAGATTACTGCTCTGTTTGTAGCAGAATATTGGTGTATTCGGACAGAACTTGCTCATTACTGGGTCAGTCTGTATGATATGCCAGTGACGCAGGACCGCCCTCCTTACACAACTGGAGGATATCGAAAATGTGCTGCAAACACAAGTCGTTCAGCTTCATTCTCTCTCACTTTGGGTTTTAAAAGTTCCTCACGATCACAAACCAGGCATCTTTGTACAGCTGACTTGACTTCCCCAGTGTTATAGTCACATTCAATACATTTCTGTGCCATCTTGTCAAGAACCCCTGGTATTTTATCAATGGCCCTCATTCCGAGTTCGCTCGTTATTTTCCTTCGCATCGGTGCGATTTTCCGCTAACTTCGCATGCGCAATGTTCGCACTGCGGCTGCGCCAAGTAAATTTGCTAAGAAGTTTGGTATTTTACTCACGGCATTACGAGGTTTTTTCTTCGTTCTGCTGATCGTAGTGTGATTGACAGGAAGTGGGTGTTTCTGGGCGGAAACTGGCCGTTTTATGGGAGTGTGTGAAAAAACGCTGCCGTTTCTGGGAAAAACGCGGGAGTGGCTGGAGAAACGGGGGAGTGGCTGGGCGAACGCTGGGTGTGTTTGTGACGTCAAACCAGGAACGACAAGCACTGAACTGATCGCACTGGAAGAGTAAGTCTCGAGCTACTCAGAAACTGCAAAGAAAAATCTTTTCGCTATATTGCGAATACTTCGTTCGCAATTCTGCTAAGCTAAGATTCACTCCCAGAGGGCGGCGGCTTAGCGTGTGCACTGCTGCGAAAAGCGGCTAGCGAGCGAACAACTCGGAATGAGGGCCAATATCAGATATAGTTCGTACTACTCTCACCATCTGAGAAAAAGGAAGTCCTTTTTTAAGAGTTTGTGGATGGAAGCTGGAAGCCAAAAGCAACATATTTTTATCGGTTGGCTTTCTATATAACTCTGTGAAAAACTGATCTCCATCAATGCTCACCAAAACATCCAAAAACTCTATGCACTGGGTACTGTGGTTGCATGATAATCTACTAGACCCTGGCTTGCTGTTCAATCTGTCTACAGTACAAACTGATTTAAACTAAAGCCACTTCACTACCTGTCCATATCTAAACAGGTCGTCTATAAACCATACTTTTACATAGGGTTTATAGACAATAAACTGTGAAAAATCAAGATCGCCTTTTTCACTGCATGAATACCTTCGCTATGGTCAATATTTGTGTATAAACTGGTGACATCCATGGTCACCAGTATACACGCACCAGATGGTTTACCAAAACCTCTCAATTTGTTCAGAAAATTGGATGTATCTTTAATATAGGATGCAGTATTTCTGACAACTGGCTGTAAATAATAGTCCACAAATTGGGACAACGGTTGGCTCAAGAAGCCCATGGAGGAAATGATGGGCCTCCCTGTTTTTTTTTTTTTTAGGAATTTATGCATTTTGGGCAAGATATACAGTAGTGGTATTCTTGGAAATTCCTGACTCAAAAATGACATGGTTCGCTCATCGATCCACCCATTCGATAATCTCAATTGGATAATGGGGTCAGTCTCCTTTTTAAATCTATCAGAAGGATCAAATGTTATTTTTTTTATAACACTTTACATCATCCAGCTGTCTCATCACTTCCTCAATATATTCTGATCTATTTAGTACCACAATACCCCCGCCCTTATCAGGCGAGCGGATTATTATGTTGTTATTATTATCACGCAGGAATTTGATGGCCATAATCTCATTTTTGGATAACTTGGAATGAAGTATTTTAGTTTTATGCAAAATAGGAAGGTTGTCCTTCCTCACCAACTGCATAAATGTTTCTATCGAAGCATTTGTGGCAGGTGGATCAAAATTACTAGCTGTCTTAAATAGTGTATTCTTACACATACCTATGCCTTTTTTGCCAAAATAGTCCTTCAACTTTAATTGCCTATGACATTTGAACAATTCTATCTCAAAGTCAAAAGTGTTCTGGCGATGGGTTTGAACAAATGACAATCCCCTCGACAGTACACTAAATTCGGCCTCAGTGAGACTATGTTCAGATAAATTAAATATCACTAACTCATGCCAGGTTTGGGATTTTTTGTCTTTGTGTTTTTTATGTTTGATGCCGCTTCTCCTACAGGGCTTCCCTGATCTTTGTGTCTTACTGCCCGACTCCGAGTACTTGTCCTGTCTCCTAAAAAAGGCCCCTTATTACTTCTGGATTGATCTGAATCACTTTGTGAAGTATTTGATTTTATATCAATGAATTGTCTATCCACCCTTCTGCGAGAATTTTGGGTAACTCGCCAAGGGAGCCTATAAGATGGTGCTGTTAGCCATGGGTACACTCTTTGATCTCTGTAGTCCTCCCTGACTTTTCTAAATGTATTCTTTTTAAATGCCAACAGCTCTGTCCTATATAGATGTTTTTACATAATATGTTTTGCCTGGTTCTGAATAAAAAGAAAAATACAGCAGGTCCTTGTATGACGCATTTTATTTAAAAATATTCCTAAATACTAGAGATGAGCGGGTTCGGTTTCTCTGAATCCGAACCCGCCAGAACTTCATGTTTTTTTTCACGGGTCCGAGCGACTCGGATCTTCCCGCCTTGCTCGGTTAACCCGAGCGCGCCCGAACGTCATCATGACGCTGTCGGATTCTCGCGAGGCTCGGATTCTATCGCGAGACTCGGATTCTATATAAGGAGCCGCGCGTCGCCGCCATTTTCACACGTGCATTGAGATTGATAGGGAGAGGACGTGGCTGGCGTCCTCTCCGTTTAGAATAGATTAGAGAGACACTTGATTTACTAATTTTGGGGAGCATTAGGAGTACTCAGTAGTGTACAGTGCAGAGTTTTGCTGATAGTGACCAGTGACCACCAGTTTTATTTATAATCCGTTCTCTGCCTGAAAAAAGCGATACACAGCACACAGTGACTCAGTCACATACCATATCTGTGTGCACTGCTCAGGCTCAGGCCAGTGTGCTGCATCATCTATTATCTATATATAATATTATATATATCTGTCTGACTGCTCAGCTCACACAGCTTATAATTGTGGGGGAGACTGGGGAGCACTACTGCAGTGCCAGTTATAGGTTACAGCAGGAGCCAGGAGTACATAATATATTATATAGTGAGTGACCACCAGACACACAGTGCAGTTTATTTAATATATCCGTTCTCTGCCTGAAAAAAGCGATACACACAGTGACTCAGTCAGTCACATACCATATCTGTGTGCACTGCTCAGGCTCAGGCCAGTGTGCTGCATCATCTATATATATTATATATCTGTCTGACTGCTCAGCTCACACAGCTTATAATTGTGGGGGAGACTGGGGAGCACTACTGCAGTGCCAGTTATAGGTTATAGCAGGAGCCAGGAGTACATAATATTATATTAAAATTAAACAGTGCACACTTTTGCTGCAGGAGTGCCACTGCCAGTGTGACTAGTGACCAGTGACCTGACCACCAGTATATATAATATTAGTAGTATACTATCTCTTTATCAACCAGTCTATATTAGCAGCAGACACAGTACAGTGCGGTAGTTCACGGCTGTGGCTACCTCTGTGTCGGCACTCGGCAGCCCGTCCATAATTGTATATAAATACCACCTAACCGTGGTTTTTTTTTCTTTCTTTATACATACATACTAGTTACGAGTATACTATCTCTTTATCAACCAGTCTATATATTAGCAGCAGACACAGTACAGTGCGGTAGTTCACGGCTGTGGCTACCTCTGTGTCGGCACTCGGCAGCCCGTCCATAATTGTATATACCACCTAACCGTGGTTTTTTTTTTTTTTCTTTCTTTATACATACATACTAGTTACGAGTATACTATCTCTTTATCAACCAGTCTATATATTAGCAGCAGACACAGTACAGTGCGGTAGTTCACGGCTGTGGCTACCTCTGTGTCGGCACTCGGCAGCCCGTCCATAATTGTATATACCACCTAACCGTGGTTTTTTTTTCTTTCTTTATACATACATACTAGTTACGAGTATACTATCTCTTTATCAACCAGTCTATATATTAGCAGCAGACACAGTACAGTGCGGTAGTTCACGGCTGTGGCTACCTCTGTGTCGGCACTCGGCAGCCCGTCCATAATTGTATATACCACCTAACCGTGGTTTCTCTGACGTCCTAGTGGATGCTGGGGACTCCGTCAGGACCATGGGGATATAGCGGCTCCGCAGGAGACAGGGCACAATAATAAAAGCTTTAGGATCAGGTGGTGTGCACTGGCTCCTCCCCCTATGACCCTCCTCCAAGCCTCAGTTAGATTTTTGTGCCCGACGAGAAGGGTGCAATCTAGGTGGCTCTCCTGAGCTGCTTAGAATAAAAGTTTAAGTTAGGTTTTTTATTTTCAGTGAGTCCTGCTGGCAACAGGCTCACTGCTACGAGGGACTTAGGGGAGAGAAGAAAACTCACCTGCGTGCAGGATGGCTTTGCTTCTTAGGCTACTGGACACCATTAGCTCCAGAGGGAGTCGGAACACAGGTCTCACCCTGGGGTTCGTCCCGGAGCCGTGCCGCCGACCCCCCTTACAGATGCCGAAGTTGAAGAGGTCCAGAAACAGGCGGCAGAAGACTTTCAGTCTTCATAAGGTAGCGCACAGCACTGCAGCTGTGCGCCATTGTTGTCAGCACACTTCACCAACAGTCACCAACTGTCACTGAGGGTGCAGGGCGCTGGGGGGGGCGCCCTGGGCAGCAATGTATAATACTTTTTTATGGCTAAAATACATCACATATAGCCCTTGAGGCTATATGGATGTATTTAACCCCTGCCAGATCTCACAAACTCCGGGAGAAGAGCCCGCCGAAAAGGGGGCGGGGCCTATTCTCCTCAGCACACGGCGCCATTTTCCTGCTCAGCTCTGCTGTGAGGAAGGCTCCCAGGCTCTCCCCTGCACTGCACTACAGAAACAGGGTTAAAACAGAGAGGGGGGGCACTTATTTGGCGATATGATTACATATATAAAAATGCTATAAGGGAAAACACTTGTATAAGGGGTTGTCCCTGTATAATTATAGCGTTTTTGGTGTGTGCTGGCAAACTCTCCCTCTGTCTCCCCAAAGGGCTAGTGGGGTCCTGTCCTCTGTCAGAGCATTCCCTGTGTGTGTGCTGTGTGTCGGTACGTGTGTGTCGACATGTAGGAGGACGATGTTGGTGAGGAGGCGGAGCAAATTGCCTGTATTGGTGATGTCACTCTCTAGGGAGTCGACACTGGAATGGATGGCTTATTTAGGAATTACGTGATAATGTCAACACGCTGCAAGGTCGGTTGACGACATGAGACGGCCGGCAAACAAATTAGTACCGGTCCAGGCGTCTCAGACACCGTCAGGGGCTTGTAAAAACGCCCATTTACCTCAGTCGGTCGACACAGACACAGACACGGACACTGACTCCAGTGTCGACGGTGAAGAAACAAACGTATTTTCCTTTAGGGCCACACGTTTCATGTTAAGGGCAATGAAGGAGGTGTTACATATTTCTGATACTACAAGTACCACAAATAAGGGTATTATGTAGGGTGTGAATAAACTACATGTGGTTTTTCCTGAATCAGATAAATTAAATGAAGTGTGTGATGATGCGTGGGTTTCCTCCGATAGAAAATTATTGGCGGTATACCCTTTCCCGCCAGAAGTTAGGGCGAGTTGGGAAACACACCTTAGGGTGAATAAGGCGCTCACACGCTTATAAAAACAAGTGGCGTTACCGTCTCCAGATACGGCAGCCCTCAAGGAGCCAGCTGATAGGAAGCTGAAAAATATCCTAAAAGTATATACACATATACTGGTGTTATACTACGACCAGCAATCGCCTCAGCCTGGATGTGCAGCGCTGAGGGGGCTTGGTCGGATTTCCTGACTGAAAATATTGATACCCTTGACAGGGACAAGATTTTATTGACTATAGAGCATTTTAAGGATGCATTTCTATATATGCGAGATGCGCAGAGGGATATTTGCATTCTGGCATCAAGAGTAAATGTGATGTCCATATCTGCCAGACGACAGTGGTCAGGTGATGCAGATTCCAGACGGCACATGGAAGTATTGCCGTATAAAGGGGCGGTCCATCGGACCTGGTGGCCATGGCAACAGCTGAAAAATCCACCTTTTGTTACCCCAAGTCACATCTCAGCAGAAAAGGACACAGTCTTTTCAGTCTCAGTCCTTTCGTCCCCATAAGGGCAGGCGGGCAAAAGGGCCAGTCATATCTGCCCAGGGGTAGAGGAAAGGGAAGAAGACTGCAGCAGGCAGCCCATTCCCAGGAACAGAAGCCCTCCACAGCTTCTGCCAAGTCCGCAGCATGACGCTGGGGCCGTACAAGCGGACTCGGGTGCGGTAGGGGGTCATCTCAAGAGTTTCAGCACGCAGTGGGCTCACTCACAAGTGGACTCCTGGATCCTACACGTAGTATCCCAGGTGTACATTGGAAATTCGAGACGTCTCCCCCTCACAAGTTCCTGAAGTCTGCTTTACCAACGTCTCCCTCCGACAGGGAGGCAGTATTGGGAACAATTCACAGGCTGTATTCCCAGCAGGTGATAATCAAAGTACCCCTTCTACAACAAGGGAAGAGGTATTATTCCACACTATATTGTGGTACTGAAGCCAGACGGCTAGGTGAGATCTGAAATATTTGAACACTTACATACAAGCGTTCAAATCAAGATGGAGTCACTCAGAGCAGTGATAGCGAACCAGGAAGAAGGGGACGATATGGTGTCACTGGATATCAGGGACGCTTACCTACATGTCCAAATTTGCCCTTCTCACCAAGGGTACCTCAGGTTCGTGGTACAGAACTGTCACTATCAGTTCAGACGCTGCCGTTTGGATTGTCCACGGCACCCCGGGTCTTTACCAAGGTAATGGCCGAAATGATGATTCTTCTTAAAAGAAATATGGACGCTTTCCTGATAAGGGCAAGGTCCAGAGAACAGTTGGAGGTCGGAGTAGCACTATCTTAAGTAGTTCTACGACAGCACGAGTGGATTCTAAATATTCCAAAATCGCAGTTTTTTCCGACGACACGTCTACTGTTCCTAGGGATGATTCTGGACACAGTCCAGAAAAGGATGTTTTCTCCCGGAGAAGAAAGCCAGGGAGTTATCCGAGCTAGTCAGGAACCTCCTAAAACCAGGAAAAGTATCAGTGCATCATTGCACAAGGATCCTGTGAAAAATGGTGGTTTCTTACAAAGCGATCCCATTCGGTAGATTTCACGCAAGAACCTTTACGTGGGATCTGCTGGAAAAATGGTCCGGATCGCATCTTCAGATGCATCAGCGGATAACCCTGTCTCCAAGGACAAGGGTGTTTCTTCTGCGGTGGCTGCAGAGTGCTCATCTATGAAAGGGCCGCAGATTCGGCATTCAGGACTGGGTCCTGGTGACCACGGATGCCAGCCTGAGTGGCTGGGGAGCAGTCACACAAGGAAAAAATTTCCAGAGAGTGTGATCGAGTCTGGAGACTTCTCTCCACATAAATATACTGGAGCTAAGGGCAATTTACAATGCTCTAAGCTTAGCAAGACCTCTGCTTCAAGGTCAGCCGGTATTGATCCAGTGGGACAACATCACGGCAGTCGCCCACGTAAACAGACAGGGCGGCACAAGAAGCAGGAGGGAAATGGCAGAAACTGCAAGGATTCTTCGCTGGGCGAAAAATCATGTGATAACACTCTCAGCAGTGTTCATTCCGGGAGTGGAAAACTGGGAAGCAGACTTCCTCAGCAGGCATGACCTCCACCCGGGAGAGTGGGGACTTCATCGGGAAGTCTTCCACATGATTGTAAACCGTTGTGAAAAACCAAAGGTGGACATGATGGCGTCCCGCCTGAACAAAAAACTAGATATTGCGCCAGGTCAAGGGACCCTCAGGCAATAGCGGTGGACGCTCTGGTAACACTGTGGATGTACCAGTCAGAGTATGTGTTCCCTCCTATGCCTCTCATACAAAAAGTACTGAGAATCATAAGAGGGAGATGAGTAAGAATGATACTCGTGGTTCCGGATTGGCCAAGAAGGACTTGGTACCCGAAACTTCAAGAGATGTTCACGGAAGACCCGTGGCCTCTACCTTTAAGAAAGGACCTGCTCCAGCAGGGGCCTTGTCTGTTCCAAGACTTACCGCGGCCGCGTTTGACGGCATGGCGGTTGAACGCCGGATCCTGAAAGGGCATTCCAGATGAAGTCATCCCTACCCTGGTCGAAGACAGGAAGGATGTAACCGCAAAACATTTTCACCGCATTTGGCGAAGATATGTTGCGTGGTGTGAGGCCAAGAAGGCCCCTACAGAGGAATTCCAACTGGGTCGTTTCCTACATTTCCTGAAAACAGGACTGTCTATGGGCCTAAAAATTAGGGTCCATTAAGGTTCAAATTTCGGCCCTGTCGAATTTCTTCCAGAAAGAACTGGCTTTAGTGCCTGACGTTCAGATGTTTGTAAAAGGGGTACTGCATATACAGCCTCCTTTTGTGCCCCAGTGGCACCTTGGGATCTCAATGTTGTTTTGAGTTTCCTAAAGTCACATTGGTTTGAACCACTCACCACTGTGGACTTAAAATATCTCACATGGAAGGTGACGATGCTATTAGCCCTGGCTTCAGCCAGGCGTGTGTCAGAATTGGCGGCTTTATCATATATAAAGCCCTTACTTAATTTTTCATTCTGACAGGGCAGAATTGAGGACTCGTCCTCAATTTCTCCTTAAGGTGTTTTCTGTTTTTCACATGAACCAACCTATTGTGGTACCTGCGGGTACTAGGGACTTGGAGGACTCCAAGTTACTTGACGTTGTCAGGGCCCTGAAAAATATGTTTCCAGAAAGGCTGGAGTCAGAAAATCTGACTCGCTGTTTAGCCTGTATGCACCCAACAAGATGGGTGCTCCTGCTTCTAAGCAGACGATTGCTCGCTGGATTTGTAATACAATTCAGTTTACACATTCTGTGGCAGGCCTGCCACAGCCAAAATCGGTAAAAGCCCATTCCAAAAGGAAGGGGGCTCATCTTGGGCGACTGCCCGAGGGGTCTCGGCTTTACAACTTTGCCGAGCAGTTACTTGGTCAGGGGAAAACACGTTTGCTAAATTCTACAAATTTGATACCCTGGCTGAGGAGGACATGGAGTTCTCTCATTCGGTGCTGCAGGGTCATCCGCACTCTCCCGCCCGTTTGGGAGCTTTGGTATAATCCCCATGGTCCTGACGGAGTCCCCAGCATCCACTAGGACGTCAGAGAAAATAAGATTTTACTTACCGATAAATCTATTTCTCGTAGTCCGTAGTGGATGCTGGGCGCCCATCCCAAGTGCGGATTGTCTGCAATACTTGTACATAGTTATTGTTACAAAAATCGGGTTATTCTTGTTGTGAGCCATCTTTTCAGAGGCTCCTTCGTTGTTATCATACTGTTAACTGGGTTCAGATCACACGTTGTACGGTGTGATTGGTGTGGCTGGTATGAGTCTTACCCGGGATTCAATATCCTTCCTTATTATGCACGCTCGTCCGGGCACAGTATCCTAACTGAGGCTTGGAGGAGGGTCATAGGGGGAGGAGCCAGTGCACACCACCTGATCCTAAAGCTTTTATTATTGTGCCCTGTCTCCTGCGGAGCCGCTATATCCCCATGGTCCTGACGGAGTCCCCAGCATCCACTACGGACTACGAGAAATAGATTTATCGGTAAGTAAAATCTTATTTTTTTTTTCTTTCTTTATACATACATACTAGTTACGAGTATACTATCTCTTTATCAACCAGTCTATATTAGCAGCAGACACAGTACAGTGCGGTAGTTCACGGCTGTGGCTACCTCTGTGTCGGCACTCGGCAGCCCGTCCATAATTGTATATACCACCTAACCGTGGTTTTTTTTTCTTTCTTTATACATACATACTAGTTACGAGTATACTATCTCTTTATCAACCAGTCTATATATTAGCAGCAGACACAGTACAGTGCGGTAGTTCACGGCTGTGGCTACCTCTGTGTCGGCACTCGGCAGCCCGTCCATAATTGTATATACCACCTAACCGTGGTTTTTTTTTCTTTCTTTATACATACATACTAGTTACGAGTATACTATCTCTTTATCAACCAGTCTATATATTAGCAGCAGACACAGTACAGTGCGGTAGTTCACGGCTGTGGCTACCTCTGTGTCGGCACTCGGCAGCCCGTCCATAATTGTATACTAGTATCCAATCCATCCATCTCCATTGTTTACCTGAGGTGCCTTTTAGTTGTGCCTATTAAAATATGGAGAACAAAAATGTTGAGGTTCCAAAATTAGGGAAAGATCAAGATCCACTTCCACCTCGTGCTGAAGCTGCTGCCACTAGTCATGGCCGAGACGATGAAATGCCAGCAACGTCGTCTGCCAAGGCCGATGCCCAATGGCATAGTACAGAGCATGTCAAAACCAAAACACCAAATATCAGTAAAAAAAGGACTCCAAAACCTAAAATAAAATTGTCGGAGGAGAAGCGTAAACTTGCCAATATGCCATTTACCACACGGAGTGGCAAGGAACGGCTGAGGCCCTGGCCTATGTTCATGGCTAGTGGTTCAGCTTCACATGAGGATGGAAGCACTCAGCCTCTCGCTAGAAAACTGAAAAGACTCAAGCTGGCAAAAGCACCGCAAAGAACTGTGCGTTCTTTGAAATCCCAAATCCACAAGGAGAGTCCAATTGTGTCGGTTGCGATGCCTGACCTTCCCAACACTGGACGTGAAGAGCATGCGCCTTCCACCATTTGCACGCCCCCTGCAAGTGCTGGAAGGAGCACCCGCAGTCCAGTTCCTGATAGTCAGATTGAAGATGTCAGTGTTGAAGTACACCAGGATGAGGAGGATATGGGTGTTGCTGGCGCTGGGGAGGAAATTGACCAGGAGGATTCTGATGGTGAGGTGGTTTGTTTAAGTCAGGCACCCGGGGAGACACCTGTTGTCCGTGGGAGGAATATGGCCGTTGACATGCCAGGTGAAAATACCAAAAAAATCAGCTCTTCGGTGTGGAGGTATTTCACCAGAAATGCGGACAACAGGTGTCAAGCCGTGTGTTCCCTTTGTCAAGCTGTAATAAGTAGGGGTAAGGACGTTAACCACCTCGGAACATCCTCCCTTATACGTCACCTGCAGCGCATTCATAATAAGTCAGTGACAAGTTCAAAAACTTTGGGTGACAGCGGAAGCAGTCCACTGACCAGTAAATCCCTTCCTCTTGTAACCAAGCTCACGCAAACCACCCCACCAACTCCCTCAGTGTCAATTTCCTCCTTCCCCAGGAATGCCAATAGTCCTGCAGGCCATGTCACTGGCAATTCTGACGAGTCCTCTCCTGCCTGGGATTCCTCCGATGCATCCTTGCGTGTAACGCCTACTGCTGCTGGCGGTGCTGTTGTTGCTGCTGGGAGTCGATGGTCATCCCAGAGGGGAAGTCGTAAGCCCACTTGTACTACTTCCAGTAAGCAATTGACTGTTCAACAGTCCTTTGCGAGGAAGATGAAATATCACAGCAGTCATCCTACTGCAAAGCGGATAACTGAGTCCTTGACAACTATGTTGGTGTTAGACGTGCGTCCGGTATCCGCCGTTAGTTCACAGGGAACTAGACAATTTATTGAGGCAGTGTGCCCCCGTTACCAAATACCATCTAGGTTCCACTTCTCTAGGCAGGCGATACCGAGAATGTACACGGACGTCAGAAAAAGACTCACCAGTGTCCTAAAAAATGCAGTTGTACCCAATGTCCACTTAACCACGGACATGTGGACAAGTGGAGCAGGGCAGGGTCAGGACTATATGACTGTGACAGCCCACTGGGTAGATGTATGGACTCCCGCCGCAAGAACAGCAGCGGCGGCACCAGTAGCAGCATCTCGCAAACGCCAACTCTTTCCTAGGCAGGCTACGCTTTGTATCACCGCTTTCCAGAATACGCACACAGCTGAAAACCTCTTACGGCAACTGAGGAAGATCATCGCGGAATGGCTTACCCCAATTGGACTCTCCTGTGGATTTGTGGCATCGGACAACGCCAGCAATATTGTGTGTGCATTAAATATGGGCAAATTCCAGCACGTCCCATGTTTTGCACATACCTTGAATTTGGTGGTGCAGAATTTTTTTAAAAACGACAGGGGCGTGCAAGAGATGCTGTCGGTGGCCAGAAAAATTGCGGGACACTTTCGGCGTACAGGCACCACGTACAGAAGACTGGAGCACCACCAAAAACTACTGAACCTGCCCTGCCATCATCTGAAGCAAGAAGTGGTAACGAGGTGGAATTCAACCCTCTATATGCTACAGAGGTTGGAGGAGCAGCAAAAGGCCATTCAAGCCTATACAATTGAGCACGATATAGTAGGTGGAATGCACCTGTCTCAAGTGCAGTGGAGAATGATTTCAACGTTGTGCAAGGTTCTGATGCCCTTTGAACTTGCCACACGTGAAGTCAGTTCAGACACTGCCAGCCTGAGTCAGGTCATTCCCCTCATCAGGCTTTTGCAGAAGAAGCTGGAGGCATTGAAGAAGGAGCTAAAAGGGAGCGATTCCGCTAGGCATGTGGGACTTGTGGATGGAGCCCTTAATTCGCTTAACAAGGATTCACGGGTGGTCAATCTGTTGAAATCAGAGCACTACATTTTGGCCACCGTGCTCGATCCTAGATTTAAAGCCTACCTTGGATCTCTCTTTCCGGCAGACACAGGTCTGCTGGGGTTGAAAGACCTGCTGGTGACAAAATTGTCAAGTCAAGCGGAACGCGACCTGTCAACATCTCCTCCTTCACATTCTCCCGCAACTGGGGGTGCGAGGAAAAGGCTCAGAATTCCGAGCCCACCCGCTGGCGGTGATGCAGGGCAGTCTGGAGCGACTGCTGATGCTGACATCTGGTCCGGACTGAAGGACCTGACAACGATTACGGACATGTCGTCTACTGTCACTGCATATGATTCTCTCAACATTGATAGAATGGTGGAGGATTATATGAGTGACCGCATCCAAGTAGGCACGTCACACAGTCCGTACTTATACTGGCAGGAAAAAGAGGCAATTTGGAGGCCCTTGCACAAACTGGCTTTATTCTACCTAAGTTGCCCTCCCACAAGTGTGTACTCCGAAAGAGTGTTTAGTGCCGCCGCTCACCTTGTCAGCAATCGGCGTACGAGGTTACATCCAGAAAATGTGGAGAAGATGATGTTCATTAAAATGAATTATAATCAATTCCTCCGCGGAGACATTGACCAGCAGCAATTGCCTCCACAAAGTACACAGGGAGCTGAGATGGTGGATTCCAGTGGGGACGAATTGATAATCTGTGAGGAGGGGGATGTACACGGTGATATATCGGAGGGTGAAGATGAGGTGGACATCTTGCCTCTGTAGAGCCAGTTTGTGCAAGGAGAGATTAATTGCTTCTTTTTTGGGGGGGGTCCAAACCAACCCGTCATATCAGTCACAGTCGTGTGGCAGACCCTGTCACTGAAATGATGGGTTGGTTAAAGTGTGCATGTCCTGTTTTGTTTACACAACATAAGGGTGGGTGGGAGGGCCCAAGGACAATTCCATCTTGCACCTCTTTTTTCTTTTCTTTTTCTTTGCATCATGTGCTGATTGGGGAGGGTTTTTTGGAAGGGACATCCTGCGTGACACTGCAGTGCCACTCCTAGATGGGCCCGGTGTTTGTGTCGGCCACTAGGGTCGCTAATCTTACTCACACAGTCAGCTACCTCATTGCGCCTCTTTTTTTCTTTGCGTCATGTGCTGTTTGGGGAGGGTTTTTTGGAAGGGACATCCTGCGTGACACTGCAGTGCCACTCCTAGATGGGCCCGGTGTTTGTGTCGGCCACTAGGGTCGCTAATCTTACTCACACAGTCAGCTACCTCATTGCGCCTCTTTTTTTCTTTGCGTCATGTGCTGTTTGGGGAGGGTTTTTTGGAAGGGACATCCTGCGTGACACTGCAGTGCCACTCCTAGATGGGCCCGGTGTTTGTGTCGGCCACTAGGGTCGCTAATCTTACTCACACAGCTACCTCATTGCGCCTCTTTTTTTCTTTGCGTCATGTGCTGTTTGGGGAGGGTTTTTTGGAAGGGACATCCTGCGTGACACTGCAGTGCCACTCCTAGATGGGCCCGGTGTTTGTGTCGGCCACTAGGGTCGCTAATCTTACTCACACAGCTACCTCATTGCGCCTCTTTTTTTCTTTGCGTCATGTGCTGTTTGGGGAGGGTTTTTTGGAAGGGCCATCCTGCGTGACACTGCAGTGCCACTCCTAGATGGGCCCGGTGTTTGTGTCGGCCACTAGGGTCGCTAATCTTACTCACACAGCTACCTCATTGCGCCTCTTTTTTTCTTTGCGTCATGTGCTGTTTGGGGAGGGTTTTTTGGAAGGGCCATCCTGCGTGACACTGCAGTGCCACTCCTAGATGGGCCCGGTGTTTGTGTCGGCCACTAGGGTCGCTAATCTTACTCACACAGCTACCTCATTGCGCCTCTTTTATTCTTTGCGTCATGTGCTGTTTGGGGAGGGTTTTTTGGAAGGGACATCCTGCGTGACACTGCAGTGCCACTCCTAGATGGGCCCGGTGTTTGTGTCGGCCACTAGGGTCGCTTATCTTACTCACACAGCGACCTCGGTGCAAATTTTAGGACTAAAAATAATATTGTGAGGTGTGAGGTATTCAGAATAGACTGAAAATGAGTGTAAATTATGTTTTTTGAGGTTAATAATACTTTGGGATCAAAATGACCCCCAAATTCTATGATTTAAGCTGTTTTTTAGTGTTTTTTGAAAAAAACACCCGAATCCAAAACACACCCGAATCCGACAAAAAAAATTCGGTGAGGTTTTGCCAAAACGCGGTCGAACCCAAAACACGGCCGCGGAACCGAACCCAAAACCAAAACACAAAACCCGAAAAATTTCAGGCGCTCATCTCTACTAAATACAGTAATTCCAGGAACATTTTGGTTTTATTACTGAAATATAAGGACAACTCTTCTCACAGTGATAAGGGAAATCAACGATGGCGAAAACTGAGTCTCCCTTCCACCAGACATGTAGAATCGGATAGGGTTCTTCTATCCCAGTAATTAACCCAAGGAGAATCTCACCCTCTAAGACAGGGGTTCCCAATCACAGTCTTCAAGACACACTAACAGTCCATGTTTTAAGGGCAGCCATGCTAGAGCACAGGTTGCTCGATTAGTACCTCGGTTATTTTGATATAACCATCTGTCCTCAAGCATGGCTAACACTAAAACCTGGACTGTTAGTGGGCCTTGAAGATATAGGGTGGGAAACACTGCTCTAAGACATCTATAATGGTAGATTCTAGAGGATAGCAAATGACTAACAGAACTGCACTGTGCAGGGTCTCTGAATCAACAACCCCTGAAAGATGGTGCTATAACCTCATCCACTGTATTTTATTTTGGAGGGATTAAATTTAACTGGTGTGCTCCGTTTCACTGGAAATTACTAAAACAGTTCTGCTCTGTCTTTATAATGCAGAGCATCTGATGCTCAGAGATCATAGAACAAATGTACTAGGGTGCAGGATTCTGAATTTACAGTACCAGATTTTTACACATTAACCGTCAAATTTAAAGAGCAATGTACAGTAAGGCAAAACCAATTAGCAGCTTTAAATTTAACGTGCCAAAATCTGGGCAGTCTCATTGTCCTGCACCCTATAACATTTAGCCTCATATGTGGGTTCAAACAGAAGTTGTCTGTAAAGGTTTCTAGACAAAAGCTCTATGCGCAACACACTACTGCCAGCTTACATAAACTCACACGAGGTCCCTTCACCCCTCACCAACGTGATACAATACAAAGAAAAAATTGGAGAGAATGACTTAGCCGGCGCTGTCAGAATGTGGTTCTCATCATATTGTACCGTCAAACTTCCATTTGCATGATATTCAGTTTCACCATAGGGAAATGAAACAGAGTGGCAATAGTGAAGCTTGTTTAATACATGTAGAGAACAATACAAAACAATCAATAAAATTAGATAAGTTACAATTGTGCCAATAACTCCACCAAATAGCTCCTGGTGACTTAAAAATGCAGGTACCATTGTCTTCCGGTAATTAGCTTGCATTTTTAAGTCACCAGGAGCTATTTGGTGGAGTTATTGGCAGCGCAGGCTAAGTCATTCTCTCCAATTTTTTCTTTGTATTGTAGAAGTTGTCTGTGGCTAGCTTATCAGAGCAAATGATTGAGGATGGCAAACCAGAAAACTGCCCATAGTTCCAAGAGGTATCGAATCTTTACTCTTACTTAAGAAAGTTATTGGCAAAGTTTGTCTTTTTATCTTTCTTTAAATGAAAATACTAATTTACTGTGTATTTTATTTCCATATGTAACATGCTTTTCTTGACGTAACCAATGTTACCAGAGGGTCTCCAACCCAAGAAATTATTATTATTATTATCCTTTATTTATATGGCGCCACAAGGGTTCTGCAGCACCCAATTACAGAGTACATATGCACATAATCAAAACAGGAAAACAGTGACTTACAGTTGAAGACAATATAGGACAAGAACACGGTAACTAAGCATAACTACACCAGTAGACGACATAGAGATAAGTTCCAAGGTGGCCAAACAATTGCAGGATTTGGGCAGTTGAGGATTATTAAAATAAGAAAAGGATAAGCACATGAGGGAAGAGGGCCCTACTCGTGAGAGCTTACATTCTAAAGGGGAGGGGCAGACAGACAGGGGTGACACAGATGGGGTAGACCAAGCATGGGACAGAGGGTTAGGATGATATTTGGCTGGGTTTGGTAAAGAAGTGGATCTTTAGAGCCTGTTTGAGGTTCTGTAGGGAGGTGGAGAGTCTGAGGGGGAGACATAGAGAATTCCAGAGAGAAATCTGGTAGTATGAATTTATCCTCATTTAAAATATCAAAGCTTAATAAATTAAATACATTTTTCATTTACTTTCTATCCCCATACAATGTTCCTTTCTTTATTTCTACCACAAATCCCATTTTGTGGGTCAAGATTGTAGCAAAACTCCACATTAGTCACTCATATTACAAATTATATATAAAGAAAATATAATAAAGTAATACAGGTTGAGTATCCCATATCCAAATATTCCGAAATACGGAATATTCCGAAATACGGACTTTTTTGAGTGAGAGTGAGATAGTGAAACCTTTGTTTTTTGATGGCTCAATGTACGCAAACTTTGTTTAATACACAAAGTTATTAAAAATATTGTATTAAATCACCTTCAGGCTGTGTGTATAAGGTGTATATGAAACAAATTAATTGTGTGAATGTAGATACACTTTGTTCAATGCACAAAGTTACAAAAAATATTGGCTAAAATTACCTTCTGGCTGTGTGTATAAGGTGTATATGTAACATAAATGCATTCTATGCTTAGACTTGGGTCCCATCACCATGATATCTCATTATGGTATGCAATTATTCCAAAATACGGAAAAATCCGATATCCAAAATACCTCTGGTCCCAAGCATTTTGGATAAGGGATACTCAACCTGTATATAAATAAATGTTAGGTACTGACAAGATCTCCAAGGAACATATACAGTATTCAACCATAAATAGTACTATATAAGTGAAAGTGCACTCACCAGCAGTTACATTGTCCAAAGTCGCAGCAATCATCTAGACAAAAAAAGAAAAGGTTGAATGTCTATAATACATATGGATTTTTAAGCATAATTAGTAAATTTTTGCACTTGGAAAATAAAATTCAATGAATTCTGACTTTGCAATCTTAGATAATGGTCAATTCAATCTGATATTTTTATTTTACAGATTACCATCTCTCTCCATCTTCCTTCAAATCTCCCTCACTGCCAATAACACAAGAGTTTCCTCATCCTCCCAAGAACATTGCCTGGATGTGGATGTGCACAGGAGGAGAGCAGAGTTGGGCAATGCAGAGTTAGGGGATGCAGAGCATAGAGGAAGGTATGCTTGAATGAGGAGGTTTTGAGGCTGGGAGGCTGGGTTGAAGTCGGAAAAAGCATGGGAGGGCATTCTTGAGGTTTGGAGCAGCACTGGAGAAAATCCAGAAGACGTGAGTGGGAATTTGTGGTCAGCAAACAGTCACTGGCAGAGATAAGTGTGCAGGAGTGAGTGTGGGTGGAAATTAATCTGGAGATGTAACAAGTACAGGATTTGTAGATGAATGAGAGGAGTCTGAGCTTGATGGGATCCGGTCTGAAGATCGACAGTGTCTAGGTCGACAATGTTTAGGTCGACCACTATAGGTCGACAGTCACTAGGTCGACATGGATGGAAGGTCGACAGGGTTTCTAGGTCGACATGTGCTAGGTCGACAGGTCTAAAGGTCGACATGAGTTTTTCACATTTTTTTTCTTTTTTTGGATTTTTTCATACTTAACGATCCACGTGGACTACGATTGGAACGGTAAAGTGTGCCGAGCGAAGCGGTAGCGGAGCGAAGGCACCATGCGAGGGGACGCGGTGCACTAATTTGGGATCCCGGTCACTTTACGAAGAAAACGACACCAAAAAAAATAAAAATCCTCATGTTGACCTTTAGACCTGTCGACCTAGCACATGTCGACCTAGAAACCCTGTCGACCTTCCATCCATGTCGACCTAGTGACTGTCGACCTATAGTGGTCGACCTAAACATTGTCGACCTAGATACTGTCGATAAAACGAACCACACCCGAGCTTGATATAGTAGTAGAGCAAGTTACTCCACTCCAAGCAACTGACAAGGGGGCAGCAGTGGCGAGAGAAGAGAATGATGCAGGCAGCCATGTAAGGATAGATTAGAGTGGAGATATATTTTCTCACTGCTCTGAGAGGCATGTATGGGATCAGTAGCTAGAGGGAATGCTGATCCTTGTACAGGTTGAGTATCCCTTATCCAAAATGCTTGGGACCAGAGGTATTTTGGATATGGGATTTTTCCGTATTTTGGAATAATTGCATACCATAATGAGATATCATGGTGATGGGACCTAAATCTAAGCACAGAATGCATTTATGTTACATATACACCTTATACACACAGCCTGAAGGTAATTTCAGCCAATATTTTTTTACAACTTTGTGCATTAAACAAAGTGTATCTACATTCACACAACTCATTTATGTTTCATATACACCTTATACACACAGCCTGAAGGTCATTTAATACAATATTTTTAATAACTTTGTGTAATAAACAAAGTTTGTGTACATTGAGCCATCAAAAAATGAAGGTTTCATTATTTCACTCTCACTCAAAAAAGTCCGTATTTCGGAATATTCCGTATTTCGGAATATTTGGATATGGGATACTCAACCTGTACTGCCATATTGGAGGAACCCCGGGTGCCTCCAGGTAAATCGGCTTTCAATTTAGAAAGACATGAATATATGACACAAAGTGGGGCTATTATTATATAGTGTAGAACCACTTGACGTGGCAGGTGGCTTATTATATATTTGCAGTTGTGTGTGACTCAGGGCCTGATTTGTAATTGTATGCAAACCTGATGGTTTACTTACAGTACATACAGTATTCAATTGTTGGGAGTTTTGGCACTTGGAGGGCGGCCACTGGGTCCATTTTATAAAACAGTGTGGGGGAGGGGGCATGTCGCCTCCATTTTGTAGGGGTGCTGGGTCCAGGGTCTGCATCCTGGACCCATGCCAGGACCAGGGGCCTACTCGCCGGACTGTTCACTGCAGGTCTCTCCCAATGGAGTGTGTGTGTGTGTGTGTATATTTATGTATACACACACTCCTCAATGCAATGTAAATACTGAGAGTCTTGTATATTTCATATGGAGTATTATTTACAAAGCTGGAATAATGTTCATCGTATCCTCAGTACAGTATGTGGTATGGGTAATGTGATGGAACTGTGAATTTGTGTCAGCGTGGGCTGTGTTGTGGTAACTAGAACTATACATCGCTGCCAGGTGGGGAGGAATGCATTAGTCTGTCATCAACACTTTAAAACACATTATGGCTGCTTTCCATAGCACTCTGTAACAGGGAAAACATTAAACCAAGAGAAGAAAAATTATAGTACAATGAAATAACAGCAGGCCTCTCTATCAATAAAAAAATAAATATACAACATATATACACTTTCAACTGTTCTGGTTCGGATTCGGATTTCAGCTCTACTAAAAATTGATTAAAAAGATTGATAATCTTTGCTAAAAATTGATAAATACAGCTAAAATCATGTAATTTTTACAATCCAGAACCCAAAATTCACATTTAAAATCCGAATTACGAACCACGGTGAGATTCCACAAATCAATACCTATTCAAAATCTACTGTTTCCCGGCTTGTACAGCAATAGTAATTCCCTGTAAGTGACAATGGGGTCTATTCATAAAGCAGTGAAAAGTCCTGGATACTGACAGCCGGCATCTCGTCTGCCGGGATAGCGTATGTATCCCCTATGTAGTACTCTTGAAGTACAGTGGAATTACAGTGACATAGGGGTGTATTCAATTCATGCTGATCCGACATGTGAGTATTCAATGCACGGCCAAACCCGACAGATTTGGCCCGTTCCCGACAATGCCAATCCAACTTTTTTTAAAGTCGAATTGACATTGTCAGAAACAGGGCTAAAACCTGTCGGGTTTGGCCGCGCTTCCGACAATACACGTGGATCGGCGGCTTAAGCCACCGATCCGTGTGCCTACTGACAGGTTTCCAGCAAGTCGGATTTCCCAACTTGTCGGAAAAAAGGGGGCAGCATTGAATAGGTCGGAACCCCTTCCAACCTAAAACAGTCGGGAACTGCCATCTTTCCGACAAGAAGGCAGTTTACGACTTCAATTGAATACCCCTCCTAGTCAGCTTGTTATGCTCAGTTTCAGACATCAGAGGTGACTGTGATTATACAGCATACAGAACACCATACACTTGAAGCTGTGCTTCCCACTACATAGGAATGTCATGATCATCAGGGCAACAAAGTCATGTCTGCTAACAATGGGGAATGCTGATTAATGCTTTGAAGCAGGGGTCGAAAGCCCCTGACGTGTGCCACAGGCAGGGCTGCCATCAGAAATTGTGGGGCCCAGGACTGACAAAATAGGCAGAGGCCCCCACACACAAGATATACAGATAAATAAATTATATATATATATATATATATATATATACACGACAAAGGAATCCGGCACTCCTCGGGTTCTCATAAATATTACGTTACCGGGTGCCCTCCATGACGGATGTCCTGCACGGATGCGTCCACATCTACATCAAACCAATCGGCGGCACTACGGTCAAAGAAATCTCACTTGAGGCTGGCTTATAAGCAACGTTTCAGCGTCTTTTATTGACGCTTTTGTCAAGCAGCTGCCCTCCAAAAGCCTGGACACGCCTGCGTTCGCCGAACCACTCCCAGAAAATGGTCAGTTACGCCCCGGAATGCCTTCCTCCTGTCAATCTTCTTGCGGGCGCCACTGCGACCGCTTTCTTCGTTCGCAGTATCGCTGCCTGGCAACGGCTGTTGCTGGGCAATGACGCGCCTGCACAATGTGGCCACCACGCATGCGCAGTTCCGATCCGATCTCACGGCTGCGAAGAAGTGCAGCGTGTGATTGGGTTGGAATTACCCCCAATGTCCCCACAGTAATTCCCTTGTCACCATACTATGCTCAACAGTTATCTCCCGCCTCCTCTAGCATTTAAATTAACTGTCTCCTCTGATGCAGCAGACATTTTGGGAGGGGCATATTTTTTAATACTAAAAGCGGGGCATTCTCAGTAGCGGGCAGCAGCTGGTGGCGGTGGCAGGCGGCATGCGGCCTGGGCCCTCTACTCTCTGTCTGAGCGGCCGGGCCCAGGACAGTTGTGTCCCCAGCACCCCCCTGATGGCTGCCCTGGCAACAGGTAGCGTGTGATACTATATCTGGTGGTACACTGACCACTGTCCCAGTGGGACCAGTGTGTGTGGAATTGTTAGAAATCATTAAAAAAAATGTATAAGGGTGGGTGGTGGGTGGCAAACAGTGCTAAATGATTATACATTTATTGTTGGGGGATGTTCAGAAAGTAAACGTCACCAATTCAATAATAACAAATAAAAAAATACAGGTGGCGAAGTCTTTCTGGGAGAGAATAGCACCAAATTAATAAGAAAACATGGGCCCTCATTCCGAGTTGTTCGCTCGCTAGCTGCTTTTAGCAGCATTGCACACTCTAAGCCGCCGCCCTCTGGGAGTGAATCTTAGCTTAGCAAAATTGCGAACGAAAGATTCTCAAAATTGCGAATAGAAAATTCTAAACAGTTTCTGAGTAGCTCGACACTTACTCTGCCACTGCGATCAGTTCAGTCAGTTTCGTTCCTGGTTTGACGTCACAAACACTCCCAGCGTTCGCCCAGACACTCCCCCGTTTCTCCAGCCACTCCCGCGTTTTCCCCAGAAACGGTAGCGTTTTTTCACACACTCCCATAAAACGTCCAGTTTCCGCCCAGAAACACCCACTTCCTGTCAATCACACAACGATCACCAGAACGAAGAAAAAACCTCGTAATGCCGTGAGTAAAATACCAAACTTCTTAGCAAATTTACTTGGCGCAGCCGCAGTGCGAACATTGCGCATGCGCAGTTTGCGGAAAATCGCTGCGATGCGATGAAAAAGAACGAGCGAACAACTCGGAATGAGGGCCATATACGGGTATGAAAATTGCAAATAAATGTGGAAACAAACAAAAAAACATGTTTGTGCAGTATACTGTATGTTGTAATTGTAATGGTGGTGGCACTCACCCCTGACATAGGGGGGAGGGGTCAGAGGTCACATTAACTCTCATTACATGTCAGCATGTTGACACACTGTCATTTTTTATCACTCTTCAGCTTTATATATAAATATATGGAGCATACCAAACACTGCTATGCTGACCAGTATGGTAAAACATGTAGCGTGCCCTGTCTTCTTATCCACTTTATGGAGCCATAGATGTCTAGGTATAACAGCTATTCTGCTTAACTTTTTTTCTTTCTTTAGAGCACAGCTAGGAGATGGCTGTGATGTATGTGTGATGTAAATTTGTTCTGCACCACTTGGGAATTATTTATCTTGTATTTAATTTTAGCACCACATAATACAGGTTGAAACATCTAATTACAATTACCACTTCATCATGTCAGATAGAAAAACACATGTCAATGCTTTGCATTAATTGCATTGCTGAACCAGCGGAAGCTGCAAGTGTCAGCCTGCGCTTGTCTGTAATTCCACAGCTGACATTTCTAGCGATAACACTACAGATACTGAGTGTCAGTGGTACAGGACCATCAGTCATACACTGACCATGGGTACCGTCCTGCAGTTAGTTGTTTCAGTATGTAGGGAATTCAGTCTCATTTCACATGTAGTAAAGAACCTGCTCCCGACCACTGCCGTAACGTTACTATCTGCACCCTGGAATGCTGGTAATTTCACTTTAGTTGTTACTGCTGTCAATAAGAACATTCTATAGGTACAGTAGCACACACCCATACCCCCCAACTGTCCCGATTTTCGCGGAACAGTCACGTTTTTTTGGGTCTGTCCCGCTGTCCGTCCCGCGGACCGCAGTGTTTTGTGGTGTGTGTGTGTGTGTGTGTGTGTGTGTGGGGGGGGGGGGGGGGGGCAGTTGGGAGGCTCCCTATTACTCGCTGCTCTGCCCAGTTCAGAGCAGAGCAGCGGTGAATAGACACAGAGCGCAGGCCGTGCCTCCACTGTGATGAAAATTGGAGGCGTAGTCCGCGATCGTGTCATCCATGCAAGGCCATGCCACACCTGGAGCATAAGTATAAACAAAATCTTTATACTGTATATAAAAATGGATGTATGTGTGTATGTATATATGTTCCAGCATTACTCTGGAGTGCTTGGAGCAATTTACATCAAATTTAGGGCCTAATTCAGATCTGATCACAGCAGCAAATTTGTTAGCTAATGGGCAAAACCATGTGCACTGCAGGGGGGGGGGGGGGCAGATATAACATGTGCAGAGAGAGTTAGATTTCAGTGGGGTGTGTTCAAACTGAAATCTAAATTGCAGTGTAAAAATAAAGCAGCCAGTATTTACCCCGCACAGTCAGTAACAATATAAACCACCCAAACCTAAATCCCTCTGCACATGTTGTATCTGCCCCCCCCCTCCCCCCTGCAGTGCACATGGTTTTGCCCATTAGCTAGCAAATTTGCTGCTGCGATCAGATCTGAATTAGGCCCTTGGTACACATATGACTTACAATCTGGACAAAAATACTGTGAGGGTAAAACACCCCTGGCACCCCTAGGGGTGTGGGTGGGAAGGGGGTGACATGTAAAAATCCATAGTTTTCGAGGTCGCTGAGATGAATAGTGATGGGCGCAATGAAAAGAGTCTTCTTGCGTTAAGATGTCCACACGGGCGAAGGCACGGGCAAAAAGCTAGTATATAATAAAAATGACTTGTTTGGGCTCTTTAACCCACAGAGTTTGGGACTTTTCTACATACAGTAAGATGTCAGTTGTTGTGACCTTATGATTCAGAGAAAGTGTCCTGCACGTGCCTAGTGACACCACAAAATAACTGTGACCCATCCTTCTATTCCTAAGCCGCTGCATGGATCTGTGTTGTGACATGCAGGAGATAACAGCACATGGGCATGTTACCCCAACAGTTTGGAGGTGCTGCAGGCTACAGTGATGTATCATTGGAAAAAAACATAGAAATTAAGCTTTTACAGAAAATAATAATTAATAAGCTGGCAAGAGTGGTAGTAGTTCATATATCTGAAGGCACTTTGTTTTACTCTTATGGCAACGCAACCGTTCTAATCTGTGTAAAATAACGAGAAGGTTATAGTGGAGCTGACAGAAGGCTGTACATTCATGAACCGTCCATTACACCATATACAGTAGGTGCAAGTATTCAACAAGCAAAATACAAAGCAATCTCAGACCTACAGTAAGTCCTAATCACAAGTGGATGCTAGAAGGTGTACAAGTAGTACAAGTCTTGCAATAATATAAAATGATGTACATTTGTGGCTATAGTCAGAGGTGCTGAAGGGGAAGCGGGTACAGATTATGGGAGCCTGGTCGCCTGTAGTTGGAGTGGCTACAGGCGTAACCCGCTCCCTTGCGATGCAACGTTTATACTAGAGATGAGCGGGTTCGGATTTACTTGGTTCTTAATGCCAGAATTATCGCAAGTTCTTTTTTTCTGGATTTTTCTTATTGGCTAACCAAAACACGTGACGTCCGTGAGCCAATAAGGAGATTCGGGTAAATCCGAGTAAAACCGAACCCGCTCATCTCTAGTTTATACCCTCCGGAACGTGCCGTGCACCATAGTTTTGTATAAAGTGAGGAGGCATAGCCATGTTGACTCCAGCACCCTGCTCCCGGTCAGCCCTGCCCAAGGTCTCGGCGGACCTGGGTTTAGCACCATTACTCCAGGTCACCTCTGTTTCGCTGTTCATTTGATATTTGGCTAGGATAAGACACTGACCCATCTAATCAGCAGCACTTGCTTTTTTCTGCCTAGTTACATTTAAATTCAACACAAAGAATAACTATTTTTTCTTAATCAAAACATGTTGGATGATAAATTTCAGTTAAACACTATTTTAATTATACAATAAATAATAGGATCCGATTGTGACTTTTAGTGAGCAACTTAGTCCTTTATATAAGCACAACAGTATTACACACATAATACTGATGTATATAGGAAACAAATGACACAATAAACTGTAAGAAGCAGAACATCGTGATGGTGATTTACTCTGTTGTGTACCTGTGAGAATGAATTCAGTAAGATAAGAAGGAATACATACATATTTCATTTTACACATTGCCTATTTAACACAGCAGGAAAGAAATCCTATAGCCTTCTCATTTCATGCTTCTCCGCAATGCAGACAAGCCTATCAATTTCCTTTTTTACAGCATAGCTAATGACCTTCTGCAAGGACAAGAAGGTAGCACGCAGGATCTGTGCAGCGTTGTTTAATTCTTTCATGCTACATTACACAATGCATTTGCTGTTGATTAATAAATAATTTGTAAAGCAAGGATTTTTTTTTTCTATAGAAGCGCACACAAGTGGCAGTATTCCAATGCAGTATAATACAACATTCTATTAGTCTATTTTCATTATACAGGTAATGGAATTCTAAGGCAAAGTCACTTACTATAAAAGAGAGCACAATGGTTTGACGTTCAGGCTCTTGCAACAGTTTTACATCAAATAAACAGCACTACTGAGGTGTTTTACAGGAAAAGCAGCATCTGTTATCAGACTGGACATGTAGCTAACACAGGGCCTGATTCAGCTTGGGATGTATCTGAGATACACACGCATTCTTCCATTTTCACGGCCACTGCGCACGCGCAGGTCCTGTTCTGCAAGTGTGCGGCTGTGAGAATGCATCACATTGACGCAAACGTCTCTGCTTGATTGACAGGCAGAGATGTTCGCAGGGTGGAATGGAGCGGCGTTGTGGGGGCGTTGACTCGGCGTTGAGCGGGAATGTCATCGGAAACGGGGGTGGGTTCAGGGGGGCTGCTTGATGTCACACCCAGGTGCTGCGACCCGAAAAATGGCTGTGGAGGCAGGGGGCTTTCACAAATCAGCGATGAGGGGTATTTGTATGCTGGGTGGCCCCCGCATGCGATCGCAGCCAGTTGCAGTTTTGCTAAATTTGCAAAACTGCAACTGAAGCTGAATAAGGTCCACAAGCTGCTCTCTTGAAGCCTGCACATGTACAGTATCTATGAGAAAGCAGGCACTGGTGACATAACTGTAGCATCACACTGCTAAGAATTCTAGACACAACTTCCACTTCCATCCCTAATACTGTATTATCAGTATACTGTAGAGTTTATTTTCTAATGAAATTTAATAATCCTTTCAGTGTCCTACAAAAAATAAATGATGGCATTACAGTATTATTCAGTGAAAGGCAGGGGATACTGGGAACAGAGCAATCTCATGAGAAGGGAGGAGTGTTTAAACCTCTAGGATAGGGGGCTGGCGGTGGTGCTTGTCAATCATGTGTTGTAGCCTATAGCAGGCAGGGGCATATTAGTAAGGAAAGGGTATATAAGGGACTGTTTGGGTAGGACACATTTTCTTTGTCCAGGTTTTATACTCTGGGGCAGCAGTGGCAAACCCGCGGCTCTCGAGCCGCATGCGTCTCTTTCCTTTATGCGATGCGGCTCCCACTCCCGCACCCGACACTGCTCCCAGCTAGGGATGGCCATTGACCATCGATGATTCATAATCATTGATGGTTTTGGGCCGATGCAGAATACTTTTGCCGTCGATGGGGGAGAGCCAGATGGTTTCCCTTCGTTGATGGCATGGCATAACCAAATAATAATATTATTTGTTTTTACTAGGTGATGGGACACGGCGCCTAGCTCCGCTCCTGACACCCATGAATTCATGCCCCCAGGCTCTGATCGTCCCACGGCTCACTCAATACTAAAGTCGGTGGTGACCCTCATAGGGTGAAACCATCAATGGTTCCCTTACAAATGGTTTCCCACCATCCGGGTTATCCCTCAATGGAACCATCAATGATAACCATCTATGAATAACCCACCAATTGCCATCCCTACTCCCAGCCTCCCACCTTCATCCAGCCTCCTGTGACGCGCAACTGTTCAGAGGTGGCTTGGGATGCGCTGGCACTTCTCTGCTCCTAGCGCCATGTGACATCATAATGAGAGGCGGAGCCTCTGCCACAAGAAGAGAGAACGTGGTCGCGAATGCCGGCTCTCACAGTAGGGTTGCCTGAATGCCAGTCAGGGGGAAGGAGCCAGGCGCCCCCACTGACCACCAATGAGGTATAGATGCTGGTATAGATCATTTGTTTTACCTCCGCCCCGGGTGACGCACTTGACACAAAAGTTGTTCTTTGCTCCCACACATACACACGACTTGGTGATTGGCAGTGATTTTAGTGGTTGCAGCAGTCCAGAGAAACAGAGAGAAGGAGGAGCAGGCAGAGAGACACAGACTGTAGGGGGGGGGGGGGGGGGGGGGGGCAGACTGAGAGGCACAGAGTGAAGGGGGGCAGGCTGAGAGGCACAGAATGAAGGTTGGGATGCTAAGAGGCACAGAGTGAAGGGTGTGAGGCTGAAAGGCACAGTGAAAGGTGTGAGGCTGAGAGGCACAGAGTGAAGGGTGTGAGGCTGAGAGGGACAGAGTGAAGGGTGGGAGTCTGAGAGGCACAGAGTGAAGGGTGGGAGGTTGAGAGGCACAGAGTGTGAATGGGAAAGGCTGAAAGACATAGAGTGTGAAGGGGGCAGGCTGAAAGACAGAGGTGGGATGCTGAGAGGCACAGAGTGAAGGGGGGCAGGCTGAAAGACACAGAAGTGGGATGGATTTTTTTCAGTGTTTCTCGCCCCCAGTGTGACTAAAAATAGGAGTGTGACACATGGTCATGCTCCTACAAACGTCATACTGAAAGGCGGTGTACAAAATTGAGCGTGGCCTTGTGCCAGTTAGGCCATGCCCCATTTTTTGCATGTGCATCTTCGGCGCATGATACCGGCTCTTTGACTTGACTATAGATAGTTTTGGGCTCATTGCCTTTGACTGCTTGGCCACCCCTGCTCTGGGGCATATTTATTAATCAATTCTGCCCTTAAAATATGTAGATACTGCTGTTTCTCCATACTTAAGGGCAGAATTAGGTACCCTTTAAATGTACAGTACCACAGAGGAAAGAGGAAAATACAGTATCTCCTTATTTCTATCCGCCAGCCTCAGATGCTTTTTTTTTTGTGGGGACAGTGTTTAACAAGATCATTTCTTGACTGCGTTAACCTATTACCTGCTATGGGGCTGCACTGCTGGAGAGCAATGTGCAGATTCTCTGTCGGAGTACGGTCTCCAGTGTAATCAATTAAGCGCCTATGGGAGTTTTTCACCGCAATAACCCCGTTCACGGTGCCAATGCACACACGCAGGTACCGTTCTGCACGTGTGTGACCAGCCAATGGCAGTCTGATCGCATTGGCAGTGAATGCCTGATTGACAGGCAGACGCGTTCACAGGGCAGGTGTGAGGCGTTGATGGAGCATTTCAGGGGTGGTGCTGGGAAAACAGGGGCGCTCCGATGAAACAAACGGCGGCTGACCACCTGCATACGCAGCCTAGCTGCGGCTGCAGGAGGTCATTCACAGTTGCTGCGACCGCAATTAAATTGTGGCCGTAAACGCTGGGTAGGCCATTCTGCATGCTGGGCGGCTTGCCCTGCAATGGGTGGCCACCAGCATGTGAAAGAAAGGATTGCAGATTCTGTTTTTTAGCAGAATCTAAAATCCATACTGAATAACCCCCTAAATTTGCAATCAATTCAGCGACATTCACCCAAAAGACAGTGCATCTCTTTGCACCTGAGTAGCCACTAGTAATACTCACCATCTAGTAATACCCAAAACACATATCCAATACATTTTGCACACTGCGCTTCGGTGAGTACACACTGTGTAAGTTTTTAGGGATTTATGCGCATGTGCAGTAACAAACAATCACTCATCTCTGAACACTGGTAGTACGGCTCTCAGCCAAAAACATCCCACTCAGGGTACCATCTCTCACACTTGTTCACCGCTTCAATGGACCATACCATGTTATTTCTATAGGGCATGGGATGCTGCCAGATTTACCAACTCTGAAGATGGCGGTAGCCCGCTGTAGCGTATGGGCTACACATCTCGTAATTAGCCGTCGGAGGATTTCCCCAGAACCCGCCCTGGCAATGGCCGCCATGCATGTGCTCAGCAGCAGCATTCACAGCACATTGCAGGGATGGGCTTCTTTCAGATGGGTGTGATGAGACGTCTGTTGAGCAAGAGGTTATTCTTGGCTGTTGTGTGATAGGTTATATCGGCGCTTTGATCATGACTAGCTTGTCTTCAACCATCCTCATATACTTGTGAGTCCTGATAATTGTCTCATTCCCCAACACTGAACCCTGCTGCCCGCACTGATGTTTAGCTGGTCTCTCAACCTTTTATCTTTAGTCTCACTTGTGTAAGATGAACCTTGGGTTTGCAATGTGTGGGTCTCCAGCTATAAAGCCTATCACCTAAAGGGGAACACCGGACACTTATTTCAACTCTGCTCTTCAAGTGAGCCTGTACCAATTACTAGTAAAAGAAGTCCCCTTCAGATGTCGGTGACAGTGTTGAACTTGGGTATAAAGGGCCTACTGGGGAATGCAGTGGTAGGGGCCCATATGTAGGGGTGTGGCCAGTCTCCAGAGGGGGTGTAGCCAACTGTCACAGAGATTTGGCTAACCATTAGAGAGTCAATGGTCTGTTCCCCTTGATAAAATAAGATTTTACTCACCGGTAAATCTATTTCTCGTAGTCCGTAGTGGATGCTGGGGACTCCGTAAGGACCATGGGGAATAGCGGCTCCGCAGGAGACTGGGCACAGCTAAGAAAGAATTAT
The DNA here is from genome assembly GCF_028390025.1 of Pseudophryne corroboree. Lineage (NCBI taxonomy): Eukaryota > Metazoa > Chordata > Amphibia > Anura > Myobatrachidae > Pseudophryne > Pseudophryne corroboree. Next base: position 146,298,268 of record NC_086445.1, read on the forward strand.
GACTACCTGGTGTGCACTGGCTCCTCCCACTATGACCCTCCTCCAGACTTCAGTAAGGATACTGTGCCCGGAAGAGCTGACACAATAAGGAAAGGATTTTGAATCCCGGGTAAGACTCATACCAGCCACACCAATCACACCGTATAACTCGTGATATTATACCCAGTTAACAGTATGAACATAACAGAGCCTCTCAACAGATGGCTCAACCATAACCCTTTTAGTTAACAATAACTATATACAAGTATTGCAGACAGTCCGCACTTGGGACGGGCGCCCAGCATCCACTACGGACTACGAGAAATAGATTTACCGGTGAGTATAATCTTATTTTCTCTAACGTCCTAGTGGATGCTGGGGACTCCGTAAGGACCATGGGGATTATACCAAAGCTCCCAAACGGGCGGGAGAGTGCGGATGACTCTGCAGCACCGAATGAGAGAACTCAAGGTCCTCCTCAGCCAGGGTATCAGATTTGTAGAATTTTGCAAACGTGTTTGCCCCTGACCAAGTAGCAGCTCGGCAAAGTTGTAAAGCCGAGACCCCTCGGGCAGCCGCCCAAGAAGAGCCCACTTTCCTCGTGGAATGGGCTTTTACAGATTTAGGCTGCGGCAGGCCAGCCACAGAATGCGCAAGCTGAATTGTGCTACAAATCCAGCGAGCAATAGTCTGCTTTGAAGCAGGAGCACCCATCTTGTTTGGTGCATACAGGATAAACAGCGAGTCAGTCTTCCTGACTCCAGCCGTCCTGGAAACATAAATTTTCAAGGCCCTGACTACGTCCAGTAACTTGGAGTCCTCCACGTCCCTAGTAGCCGCAGGCACCACGATAGGTTGGTTCAAGTGAAAAGCTGATACCACCTTAGGAAGAAACTGGGGACTAGTCCTCAATTCTGCCCTATCCATATGGAAAATCCAATAGGGGCTTTTGCATGACAAAGCCGCCAATTTTGCCACCCGCCTTGCCGAAGCCAAGGCCAAAAGCATGACCACTTTCCACGTGAGATATTTTAAATCCACGGTTTTGAGTGGCTCAAACCAATGTGACTTTAGGAAACCCAACACCACGTTGAGGTCCCACGGTGCCACTGGAGGCACAAAAGGAGGCTGAATATGCAGCACTCCCTTGACAAATGTCTGAACTTCAGGCAGTGAAGCCAGTTCCATTTTGGAAGAAAATCGATAGAGCCGAAATCTGGACCTTAATGGAACCCAATTGTAGGCCCATAGTCACCTCTGACTGTAGGAAGTGCAGAAATCGACCTAGCTGAAATTTCTCCTTTGGGGCCTTCCTGGCCTCACAGTACGCAACATATTTCCGCCATATGCGGTGATAATGGTTAGCGTTCACTTCTTTCCTAGCTTTAAATAGCGTAGGGATAACTTCCTCCGGAATTCCCTTTTCCTTCAGGATCCGGCGTTCAACCGCCATGCCGTCAACGCAGCCGCGGTACGTCTTGAAACAGACAGGTCCCCTGCTGCAGCAGGTCCTGTCTGAGCGGCAGAGGCCATAGGTCCTCTGAGATCATTTCTTGGAGTTCTGGTTACCAAGCTCTTCTTGGCCAACCCGGAACAATGAGTATAGTTCTTACTCCTCTCCTTCTTATTATTCTCATTACCCTGGGTAAGAGAGGCAGAGAAGGGAACACATACACCGACTGGTACACCCACGGTGTTACCAGAGCGTCCACAGCTATCGCCTGAGGGTCCTTGACCTGGCGCAATATCTTTGTAACTTTTAGTTGAGGCGGGACGCCATCATGTCCACCTGTGGCCTTTCCCAACGGTGTACAATCATTTGGAAGACTTCTGGATGAAGTCCCCACTCTCCCGGGTGGAGGTCGTGTCTTCTGAGAAAGTCTGCTTCTCAGTTGTCCACTCCGGGAATGAACACTGCTGACAGTGCTAACACATGATTTTCCGCCCATCGGAGAATCCTTGTGGCTTCTGCCATCGCCATCCTGCTTCTTGTGCCGCCCTGTCGTGTACATGAGCGACCGCTGTGATGTTGTCTGACTGGATCAGCACCGGCCGGTGTTGCAGCGGGGGTCTAGCCTGACTTAGGGCATTGTAAATGGCCCTTAGTTCCAGAATATTTATGTGTAGGGAAGTCTCCTGACTTTTCCATAGCCTTGGAAGTTTCTTCCCTGTGTGACTGCCCCCCAGCCTCGAAGGCTGGCATCCGTGGTCACCAGGACCCAGTCCTGTATGCCGAATCTGCGGCCCCCTAGAAGATGAGCACTCTGCAGCCACCACAACAACGACACCCTGGCCCTTGGAGACAGGGTTATCCGCCGATGCATCTGAAGATGCGTCCCGGACCACATGTCCAACAGATCCCACTGGAAAATCCTTGAATGGGACCTGGCGAATGGAATTTCTTTGTAAGAAGCTACCATCCTTCCCAGGGCTCGCGTGCATTGATGCACCGACACCTGTATACGTATTAGGAGGTCTCTGTCTAGAGACGACAACTCCTTGGACTTCTCCTCCGGGAGAAACCCTTTTTATCCTGTTCTGTGTCCAGAACCATACTCAGGAACAGTAGACGCGTCGTAGGAACCAGCTGCGACTTTGGAATATTCAGAATTCAGCCGTGCTGTTGTAGCACTTCCCGAGATAGTGCTACTCCGCCGAACAACTGCTCCCTGGACCTCGCCTTTATAAGGAGATCGTCCAAGTACGGGATAACTATTTCGGCCATTACCTTGGTAAATACCTCGGTGCCGGGGACAGACCAACGGCAACGTCTGGAATTGGTAATGACAATCCTGTACCACAATTTTGAGGTACTCCTGGTGAAAAGGGTAAATAGGGACATGCAGGTAAGCATCCTTGATGTCCAGTGATACCCTCCAGGCTTGCAATAATCGCCCTGAGCGATTCCATTTCGAACTTGAACCTTCGTATATAAGTGTTCAAGGCTTTCAATTTTGGAATGGGTCTCACCGAACCGTCTGGTTTCGGTACCACAACATTTTGGAATAGTAACCCCGGCCTTGTTGAAGGAGGGGTACCTAGATTTCACCTGCTGGAAGTGCAGCTTGTGAATTGCCGCCAGTACTACCTTTCTCCGAGGGCAGCAGGCAAGGCTGAGGTGAGGTAACGGCGAGGGGGAGTCGCCTCGAACTCCAGCCTGTATCCCTGTGATACTATTTGCAGAACCCAGGGATCCACCTGTGGGCAAACCCACTGGTCCCTGAAGTTCCCAAGACGCGCCCCTACCGCACCTGTCTCCATGTGCCTTTTATAGGCAGCATCACCTGTCCACTGCCGGGTTTCTAATACCCTCCTGGCAGAATGGACATTGCATTAATTCTGGATGCCAGCCGGCAAATATCCCTCTGTGCATCCTTTATATATAAGACAACGTCTTTAATATGCTCTATGTTAGCAAACTATTTTCCCTGTCTTAGAGTATTAATATTATCTGACAGGGTATCAGACCAGGCTGCAGCTGCACTATTTATGCTGAGGCGATTGCAGGTCTCAGTATATAACCTGAGTGTGTATATACAGACTTCAGGATAGTCTCCTGCTTTTTATCAGCAGGCTCCTTCAAGGTGGCCGTACCCTAAGACGGCAGTGCCACCTTTTTTTGACAAACGTGTGAGCGCCTTATCCACCCTAAGGGATATCTCCCAACGTGACCTATCCTCTGGCGGGAAAGGGTACGCCATCAGTAACTTTTTAGAAATTACCAGTTTCTTATTGGGGGAACCCACGCTACTTTACACACTTCATTCATTCATCTGATGGGGGAACAAAACACTGGCTGCTTTTTCTCCCCAAAAATAAAACCCCTTTTATGTGGTACTTGGGTTCATGTCAGAAATGCGTAACACGTTTTTTTATTGCCGAGATCATGTAACGGATGTTCCTAGTGGATTGTGTATATGTCTCAATCTCGTCGACACTGGAGTCAGACTCCGTGTCGACATCTGTGTCTGCCATCTGAGGTAACGGGCGCTTTTTTGAGCCCCTGATGGCCTTTGAGACGCCTGGGCAGGCGCGGGCTGAGAAGCCGGCTGTCCCACAGCTGTTTTACGTCATCCAGCCTTGTAAGGAGTTGATATTGTCGTTTAATACCTTCCACCTATCCATCCACTCTGGTGTCGGCCCCACAGGGGACGACATCCCATTTATCGGCCTCTGCTCCACCTCCACGTAACCTTCCTCATCCCACATGTCGACACAGCCGTACCGACACACAGCACACACACAGGGAATGCTCTGACTGAGGACAGGACCCCACAAAGTCCTTTGGGGAGACAGAGAGAGAGTATGCCAGCACACACCAGAGCGCTATATAATGCAGGGATTATTTAACACTATAACTGAGTGATTTTTCCCCCAATAGCTGCTTGTTTAAACAATATTGCACCTAAATTTAGTGCCCCCCCTCTCTTTTTAACCCTTTGAGCCTGAAAACTACAGGGGAGAGCCTGGGGAGCTGTCTTCCAGCTGCACTGTGAAGAGAAAACGGCGCCAGTGTGCTGAGGGAGATAGCTCCGCCCCTTTTTCGCGGACTTTTCTCCCGCTTTTTTATGGATTCTGGCAGGGGTATTTATCACATATATAGCCTCTGGGGCTATATATTGTGATATATTTGCCAGCCAAGGTGTATTTATTTCTTCTCAGGGCGCCCCCCCCCAGCGCCCTGCACCCTCAGTGACCGGAGTGTGAAGTGTGTATGAGGAGCAATGGCGCACAGCTGCAGTGCTGTGCGCTACCTTGGTGAAGACTGATGTCTTCTGCCGCCGATTTTCTGGATTTCTTCTTGCTTCTGGCTCTGTAAGGGGGCCGGCGGCGCGGCTCCGGGACCGAACATCAATGGCCGGTTCCATGCGGTCGATCCCTCTGGAGCTAATGGTATCCAGTAGCCTAAGAAGCCCAAGCTACCACCAGTTAGGTAGGTTCGCTTCTTCTCCCCTTAGTCCCTCGCTGCAGTGAGTCTGTTGCCAGCAGATCTCACTGTAAAATAAAAAACCTAACATATACTTTCTTTCTAGGAGCTCAGGAGAGCCCCTAGTGTGCATCCAGCTCGGCCGGGCACAGGATTCTAACTGAAGTCTGGAGGAGGGTCATAGTGGGAGGAGCCAGTGCACACCAGGTAGTCCTAATTCTTTCTTAGCTGTGCCCAGTCTCCTGCGGAGCCGCTATTCCCCATGGTCCTTACGGAGTCCCCAGCATCCACTAGGACGTTAGAGAAATATATATATATATATATATATAGTAAATATACTAATATTACATGCAATGTATCAAATTACTAACACGAATGCACTGTAGAAAATATATCATAGTCCTGTGCAGTATAACGTAATATATGTATATAACGTGTCATTTAAATGCACAGTCTGGAACTAGAGATGAGCGGGTTCGGTTTCTCTGAATCCGAACCCGCCAGAACTTCATGTTTTTTTTCACGGGTCCGAGCGACTCGGATCTTCCCGCCTTGCTCGGTTAACCCGAGCGCGCCCGAACGTCATCATGACGCTGTCGGATTCTCGCGAGGCTCGGATTCTATCGCGAGACTCGGATTCTATATAAGGAGCCGCGCGTCGCCGCCATTTTCACACGTGCATTGAGATTGATAGGGAGAGGACGTGGCTGGCGTCCTCTCCGTTTAGAATTAGAATAGATTAGAGAGACACTTGATTTACTAATTTTGGGGAGCATTAGGAGTACTCAGTAGTGTACAGTGCAGAGTTTTGCTGATAGTGACCAGTGACCACCACTTTTATTTATAATCCGTTCTCTGCCTGAAAAAAGCGATACACAGCACACAGTGACTCAGTCACATACCATATCTGTGTGCACTGCTCAGGCTCAGGCCAGTGTGCTGCATCATCTATTATCTATATATAATATTATATATATATATATCTGTCTGACTGCTCTGCTCACACAGCTTATAATTGTGGGGGAGACTGGGGAGCACTACTGCAGTGCCAGTTATAGGTTATAGCAGGAGCCAGGAGTACATAATATATTATATAGTGAGTGACCACCAGACACACAGTGCAGTTTATTTAATATATCCGTTCTCTGCCTGAAAAAAGCGATACACACAGTGACTCAGTCAGTCACATACCATATCTGTGTGCACTGCTCAGGCTCAGGCCAGTGTGCTGCATCATCTATATATATATTATATATCTGTCTGACTGCTCAGCTCACACAGCTTATAATTGTGGGGGAGACTGGGGAGCACTACTGCAGTGCCAGTTATAGGTTATAGCAGGAGCCAGGAGTACATAATATTATATTAAAATTAAACAGTGCACACTTTTGCTGCAGGAGTGCCACTGCCAGTGTGACTAGTGACCAGTGACCTGACCACCAGTATATAATATTAGTAGTATACTATCTCTTTATCAACCAGTCTATATATTAGCAGCAGACACAGTACAGTGCGGTAGTTCACGGCTGTGGCTACCTCTGTGTCGGCACTCGGCAGCCCGTCCATAATTGTATATACCACCTAACTGTGGTTTTTTTTTCTTTCTTTATACATACATACTAGTTACGAGTATACTATCTCTTTATCAACCAGTCTATATATTAGCAGCAGACACAGTACAGTGCGGTAGTTCACGGCTGTGGCTACCTCTGTGTCGGCACTCGGCAGCCCGTCCATAATTGTATATACCACCTAACCGTGGTTTTTTTTTCTTTCTTTATACATACATACTAGTTACGAGTATACTATCTCTTTATCAACCAGTCTATATATTAGCAGCAGACACAGTACAGTGCGGTAGTTCACGGCTGTGGCTACCTCTGTGTCGGCACTCGGCAGCCCGTCCATAATTGTATATACCACCTAACCGTGGTTTTTTTTTCTTTCTTTATACATACATACTAGTTACGAGTATACTATCTCTTTATCAACCAGTCTATATATTAGCAGCAGACACAGTACAGTGCGGTAGTTCACGGCTGTGGCTACCTCTGTGTCGGCACTCGGCAGCCCGTCCATAATTGTATATACCACCTAACCGTGGTTTTTTTTTTCTTTCTTTATACATACATACTAGTTACGAGTATACTATCTCTTTATCAACCAGTCTATATATTAGCAGCAGACACAGTACAGTGCGGTAGTTCACGGCTGTGGCTACCTCTGTGTCGGCACTCGGCAGCCCGTCCATAATTGTATATACCACCTAACCGTGGTTTTTTTTTCTTTCTTTATACATACATACTAGTTACGAGTATACTATCTCTTTATCAACCAGTCTATATATTAGCAGCAGACACAGTACAGTGCGGTAGTTCACGGCTGTGGCTACCTCTGTGTCGGCACTCGGCAGCCCGTCCATAATTGTATATACCACCTAACCGTGGTTTTTTTTTCTTTCTTTATACATACATACTAGTTACGAGTATACTATCTCTTTATCAACCAGTCTATATATTAGCAGCAGACACAGTACAGTGCGGTAGTTCACGGCTGTGGCTACCTCTGTGTCGGCACTCGGCAGCCCGTCCATAATTGTATACTAGTATCCAATCCATCCATCTCCATTGTTTACCTGAGGTGCCTTTTAGTTGTGCCTATTAAAATATGGAGAACAAAAATGCCACTCCTAGATGGGCCCGGTGTTTGTGTCGGCCACTAGGGTCGCTAATCTTACTCACACAGCTACCTCATTGCGCCTCTTTTTTTCTTTGCGTCATGTGCTGTTTGGGGAGGGTTTTTTGGAAGGGACATCCTGCGTGACACTGCAGTGCCACTCCTAGATGGGCCCGGTGTTTGTGTCGGCCACTAGGGTCGCTTATCTTACTCACACAGCGACCTCTGTGCAAATTTTAGGACTAAAAATAATATTGTGAGGTGTGAGGTATTCAGAATAGACTGAAAATGAGTGTAAATTATGGTTTTTGAGGTTAATAATACTTTGGGATCAAAATGACCCCCAAATTCTATGATTTAAGCTGTTTTTTAGTGTTTTTTGAAAAAAACACCCGAATCCAAAACACACCCGAATCCGACAAAAAAAATTCGGTGAGGTTTTGCCAAAACGCGGTCGAACCCAAAACACGGCCGCGGAACCGAACCCAAAACCAAAACACAAAACCCGAAAAATTTCAGGCGCTCATCTCTATCTGGAACACGATCCTTAAAGGAGGAGGTGGGCCTCGATGACTAAGGATGACATAAAAAAGCTATTTGAAGAAAATGTGGTATAACATACTGCAAATACCTAACAACGCCACATGGTCAGGTGGCCTGCTCATTTCACTATTAAACCCTCTGCGTGTGGTTTTCTTACATACCCCTCCTCAAATCCTGCCCCTGCCTCATCATAAGAATCCCTGCATTCCCATGATTGTCTTGAAACACTGTACTGATGTATATAATCATCAGTGACAAACTTTAAAAAATATTCATGAACAAAAGTTGTTTACACACTAGACGATATAGTGGGTAGTATGCCTGATTCCGACACATCGTACACAATACCGTCTAGTGTGTATGCACTATGTCTCTGACGATGTGCACTCCCATGTGTCATCAGCGGCATTGCCCGTCAGCCGCATATGCATGTCCAAAGGGCATTATTGCCAGCGTGGGCCATGCTGCCAAATTCAGTATGGCCACCGCTCGTCCCTTGTCGTCGTTCGTTGCTGGCGGTATAAGTAAGTGTATATGCACTTGCCGATGCCTCCCCCACCACCAGGTCCTCTCACTAATGACATCCCCAGGTACACACATCATCCAGTGTGTACCCAGTGTTTTGATGATTTATCCTGCGTGCCGTACTAACAGTTTTGGCTTTATTTTTCTTCTTAACAATCCATAAGGCATGTGGACATTCTGCATAACCTATTTTGAGAACACAATTTCTCAGCTACATATTTACTTGGATGGAGAGAAATCCAATATCATTTAAGGCCCCATTCAACAGCAGACACATTATAAATGTCATTCCAGCATGGGACACAAACATCCCATTATTTTACTCAACAATACAAGAGTTTGAATGAAGAAATGTTTTGTAGTTCCTTTATAGAACAAATGAAAGAACAGATATGGGTGATATGGCAGTGAGTGGAATATATTTGAAGACTAAAATGTGAAGATAATTTAAAGATGTAGGAATTATCGAAAAATAAATAAAATGACAAGAAAAACTGCATGCAACAAGGCCCATTAATGAAGCAGTAGACTATCACAAATGTGATATCAGCAGTTGGCAAAACTATGTGCACTGCAGGGGGGGGGGGGGGGGGGGGGGGGGGGCAGATATAACATTTGCAGAGAGAGTTACATTTGAAAGAGTTATATTGTTTCTATGCAGGGTAAATACTGGCTGCTTTATTTTCTCTTACGTCCTAGAGGATGCCGGGAGATAGGGCACCTAAAAAGAACTTTGACTATGGGTGTGCACTGGCTCCTCCCTCTATGCCCCTCCTCCAGACCTCAGTTAGAGAACTGTGTCCAGAGGAGATGGACAATACAAGGCAGGATTTAGCAATCCAAGGGCAAGATTCATACCAGCCCACACCAATCATACCATGTAACCTGGAACATACATAACCAGTTAACAGTATGAACAAACGACAGTAACGGTCCAAGACCGATGTCAACTGTAACATAACCCTTATGTAAGCAACAACTATATACAAGTCTTGCAGAGTTTCCGCACTGGGACGGGCGCCCAGCATCCTCTACGGACTAGGAGAAATAGATTTACCGGTAGGTTTAAAATCTTATTTTCTCTTACGTCCTAGAGGATGCTAGGGACTCCAAAAGGACCATGGGGTTTATACCAAATCATCCAATCGGGCGGGAGAGTGCGTATGACTCTGCAGCACCGACTGAGCAAACGCTAGGTCCTCATCAGCCAGGGTATCAAACTTGTAGAATTTAGCAAAAGTGTTTGACCCCGACCAAGTCGCCGCTCGGCAAAGTTGTAATGCCGAGACACCTCGGGCAGCCGCCCAAGAAGATCCCACCTTCCTAGTGGAATGGGCATTAACCGAATTTGGTACCGGCAATCCAGCCGTAGAGTGAGCCTGCTGAATCGTATTACAGATCCAGCGAGCAATAGTCTGCTTCGAAGCAGGAGCGCCAATCTTATTGGCCGCATACAGGACAAACAGAGCCTCTGTTTTCCTAATTCTAGCCGTCCTGGCTACATAAATTTTTAAGGCCCTGACTACGTCCAGGGATCTGGAATCCTCCAGGTCACCTGTAGCCACAGGCACCACAATAGGTTGATTCATATGGAACGAAGCAACCACTTTAGGCAAAAATTGCGGACGTGTCCTCAATTCAGCTCGATCCACATGAAAAATCAAGTAGGGGCTCTTGTGTGACAAAGCCACCAATTCTGACACTCGCCTTGCTGATGCTAAGGCCAACAACATGACCACCTTCCAGGTAAGAAATGTCAACTCAACCTTGTTAAGCGGTTCAAACCAGTGTGATTTTAGGAACTGCAACACCACGTTCAGGTCCCATGGTGCCACTGGAGGCACAAAAGGGAGCTGGATGTGCAGCACTCCTTTTACAAACGTCTGGACTTCTGGAAGAGAAGCCAATTCCTTCTGAAAGAAAATTGAGAGGGCCGAAATCTGTACCTTAACCTTAGCCTAATTTCAGGCCCATATCCACTCCTGTCTGTAGGAAGTGGAGAAGACGACCCAGATGAAAATCTTCCGTAGGTGCATTCTTGGTCTCACACCAAGACACATACTTTCGCCAGATACGGTGATAATGTTTTACCGTCACCTCCTTCCTAGCCTTTATTAAAGTAGGGATGACCTCTTCCGGAATCCCCTTTTTCGCTAGGATTCGGCGTTCAACCGCCATGCCGTCAAACGTAACCGCGGTAAGTCTTGAAATACATAGGGCCCCTGCTGCAACAGGTCTTCCCTCAGAGGAAGAGGCCAGGGATCTTCTGTGAGCATCTCTTGTAGATCCGAGTACCAGGCCCTTTCGAGGCCAGTCTGGGACAACGAGTATCGTCTGTACTCTTCTTCGTCTTATGATCCTCAACACTTTCGTGATGAGAGGAAGAGGAGGAAACACGTAGACCGATTCGAACACCCACGGTGTTACCAGTGCGTCTACTGCTACCGCCTGAGGGTCCCGAGACCTGGCGCAATACCTCCGAAGTTTTTTGTTGAGGCGTGACGCCATCATGTCTATTTGAGGAGTTCCCCAAAGACGTGTTACGTCTGCAAAGACTTCTTGATGAAGTCCCCACTCTCCTGGATGGAGATCGTGTCTGCTGAGGAAGTCTGCTTCCCAGTTGTCCACTCCCGGAATGAAGACAGCCGACAGAGCGCTTACATGATTTTCCGCCCAGCGAAGTATCGTTGTGGCTTCCGCCATCGCGACTCTGCTTCTTGTCTCGCCTTGGCGGTTCACATGAGCCACTGCTGTGACATTGTCTGATTGAATCAGAACCGGTAGGTTTCGAAGAAAACTCTCCGCTTGTCGAAGGCCGTTGTAAATGGCCCTGAGTTCCAACACATTGATGTGTAGACAGGACTCCTGGTCTGACCAAAGACCCTGAAAAGTCTTTCCCTGTGTGACCGCTCCCCATCCTCGGAGGCTCGCGTCCGTGATAACCAGGATCCAATACTGAATTCCGAACCTGCAACCCTCCAGGAGGTGAACACTTTGCAACCACCACAGGAGGGGCACTCTGGTCCCTGGAGACAGAGTTATTTTCCGATGTAAGTGCAGATAGGACCCGGACCACTTGTCCAGAAGGTCCCATTGAAAAGTCCTTGCATGGAACCTTCTGAAGGGAATGGCCTCGTAGGCCGCCACCATTTTCCCCAGAACTCGAGTGCATTGGTGAACTGACACCCTTTTCGGTTTTAGCAGGTCTCTGACCATGTTCTGGATGTCTTGGGCTTTCTCTATTGGGAGGAAGACCTTCATTTGTTCCGTATCCAGTATCATACCTAGGAATGGTAGTCGAGTTGTGTTACTTTCTTTTGCTGTTGGGGAATATATGGTAAAAAAATTTGATTTACCTGCTGTAGCTGTGGAAACCAGGTCCGTCAGCCCATCCCCAAACAATACATCCCCCTTATAGGGTAGTACTTCCATATGTTTCTTGGAAACCGCATCACCCGTCCATTGGCGAGTCCATAAGGATCTTCTCGCTGAGATAGACATGACATTGGCCCTAGAAGCTAGCAATCCAATGTCCCTTTGAGCATCCCTCATAAATAAGACTGCGTCTTTAATATGGGCTAGAGTTAGGAATATAGCATCCTTATCCAAGCTGCAATTGTGCTACACACCCATGCCGACGCAATTGTCGGTCTTAACACAGCACCCGTATGAGAATAAATACACTTTAAGGTAGTTTCTTGCCTGCGATCTGCAGGGTCCTTAAGGGACGCTGTGTCAGAAGACGGTAGCGCCACTTTCTTGGACAAGCGCGTCAGGGCCTTGTCCACAGTGGGGGGGTGATTCCCAAATCTCCCTGTCCTGCTTAGGGAAAGGGTATGCCATATAAATTCTTTTGGGGATCTGCGGTCTCTTATCCGGAGTCTCCCAAGCTTTTCCAAAGAATTCATTTAATTCATGAGATGTGGGAAAGTTAATAATCTGTTTCTTTTCCTTAAACATGTGTACCCTTGTGTCGGGAACTGAGGGTTCATCCACAATATGCAACACATCGCTTATTGCCACAATCATACACTGAATGGTTTTAGTCACCCTAGGGTGCAATTTTACTTCGTCATAGTCGACACTGGATTCAGAATCCGTGTCGGTAGTAGTGTCTTGTGTTAAGGGACGCTTTTGAGACCCCGACGGGCCCTTTGAGTCGGTCCAATCTGAGGATTGACCCCCTGATGTCCCCCCTAAACCAGCCTTATCAAGCCTTTTATGTAAAGATGCCACACTTGCATTCAACATATGCCACATGTCCATCCAATCTGGAGTCGGCACAACCGACGGGGACACACCACTCATTTGCTCCATCTCCTCCTTGGAGAAGTCTTCCGCCTCAGACATGTCGACACACACGTACCGACACCCCACACACACAGGGATTAACCTATAAGGGGACAAAACCCCAACCAGGTCCTAAGGAGAGACAGAGAAAGAGTATGCCAGCACACACCAGCGCTTAAAAACACTGGAAAAAATATGTCCAGATAGCGCTTTTTTATATATATATATATATATATATATATATATATATATTATGCCAATTCCCACTCACTGCGTCGCTAATGTGCCCCCCTCCTCTTTTTTTCCAGCCTGTGTTCAGCAGGGGAGAGACCAGGGAGCCAGCATTTTCCTCATGCAGCTTTCTGTGGAGAAAATGGCGCTGGTTAGTGCTGAGGATCAAGCCCCGCCCACCCGACGGCGGGCTTCGGTCCCAGTGATTTTTCAATAAAATGGTGGGGGATCATAGATTTACTGCCTCCGCAGTCTAATCCAACTGTATTTGTGCCAAAATGTGAGGTTTATTGCTGCCCAGGGCGCCCCCCCCTGCGCCCTGCACCCTTCAGTGCTGCTCTGTGTGTGTGTGACTGGGAGCAATGGCGCGCAGCTTACCGCTGCGCGCCTTACCTCATGAAGATCTGATGTCTTCTGCCGCCTAAGATGTCTTCTGCCTTCTCTATCAGGCTTCTATGTTCGGCATCTGTGAGGAGGACGGCGGCGCGGCTCCGGGACGAACCCCAGGTGAGACCTGTGTTCCGACTCCCTCTGGAGCTAATGGTGTCCAGTAGCCTAGAAGCAGTGCCCAACTTGACAAGCCAGCTCTGCTTCTCTCTCCTCAGTCCCACGATGCAGGGAGCCTGTTGCCAACAGGACTCCCTGAAAATAAAAAACCTAACAAAACTCTTTTTCCACAGAAAACTCTGGAGAGCTCTCTGCAGTGCACCCATTCTCCTCTGAGCACAAGATCTAACTGAGGTCTGGAGGAGGGGCATAGAGGGAGGAGCCAGTGCACACCCATAGTCAAAGTTCTTTTTAGGTGCCCTATCTCCTGCGGAGCCCGTCTATAACCCCTATGGTCCTTACGGAGTCCCCAGCATCCTCTAGGACGTAAGAGAAAATAAAGCAGCCAGTATTTACCCTGCATAGAAACAATATAACTCTTTCAAATGTAACTCTCTCTGCAAATGTTATATCTGCCCCCCCCCCCCCCCTGCAGTGCACATAGTTTTGCCAACTGCTAACAAACTTGCTACTGTGATCAACTCTGAATTACCCCCATTACCCCCACTGCCCGCAAGATTGTTGGTTTCCTGTCTCTTGCCATCCAAGCTTTCGGTCTCAGGATTTTTCTTTGACTAAGAGGTAATAGTTGTCCTTGAAACTTGCAATAATGTGTCTTTTAGAACAATAGGTGCTAAGTTATAGGTGTGCATCTTGTAAACTTGCATTTGCAGTCCAGTAGGCTTGGGGATTTGGGTCAAGCTTTAGAGAGAGATAAAGTGGATGGAGCTAAAGTTCCAGCCAATCAGCTCCTGACTGCCATATTACAGGCTGTGTTTGAAAAGTTACAGTAAGGAGCTGATTGGTTGGCACTTTATCTCCGTCCACTCTCTCTAAGGCTTAGTATGTAGACCCCTTATCTGTTGTCGAAAGTGATAAGGATTAGGATATTAGATAGAACTGTTAGTAATAGGTTTTGCTTAGCCAAAGAGAACAGGAACCAGGAATAAGTCTTCTCTCAGACAGCTGTCTACCTCTATAGAACTGCAGTTATAAAAAGTGGAAGGTACTTACCTACAGGCCTCGGATGCAGCAACTTATTTTTAATTGACCCTAGTAGTGCTGTAAGAACTCTATGCATCTGCACATTGTGTCTGATACGCAGGGCCGGCTCTACCATTAGGCAGGTTTAGGCGGCTGCCTAGGGGCGCCACTGTATTGATCAACCTGAAAACTTAAGGCTACCTCTGTATGTGACCTCCTCCTTTTACACTGCGCTGGCCCCTGCTGTGGGTCTAATCAGGTGCAGCTGCCGCTATCAGCCTGTACCACATAGTGTCTAAGCACTTCCTCCGCGCTGACACATATAACACCAAGTCATGTTAAGGCACATCGGAGGCGGATGCAACCATGGCTCCTGAGGGGCACCCCCATGGCTGCTCCTCATACCGCTGATGCATCTCCTACAGGTCCCTGGATTTTGGCTCTCCAGCAGCAAACAGCACCTGACTACATGTCTGCACCCGCACAGTCACTGTAATCCTGCTGCCACCTGCAAGAGGTACAGATGGGTCCATATTTATCTTGACCTTTAATAGGATTAACTCCGACTGGGCAGTCGGACTTAATCCCCTGCTGTAATGACAAAATCCCCTGCTGTATTGTTCTCTGTATTGTATTGCAGCTGAGAACAATAGATGAAGGGTTTATGTTAATAAACCATGTTGTGTCCTAGGCGCAGCAAACTAGACAAGATAACCATGGACCCATCTGTATCCTGCCAATGACGAGGGAGAAACAAGCAAACAACTTAAGGTAAGTAACCAATTGGGGTTTCTGCAGGACCTCAAACAGTACAGACCTTACAGCCCAATTGGTGGCTTGCACTTGTAAACAGCATAATAAGGAAAACACAGGCACTGGGGCACAATACAGTACATATGGAGGAGGGTGGGTCAGTAATAAAGTTACAGATGCGGTGAGCATACAAATACATGTATGTATGTGCATATATATATGTATGTATACACATACAATTATACGGATGCATTTGGCACCCAGGCAGCCGGGATGTCGGCATTCAGAATACTGACGCTGGAATCCCAACACCTGTCAGAATGCCGACACCGAAAACCTGACAGCTGACTGTTAGTATGCCAGGGAGGGCTAGGGTTAGGCTTAGGCTGCTGGGAGGGAGGGTTAGGGGAAGGGGTAAGGTTTATTAATTTCATTCAAAATATCAGTATTATAGTGGTCAGGATGCTGTCATCCCGTACCCAAACCCAATTAAATATCCCCACCGTATAGAATA
The DNA here is from genome assembly GCF_028390025.1 of Pseudophryne corroboree. Taxonomy (NCBI): domain Eukaryota; kingdom Metazoa; phylum Chordata; class Amphibia; order Anura; family Myobatrachidae; genus Pseudophryne; species Pseudophryne corroboree. The sequence continues at coordinate 146,314,236 of NC_086445.1, forward strand.
GATGGCACTCAAAGACTTTTAAAGTGAAAGTATATTGTGAACAAAGACAGAAAATCATCATCTCCCCTCCGGGAGGTGATGGTGGTGGGAATTTGCAGGTGAAGGGGCGCTAGGCTGATGCTTTGCCTAGGGTGCAGAGAGACCTTGCACCAGCCCTGCTAATACGGTCCCATGATTTACTCATAAATTATTGTTAGAGAGTATAATAGTAGAAACAGCATATACATCTCTGGGTCTAGAAGGATCTGCTCTTTTTGGGCCAAGTGCCATTTGGAACCTATCCAGTTCTATTTATGTTCATGGTATTCCAGTATAATGTTAAATATGCCATACCAGTAGGCTTCAAATGTGCTGGCCTGGGGGTATTATTATTTATTATTACATTTTATTTATAAGGCGCCACGCGTGTTTCGCAACGCTGTATAAAGGACAGTAAAGGGAGACAAACTTAGCATTACAGCAAATAAATAACAAAAATAGAGTACAGGTAACAATTTACTAAGGTATATTTACTAAAGTTCAATTTGGGATTCATTTTTATGAATCTTAAAAATCGACTGAAATCGATTCTATTGAAACTGAAAAATCCCTTAAAAAATCCCTAATTTACTAAAAATCTATTTTACATTTGATTTTCAAATCGAATTTGATTTTGGTTCATGCTTAGAAGGAATTTTGTGATGAGATTTTGAAATCCCTTCCAAAATCGAACCTTAAATTCCCTTTAAAATCCCCAGCAAAACTGAATGCCAAATCGAACAGAACTTCATAATTTCTTCCTATTGGTCCAAATGTATCATATGCACACTAATTAAAGGCAAAGATTTCTCTTTACACTGTTTTATACATTAAAACCTAACTGATGAGTAAAATTTTGTGTGTTTTTTTTTAAAATACTTACATCTGAAATAGTTGGCAACATTTTTTTAGCCCTATTCTGCCTTCCTGCTTGCCTTCCACTTTCTATGCTTACATAGTCAGTTGTTGGTCCGTTTACTGCATAATCTCGGGAGAGTGGTTTATTTAATGCAATAGAAGGCAGCAGAGCACAAAAAATCTGGAAGGCAAAGCTCTAAGTCTATGGCATTCTCTAATATTTGCCTCTGCTGCCAACTAAGCTTTTAGGTGGCTTGATGATCAGGAAGCTGTTATGGTGTAGCATCATGGCTGAGTATGAATGGTATAGTTTGAATGAGAAAATAATTTGTATTGTGTGAAGTAAAGAAGTTACACAACCAATGATAAATAGCAAGTATGGATGAGATGTGACAGATTATGTCTAAGAGATTACTCATTGGGTTGCACAACCGTTCATAGTTGCAAAATTCTGTACCCAAACTACTCAACTGGTAGATATTGCATTATTATTATTATTATTATTCCCAAGATAATGGAGCAATTGTATTATGGTTGAATCAGATATGAATCTATTTATGAGGACATACTACAGCTAAGTCTCTCCCTTAGGCAGAATTCTTTACCAAAGCCGTCTTAAAACTACTTGTCAAATTAAACCCAAGCAAACATCTATCTGTGCAAGATTTAATTTTTCATGTGTACACTGTCTGAAGCTCACACTGTTTAAAGTCCCTGGGAAAGCATAGCCCCCTCACTATTGAATGCGACTTTATTTTGCACCTTGCGTTGTGAATGTGTACATGGCCTAGGGCACAAACCAATATAAATCCTGTTCATTAACTCCCATGTTAATTAAATTGAGGGAAATAGCATATAAAGTACATCAACTAAAGTACATCAACTATAAGAAGCCATAGATCTAATTTTTTTTTATATATTTCTCAAACTAAAAAAACCCTCTTAACTACTGTATATCTTTTAATTTGTTCCATTACATTTATGGGAATCTTGTTTGATTCAATTCAGACTCTTTTTACTTTCAACTTTTACCATTTTCCAGTCATTTATCTGCATTAGGCAATCTTTTTTCCTCCATTCTTCTAAACTTAATGAAAGTTCAAGCCACACGCTGTGACATTTCCTCCTCTTTGCTCCTCAGTGTTTCTTGATCTCCGTTCAATTCCCAGGATACACACTGCATGGTATTCTTGATGGAATCACAAATAATCAGGATCTCCCCTTTGATTACTGTGTGAGAGCTCTTGATGTTAAACACATAATCCAGAAAGAACAATTGGACAAAATAGCAATTCTGACGAAACACCACTACATCTGTAAAATGTGCAATGCAGTTATTTCTGGATTTCAAACAAAGCTGGTATATTGGAATGTAAAACAAACAACAGTACCATTTAATATATCATTGTAAGCCAGGGCCGAAACTAGGATTTTCATCACCCGGGGCAAGGCAGTAATTTGGTCCCCACCCAAAAAAAATGTGTCCAGACCGTTGCGGGGGCGGGCTGCGGCAGATGCGTGATATCACACGCAGCCGCTGCAACCTGGGACGCAATGAGTAGCTGCCTGCCTGCGCGCAGGAGCTGCGCTGGCATGGAGCTACTCGCTGGGTGCAAAAGCATTGCCGCCATGCAATGCTTATGCACCTTTGGGGGGGGGGGGGGCAGTGCTAGACATGCGGGGCAGACTAGCTCTGTGTTGGGCGTCCCCCCCACATTTCTGAGTGAATGATCGTAGATGTGCTAAATTGAGCACATCTATGATCAGATCGAAGTGCGCCCGCAAAGGGCTTCAGACTGTGATCGCTGCCGCGATCCAGTCTGAATTAGGCTCTTAGTTTCTACTGGCAAGTGGATAGCTAGCAAAGTGAGCCTTTGATTTTTGAAACATCGGTGACTGCACCTATTAACAAGAAAAATCCTGGGGATGCGTGTCTTCTCAATGGTGTAGCCGGCAGCTTGTTATCGGTTGGTGCTGGGCAGGCAGCTGGGATCATAGCCTGCTGAATAACACAGCACCAACAACTTGCTTCTATAGCTTGAACGGCGCACCGCACGCTAGTCACAGCACTGCATAGCAAAGAAAAGAGTTTAAGACAGTAGCCGGCATAGGAGAGATCCCAGGTACTGGAGCTCACCCACACAGCATCGGAGCCAGCTGTGGGCAGACAGGTGGGTCTGAGACACTGCCCCGGGAACCATCTGCGTTGAGTGCATTCACGCTAGAGCCCCAAAAAATCCTGCTCCTCTGTAACTCCTCGGCGCCCCCTCAAATCCTGCACCCGGGGAGCATGCCCCCTTAGCCCCCCCGCCCTCCTCTGTTGCGACCCTTGTTGGGCAATGATTTTCAATTCTTTTAACTGTAATATATGTAAATGTAACTCACTATAATTGTATTGCTAACTTTCTTCATCTACAGCTAGATTGGGGTGGTGGTTACTCAAGAAGACAAGCCAGTCGCCTAAGAAACAGATAACAAACAACTGGAAAGTATACTTCCATAAACTCTGCATAGGATGATGGTGTAATGGTTAGCATTACTGCCTCACAGCACCAAGGTCATAGGTTCAATTCCCACCATAGCTCTACCTGTGCAGAGTTTGTATATTCTCCCCGTACTTGTGTGGGTTTTCTCCGGGTGCTCTGGTTTCCTCCCACGATCCAAAAATATGCTGGTAGGTTAATTGGATCCCAACAAAATTAACCCTAGTATGAATGTGTGCGCGTGTACATGTGGTAGTACAATGTAGATTGTAAGCTCCACTGGGGCAGGGACTGATATGAATGGCCAAAATATTCTCTGTAAAGCGCTGCGGAATATGTGTGCTATAAATAACTGGTAATAAATAAATAACAGATGACAATAACTATTTTTGAATAATTGCATACCATAATGAGATATCGTGGCGATGGGACCAAAGTCTAAGCACAGGATGCATTTATGTTTCATATACACCTTATACACACAGCCTGAACATAATTTTAGCCAATTTTTGTAATAACTTTGTGCATTAAACAAAGTGTGTGTACATTCACGCAATTCATTTATGTTTCATATACACCTTATACACACAGCCTGAAGGCCATTTAATATAATATTTTTAATAACTTTGTGTAATAAACAAAGTTTGTGTACATTGAGCCATCAGAAAACATACTCAACCTGTATTAAAATATAATCTGAATGTAAATCTCAGTTTATACCAACTTCCTTTTTCATCCCACAATTTAATGGTGACAGCCAAGATGCTCACATTTGTGCATAGGAACAATCACAGTAGTGAATAGGAACAGCAGGATTTGCTTTACTTTTACTTACCTTGCAAACAGTGTTTTGCAGTCGGATCATGGTTTCTTTCTATCTTTGGATAGTCAGCCATATAAAAAACCATATAAAATATCATGGTGCAGTATAAAAGTAATTTAATTAAAGCACAACATATACATACAATTTGGAGAGACTGCCTCTGTACTGCCTCTGTACCAGATATAGATGTTATATAGATGATATAGATGTTATATAATCCAAAAGTATACCAGTAAAAGCAGATGGAATCTGGGTCATGGCTATTGCTGACAGCAGAGCTGGCCCTAGGCATTGGCAAACTTGGCAAATGCCTAGGGCATTTGGAATGCCTAAGGGCACAAGCAGCTTATGAGGATTAAAATGATATGCGGCATGCCTATATTCTGTGTGTGATTGCGCTGTATCTGCATATAAAATGCTACATTACAGTGTATTCCTGGAAATCATTGTAATGTAGCATTTCTTATGCAGATACATCCACAGTCGCACACAGAATATAGGCATGCTGCTTGTGCATCCTAGTCACATAGCAATGCAAATAAGATGCATTTTCTGCAAAAAAAAGTTGCCCAACGTTAGCAGAGCTGGCCTAGAGCTGCTAGCTGACTCAAGCCAGGCATCTCCTGCTGCTTGGCGTATTGAGGCAAGATGTATGAAGACACATCTATATCCAAGCAGAGGCAGAGGTCACAGAGTTAGCAGCCGTGTGACTGCTGTGTACAGGTGGTTTGGTTGTGCAATAGTGTTTGGCATATGTGTAAGGGGCATTATGTGTGTCATGTGTATAAATGCATTACTAATGTGCAGCATATGTGTAAGGGGCACTATGTGTGTCAATATGTGTATAAGGGCATTAATAAAGGTTGGCATTATGCGTAAGGTGCATTATGTTTATAAGGACATTAATAATGTGTGTCATATGTGTAAGGGACATTACTGTGTGGTATGTGTATAAAGGCATTACTAATGTGTGGTATTATGTGTATAAGGTGCTCTATTGTGTGGTGTAACGTATAAAAAGGGAACTACTGTGTGGTCTACTGTGAATAAAGAGCAATATGGTGTGATGTAATGTGAATAAGGGGCAATTCAGTGTGATGTAATGTGAATAAGGGGCACTACTGTGAGGAGTAACGTATATAAGGTAAAGTGGCACCACTGTGTGATGTAACGTGAATAAGGGACACTAGCACATCATGTAATGTGAATAAAATTGCACTACTGTGTGGCCTAATTTGAACTGGGGGTAGTATTATGTGGTCACGTCCCTTCACAGCAAGAACACGCTCGTTTTTGGGCTGTGCGCTGAATGTGCGCACTGTTCCTATTTAAAATATAGGAGGTAGGAGCACCAAAATGAAGCCTGCTATGGGTGAGGGGCGATGGTGCTGAACTAGAGGCGGTGCTAGGGTGCACCAGCCAAAATCTTGCCTACGGCATCATATTGGTTAGGGCCAGCTCTGGCTGGCAGTGTCCGGATGCACTGGTAACGCTGGCAATTTCCCCTCCAATCACTCCTGCAACATGTTTCAACACCAATGGGTGTCTTTATCAAGGTGGAGTGAATCTAAATCCAGAGGGTTTAAATTAGTGATGTGCACCAAGGTCGCTGGATGGCTAAGCTAAGCGACACAAGTGGCCGACACAAACACCTGGCCCATCTAGGAGTGGCACTGCAGTGTCGGACAGGATGACACTTCAAAAAATAGTCCCCAAACAGCACATGATGCAAAGATAAATGAAAGAAAAAAGAGGTGCAAGATGGAATTGTCCTTGGGCCCTCCCACCCACCCTTATGTTGTATAAACAGGACATGCACACTTTAACAAACCCATCATTTCAGCCACAGGGTGTGAAATGACTGGTTGGTTTGGGCCCCCACCAAAAAAGAAGCAATCAATCTCTCCTTGCACAAACTGGCTCCTCATCGTCCGATTCCTCACCCCTTTCACTGTGTACATCACCCTCCTCACAGATTATTAATTCGTCCCCACTGGAATCCACCATCTCAGGTCCCTGTGTACTTTCTGGAGGCAATTGCTGGTGAATGTCTCGACGGAGGAATTGATTATAATTCATTTTGATGAACATCATCTTCTCCACATTTTCTGGAAGTAACCTCGTACGCCGATTGCTGACAAGGTGAGCGGCTGCACTAAACACTCTTTCGGAGTACACACTGGAGGGGGGCGGGGGGGCAACTTAGGTAAAATAAAGCCAGTTTGTGCAAGGGCCTCCAAATTGCCTCTTTTTCCTGCCAGTATACGTACGGACTGTCTGACGTGCCTACTTGGATGCGGTCACTCATATAATCCTCCACCATTCTTTCAATGGTGAGAGAATCATATGCAGTGACAGTAGATGACATGTCAGTAATCGGCAGTTCCTTCAGTCCGGACCAGATGTCAGCACTCGCTCCAGACTGCCCTGCATCACCGCCAGCGGGTGGGCTCGGAAATCTTAGCCTTTTCCTCGCAGCCCCAGTTGCGGGAGAATGTGAAGGAGGAGCTGTTGACGGGTCACGTTCCGCTTGACTTGACAATTTTCTCACCAGCAGGTCTTTGAACCTCTGCAGACTTGTGTCTCCCGGAAAGAGAGATACAACGTAGGTTTTAAATCTAGGATCGAGCACGGTGGCCAAAATGTAGTGCTCTGATTTCAACAGATTGACCACCCGTGAATCCTGGTTAAGCGAATTAAGGGCTCCATCCACAAGTCCCGCATGCCTAGCGGAATCGCTCTGTTTTAGCGCCTCCTTCAATCTCTCCAGCTTCTTCTGCAAAAGCCTGATGAGGGGAATGACCTGACTCAGGCTGGCAGTGTCTGAACTGACTTCACGTGTGGCAAGTTCAAAGGGTTGCAGAACCTTGCACAACGTTGAAATCATTCTCCACTGCGCTTGAGTCAGGTGCATTCCCCCTCCTTTGCCTATATCGAAGGTAGCTGTATAGGCTTGAATGGCCTTTTGCTGCTCCTCCATCCTCTGAAGCATATAGAGGGTTCAATTCCACCTCGTTACCACCTCTTGCTTCAGATGATGGCGGGGCAGGTTCATGAATGTTTGCTGGTGCTCCAGTCTTCGGCACGCGGTGGCTGAATGCCGAAAGTGGCCCGCAATTCTTCGGGCCACCGACAGCATCTCTTGCACGCCCCTGTCATTTTTTAAATAATTCTGCACCACCAAATTCAATGTATGTGCAAAACATGGGACGTGCTGGATTTTGCCCACATGTAATGCACGCACAATATTGGTGGCGTTGTCCGATGTCACAAATCCCCAGGAGAGTCCAATTGGGGTAAGCCATTCTGCAATGATGTTCCTCAGTTTCCGTAAGAGGTTGTCAGCTGTGTGCCTCTTATGGAAAGCGGTGATACAAAGCGTAGCCTGCCTAGGAACGAGTTGGCATTTGCGAGATGCTGCTACTGTTGCCGCCGCTGCTGTTCTTGCTGCGGGAGGCAATACATCTACCCAGTGGGCTGTCACAGTCATATAGTCCTGAGTCTGCCCTGCTCCACTTGTCCACATGTCCGTGGTTAAGTGGACATTGGGTACAACTGCATTTTTCAGGACACTGGTGACTCTTTTTCTGAGGTCTGTGTACATTCTCGGTATCGCCTGCCTAGAGAAGTGGAACCTAGATGGTATTTGGTACCGGGGACACACTAACTCATTAAATTCTCTAATTCCCTGTGAATTAACGGTGGATACCAGACACACGTTTAACACTACCCAGGCTGCCAAGGCCTGAGTTATCTGCTCTGCAGCAGGATGACTGCTGTGATATTTCATCTTCCTCGCAAAGGACTGTTGGACAGTCAATTGCTTACTGGAAGTAGTACAAGTGGTCTTCCGGCTTCCCCTCTGGGATGACGATCGACTCCCAGCAGCAACAACAGCAGCGCCAGCAGCAGTAGGCGTTACACTCAAGGATGCATCAGAGGAATCCCAAGCAGGAGAGGACTCGTCAGACTTGCCAGTGACATGGCCTGCAGGACTATTGGCTTTCCTGTCTAAGGAGGAAATTGACACTGAGGGAGTTGGTGGTGTGGTTTGCTGGAGCTTGGTTACAAGAGGAAGGGATTTAGTTGTCAGTGGACTGCTTCCGCTGTCACCCAAAGTTTTTGAACTTGTCAATGACTTCTGATGAATGCGCTTCAGGTGACGTATAAGGGAGGATGTTCCTAGGTGGTTAACGCCCTTACCCCTACTTATTACAGCTTGACAAAGGCAACACACGGCTTGACACCTGTTGTCTGCATTTCTGTTAAAATAATTCCACACCGTAGAGGTGATTTTTTTTGTAATTTGACCAGGCATGTCAATGGCCATATTCGTCCCATGGACAACAGGTGTCTCCCCGGGTGCCTGACTTAAACAAACCACCTCACCATCAGAATCCTCCTTGTCAATTTCCTCAGCGCCAGCAACACCCATATCCTCATCCTGGTGTACTTCAACAGTGACATCTTCAATTTGATTATCAGGAACTGGACTGCGGGTGCTCCTTCCAGCACTTGCAGGGGGCGTGCAAATGGTGGAAGGCGCCACCTCTTCCCGTCCAGTGTTGGGAAGGTCAGGCATCGCAACCGACACAATTGGACGCTCCTTGGGGATTTGTGATTTAGAAGAACGTACAGTTCTTTGCTGTGCTTTTGCCAGCTTAAGTCTTTTCATTTTTCTAGCGGGAGGATGGGTGCTTCCATCCTCATGTGAAGCTGAACCACTAGCCATGAACATAGGACAGGGCCTCAGCCGTTCCTTGCCACTCCGTGTCGTAAATAGCATATTGGCAAGTTTACGCTTCTCATCAGACGCTTTTAATTTTGATTTTTGGGTCATTTTACTGAACTTTTGTTTTTTGAATTTTACATGCTCTCTACTATGACATTGGGCATCGGCCTTTGGCAGACGACATTGATGGCATTTCATCGTCTCAGCCATGACTAGTGGCAGCAGCTTCAGCACGAGGTGGAAGTGGATCTTGATCTTTCCCTATTTTACCCTCCACATTTTTGTTCTCCATTTTTTAATGTGTGGAATTATATGCCAGTAATATATATCAATAGCAATGGCCTACTGTACCGTACTGCTATATATTATATACTGGTGGTAAGCAAAATTCTGCACTGTCCTCCTACTATATATACTGCGCACAACTAAAATGCACCACAGGTATGGATGGATAGTATACTTGACGACAAAGAGGTAGGTAGAGCAGTGGCCTACTGTACCGTACTGCTATATATTATATACTGGTGGTCAGCAAAATTCTGCACTGTCCTCCTACTATATATACTGCGCACAACTAAAATGCACCACAGGTATGGATGGATAGTATACTTGACAACACAGAGGTAGGTAGAGCAGTGGCCTACTGTACCGTACTACTATATATTATATACTGGTGGTCAGCAAAATTCTGCACTGTCCTCCTACTATATATACTGCGCACATCTAAAATGCACCACAGGCATGGATGGATGGTATACTTGACGACACAGAGGTAGGTAGAGCAGTGGACTACTGTACCGTACTGCTATATATTATATACTGGTGGTCAGCAAAATTCTGAACTGTCCTCCTACTATATATACTGCGCACAACTAAAATGCACCACAGGTATGGATGGATAGTATACTTGATGACACAGAGGTAGGTAGAGCAGTGGACTACTGTACCGTACTGCTATATATTATATACTGGTGGTCAGCAAAATTCTGCACTGTCCTCCTACTATATATACTGCGCACAACTAAAATGCACCACAGGTATGGATGGATAGTATACTTGACGACACAGAGGTAGGTAGAGCAGTGGCCTACTGTACCGTACTGCTATATATTATATACTGGTGGTCAGCAAAATTCTGCACTGTCCTCCTACTATATATCCTGCGCACAACTAAAATGCACCACAGGTATGGATGGATAGTATACTTGATGACACAGAGGTAGGTAGAGCAGTGGACTACTGTACCGTACTGTTATATATTATATACTGGTGGTCAGCAAATTCTGCACTGTGCTCCTACTATATATACTGCGCACAACTAAAATGCACCACAGGTATGGATGGATAGTATACTTGACGACACAGAGGTAGGTAGAGCAGTGGACTACTGTACCGTACTGCTATATATTATATACTGGTGGTCAGCAGAATTCTGCACTGTCCTCCTACTATATATACTGCGCACAACTAAAATGCACCACAGGTATGGATGGATAGTATACTTGACGACACAGAGGTAGGTAGAGCAGTGGCCTACTGTACCGTACTGCTATATATTATATACTGGTGGTCAGCAAAATTCTGCACTGTCCTCCTACTATATATACTGCGCACAACTAAAATGCACCACAGGTATGGATGGATAGTATACTTGACGACACAGAGGTAGGTAGAGCAGTGGCCTACTGTACCGTACTGCTATATATTATATACTGGTGGTCAGCAAAATTCTGCACTGTCCTCCTACTATATATCCTGCGCACAACTAAAATGCACCACAGGTATGGATGGATAGTATACTTGACGACACAGAGGTAGGTAGGGCAGTGGACTACTGTACCGTACTGTTATATATTATATACTGGTGGTCAGCAAAATTCTGCACTGTCCTCCTACTATATACACTGCGCACAACTAAAATGCACCACAGGTATGGATGGATAGTATACTTGACGACACAGAGGTAGGTAGAGCAGTGGACTACTGTACGTACTGCTATATATTATATACTGGTGGTCAGCAAAATTCTGCACTGTCCTTCTACTATATATACTGCGCACAACTAAAATGCACCACAGGTATGGATGGATAGTATACTTGACGACACAGAGGTAGGTAGAGCAGTGGACTACTGTACCGTACTGCTATATATTATATACTGGTGGTCAGCAAAATTCTGCACTGTCCTCCTACTATATATCCTGCGCACAACTAAAATGCACCACAGGTATGGATGGATAGTATACTTGACGACACAGAGGTAGGTAGGGCAGTGGACTACTGTACCGTACTGTTATATATTATATACTGGTGGTCAGCAAAATTCTGCACTGTCCTCCTACTATATACACTGCGCACAACTAAAATGCACCACAGGTATGGATGGATAGTATACTTGACGACACAGAGGTAGGTAGAGCAGTGGACTACTGTACCGTACTGCTATATATTATATACTGGTGGTCAGCAAAATTCTGCACTGTCCTTCTACTATATATACTGTGCACAACTAAAATGCACCACAGGTATGGATGGATAGTATACTTGACGACACAGAGGTAGGTAGAGCAGTGGACTACTGTACCGTACTGCTATATAATACTGGTGGTCACTGGTCAGCAAAATTCTGCACTGGCCTCCTACTATATACTACAATGCAGCACAGATATGGAGCGTTTTTCATGCAGAGAATGTAGATATTTTCAGCACACTGAGCACAGATATTTGCAAGCACACTGAGCACAGATATTTGCAGCACACTGAGCACAGATATTTGCAGCACACTGAACACAGAAACTGAGAGAACGCTGCACGTCCTCTCCCTATCATCTCCAATGCACGAGTGAAAATGGCGGCGACGCGCGGCTCCTTATATAGAATATGAATCTCGCGAGAATCCGACAGCGGGATGATGACGTTCGGGCGCGCTCGGTTAACCGAGCAAGGCGGGAAGATCCGAATCTACCTCGGAACCGTGTAAAATGGGTGAAGTTCGGGGAAGTTCGGATTCCGAAGAACCGAACCCGCTCATCACTAGTTTAAATACCAACAAATTCCGGAAGTGATAATCTGGAAGTTGGAATTAGATAATTCCTCATTTAAAGTTTTTATATATACAATTAAAATGTATAATATACTTATCTCCGGCACAGCTAGATGCCGCCTGCCCGCATCTTTGCTCGCCGACCGGGAAACGAGTGTGGTGTGCAATTGCGGGTCCGCGGCGCTGACTGTCACGGGAACCAATGTGTACATTTGCAATAAAGTTATTGTAAACCATGTGACCCGGCCCCATGATACACGGCCAGTCACGTGATCAGGAAATACGTAGTACATAAGGTTTTCTCTGGATTCTATGGCAACCCGATTCTCTTAATAGATACTTAAAAATAAATGGTTTGTGTAGTGACAACAATAATAGTTGATACAACCAACTTGTTAATATGTAAATGTCAGGTTAATTTAATTCATCCCTGATAGTTAGAAAGGGGTTATAACCACTTCAGCAATGTTTTAACCGGATTCCATTACATAATGCACCCCATACCAATCCATACAATGAATTTTGCACAATATATAATGACAAAGTAAAAGCAGAATGAAAACATTAAAAACACATAAACATGATGACCCACTTTGTAATTTAAGAATCCACTTAACATCGAAATCGTGATTTAACGCATGTGGTTTCAATGTATTTAACTCATATATGCATCTCATTAAATTTTTAGCAAACTAAAATTTATATATAGGTATGCCCCTACCCTGAAGGATACATTGGTCTCAAGTCCCTTACACATGGAGACACATAGATTGCTCCCACTTAACAAGGGCTTCTGTAGATGCAGAGAGTGTAAACTCTGTAAGGCATATAGGAATTCTAAATCTAAGTTTACAGAGTTCACTACACAAGGGAGAAGTTATAAAATATGTGTTTTCATCACGTCCAATACCAGATATGCAATATATGCCATAGACAGTGCCGTAACTAGACATTTTAGCGTTGTGTGCAAGAGAAACACCATCGGCGCGCCCCCCATATTTAAAACAGGGCAAGTTTGCGCCATAGGTGCTTGCAAAAAATATAGGGGCGTGGCTTTATGGGGAAGGGGTGTGGACACAAAATAATACCATTCATACTACGCTGCACAATAGCCTCCATTATTCAAATTACACCACACAGTAGCACCACTTACACACATTACACCAGTAGAGCCCCTGTCACACATTTCACCAGATAGAGGCCCTGTCACACATTATGCCAGGTAGAGCCCCTGCCACACATTTCACCAGATAGAGCCCCTGTCACACATTATGCCAGATAGAGCACCTATCACAAATTATGCCAGGTATAGTCCTCTTTTACACATTACAGTAGGTAGAGTTCCCTTTTACACATTACACCATGTAGAATAACGAAAGAGAGAGAGATAGAGAGAGAGAGAGAGAGAGAGAGGGAGAGAGAGAGAGGGTTGGTAGGGAGAGAGACAAAAAGGTGGCAGGTAGAGAGACAGAGAGTGGTGGGAAGGAGGGAAGGAGAGAGAGAGAGAGAGAGAGAGAGGGGGAGAGACATACACACACAGCGGCACCTATGTGATGATGGCTGGAGTGCAGGCAGCCATTGCGGCGGCAGGGGGATGTCCCTGTTCTGGTGACGGCTGTAGCTACAGTACACTATGGAATCAGAGCCGTCCTCCCAGCTCCTGGCATACCCTGTGCGTCTACCGGCATCCAGTGCCCGGCTCCCAGCATCCCCTGTGCGTCTTCCGGCATCCCCTGTGCGGCTCCCTGCTGGGAGGAGGCGCAGCTCCAGCCCGGGCTGGTGCAGGGACACTGCTGGATGAGAGAGGAGGAGTGAGGAGGAACACACAGGGAGACTGTGCAGCACTGCCGGTTATAATGTACATCAGCAGCTGTGTGTGCAGAGGAGCTGGGTGCAACGTTATTGTTATGGCGGGCAGCACTGCAGCTGACGGTGCCCAATCAGGGTGGATGCGGATGGTGCGCCCATGGCGCGCATGCGTTGTGAGCTAAGCACCATCCTCCAGCACCTAGTTAAGGGGTGGTATTCATGTGACCGGCAGTCAGGAGACCGACGGTCACATGACCTCCCCCTGCATCCCGCCCCCTCAATATCTCGACGGTCGGCATGCCGACCAACAGGGACTATTTCCACTCATGGGTGTCCACAACACCCACAGAGTGGGAATAGAACCCGGTCGCCACCGAGCCCGTAAGGGGGTTGCTGTACTCGCCCCACCCCACCAGCATCGGTATGCTGCCGGGATCCCAGCGTCGGTATGCTGACCGCCGGTCTCCTGACCATCGGACAGCCATACCACACCCCTAGTTAAGACTCTGTTCTGCGCTTTCTACTCTCAGGTGCCATAATTTGCTTCCTCCTCTCTCACATAAGTACACGCCTTCCTTTAGCATCTCTCACATGCCATACTGTCCTTCCTTTAAAATCTCACATAACTTCATCACCTACTTTACTGTCTCAGATGACATACTGTTTTCTTGAACTTCACTTTCATTCCTAACCCACATTACTTTCTTAACTGTCTTTCATACCTTGTTCCACTGCATCTTACTTTACTGACTTGCAATGTTTGAATTCTCTTCTCTCTCTCTTACCTTTTTTCCTCCCTCTGTATTCTGTTTTCACATGTCCCTCCATACTGACTTCCCTTCTCTCCCATCCAGACAGCAGTCTAATCAGTGCTGACGAGCACTGGCCCCACCCCCTTTATGACATCACACAAAGGGCGGGCTTGCAGTATGAGGAAGTGCTACAGAACCGAGGCTGCCCACCAAGCAGCACCACAGACTGCAGCTTCTGTGATATTGGCTGCAGGAGACATTTACAAATGCTACCTGCCGGAGTTGAGCTCCGATTGCGGCAGCTGCCATTGTGGAGAATCAGTATAGCAAGAGATTGAGTCTGCCTGCACCGCAAGGAATAATTTTGAATAATAACAATAAACCAACAGTTTCAGATAATCATAGGCATCATATGGTTAGAAGAATTGTAGATACGTTGGTGGTGCACCCCAGAGGTGTTAATATAGTTGCAAAAAAAGAGAGTTGTCCCTACAAAGAAATAGGGAACAAAAGAAAAAAGCCTCTTTGTGGGGGCACTCTTTCAAAATTTTATATATTGTTTAAAAATACATTTTAATTCAATAAATTTAAAATTATGTAAATACCTATAAGAGTGGTGTATAGTCCTCCTGATGTGCTGGGTTGCTGCTGTAGGTTTGATACATGTCCCTGGTTGCCTACGAGTCTGGGCCCGTGTGCGCTTCACGGGAATCCCGGAAAGGATCCATGGTGAACAAGCCCGGCTAGGGTGAAACGTACGTCCAGCTTCAGTCTTATACTGACGTCACTCTGACGTCCTTTCCGGGATTCCCGTGAAGCGCACACGGGCCCGGACTCGTAGGCAACCAGGGACATGTATCAAACCTACGGCAGCACATCAGGACGACTATACACCACTCTTATAGGTATTTACATAATTTTAAATTTATTGAATTAAAATGTATTTTTAAACAATATATAACATTTTGAAAGAGTGCCCCCACAAAGAGGCTTTTGTTCCCTATTTCTTTGTAGGGACAACTCTCTTTTTTTGCGAGAATCAGTATAGCACAATGAGGGGATTGCAGGACTGACCTGCTGCGCAGACCAGACCTGCGGGTGTTGCCAGTGGGTCTGCGCTCACACTGCACTTGCGCTGTGTGCCAGGCACCACTGGCACACACATAGTTACTGCCCTGGCCATAGAGTGCACTTGCGAGTTGGTGTATGTCGGTAAGAGCAAGAGACAACTTAAAACAAGATGGGCAGAACACATGAAAAATATAATAAAAGGTGTAGAGAGCCATCCATTTTCGTCTCATTTTAAAATGATATACAATAGCTCTTTAAAAGGCATCAAAAGTTTTTGTGGTATAGCCCTTACGAATGATAACTGGAGAACAAATGATAGAGATGCACGTCTTGCTAAAAATTAAATAAGATGCATATACGAGTTAAATACATTGAAACCACGTGGTTTAAATCACAATTTTCGAGGTTAAGTGGTTTCTTAAATGACAAAGTCGGTCATCATCATGTCTATATGTTTTTAACGTTTTCATTCTGCTTTCACTATGTCATTATATATTGTGCAAAATTCATTTTATGGATTGGTATGGAGTGTATTATGTAAATGGAATCCAGTTAAAACATTGCTGGAGTCGTTATATAGCACCTTTCTAACTATCAGGGATGAATTAAGTTAACCTGACATTTCCATATTAACAAGTAAGTTGTATAACTATTATTGTTACTACACAAACCATTTATTTTTTAAGTATCTATTTAGAGAAACGGGTTGCCCTAGAAATCCAGTGAAAACCTTATCTATTACCTATTTCCTAATCACGTGACTGGCCGGTCATCTTTGGGTTGGGTCACATGGTTTACAATAACTTTATTGCAAATGTACACATCGGTACTCGGTGACAGTCAGCGCTGCGGAGCCACGATAGCACACCACACACAAGCATATGGGTAAGCATATATGTGGGCGGGCGGCATCTATCTGCGCCCGAGATGAGTATATTATACCTTTTAATTGTACAGGTTGAGTATCCCTTATCCAAAATGCTTGGGACCAGAGGTATTTTGGATATTGGATTTTTCCGTATTTTGGAATAATTGCATACCATAATGAGATACCATGGTGATGGGACCTAAATATAAGCACAGAATGCATTTCTGTTTCATATACACCTTATACACACAGCCTGAAGGTAATTTTAGACAATATTTTTTATAACTTTGTGCATTAAACAAAGTGTGTGTACATTCACACAATTCATTTATGTTTCATATACACCTTATACACAAAGCCTGAAGGTCATTTAATACAATATTTTTAATAACTTTGTGTAGTAAACAAAGTTTGTGTACATTGAGCCATCAAAAAACAAAGGTTTCACTATCTCAGTCTCACTCAAAAAAGTCCGTATTTCCGAATATTCCGTATTTCGGAATATTTGGATATGGGATACTCAACCTGTATATATAAAAATGTTAGATGAGGAATTATCTAATTCCAACTTCCGGATTATCACTTCCGGTTTTGTGGGTATTTAAACCCTCTGGATTTAGATTCACTCCACCTTGATAAAGAGAAGTGATTGGAGGGGAAATTGCCAGCGTTACCAGTGCATCCAGGACACTGCCCTCAATAGCCAAGACCCGGGTTCCATCTGCTTTTACTGGCATACTTTTGGATTATATAACATCTATATCTGGTACGGAGGCATTCTCTCCAAATTTTATGTATATGTTGTGCTGTAATTAAATTACTTTTATACTGCACCATGAGATTTTTTATGGTTTTTTGTATGGCTGACTATCCAAAGTTATAAAGAAACCATGATCCGACTGCAAAACACTGTTTTTATGTAAGCAAAAGTTAAGCAAATCCTGCTATTCCTATACACTAAGGTGATTGTTCCTATAATAAGGAGGGATTATCTCAAAGATACCTTTATGGGAGTCCACCCTATCTATTGCATGTAAGCACAAATGTGAGCATCTTGGCTGTCACTATTAAATTGTGGGTGAAAAAGGAAGTTGGTATAAACTGAGATTTACATTCAGATTATATTATAACATATGTGTCTTTCATTTGCATATTAAAAAACATCTGAGGAGTCACTGCAGTTAAAAAGGCTTCATAAGGAAGACCTCACGAACCTTTCATATGGATGGGTTGAGGATTGGAACAGGAGCAGCGCAAAATCTACTTTCCCAGTGTTTTATGTGGTTCTGATTTGTATCAAGTTTGGTGACTTGTGTTGGGTTGGTACTTGCAGCCATCTGATTGGTTCATTTGTTTTTTACGTAGTAATGTACATCGCAAGAGTATTTTGTCTTCACAATAAAATGAGGACTCAAATACAAAACCTCTAACTCGTGCTTCTTCCCACAACCAAGAAAATTCTTACAAAAGAGAAAAGAAAAAGGAGAAGATCCATAGATAGGATTACTGAACTACAGAAACAAGTGAAAGGGGGTTAACTCAGCGGCGAATCTCCCTTTAGGCATGTGAGGCACGTGCCTAGGGGTGGCACTTGTTTGGAGGGCGGCACTTGTATGCTTGTGTTGGGTGGTATTCATGTGACCGGCGGTCTGCTGACCGACAGTCACATGACCTCCTCCACCATCCCGCCGGCTCAGTATCCTGATGGTCGGCATGCCGACCCACAGGGACTATTTCCACTCGTGGGTGTCCACGACACCCATAGAGTGGGAATAGAACCCGTGGCGACCGCACTCGCCCCTCCCCGCCGGGATCCCGGCATCGGTATGCTGCCGGGATCCCGGCGTCGGTAAGCTGACCGGCGGTCAGGAGACCGCCGTTCAGCCATACTACACCCCTTGTGTTGGTACTGTCAGCCTGGATTTTACCAGTAACTGCAAAATATTTCCACTGTACTGTATCCTATTTCATAGTGACAACAATAATAGTTGATACAACCAACTTGTTAATATGTAAATGTCAGGTTAATTTAATTCATCCCTGATAGTTAGAAAGGGGTTATAACCACTTCAGCAATGTTTTAACCGGATTCCATTACATAATGCACCCCATACCAATCCATACAATGAATTTTGCACAATATATAATGACATAGTAAAAGCAGAATGAAAACATTAAAAACACATAAACATGATGACCCACTTTGTAATTTAAGAATCCACTTAACATAGAAATCGTGATTTAACGCATGTGGTTTCAATGTATTTAACTCATATATGCATCTCATTAAATTTTTAGCAAACTAAAATTTATATATAGGTATGCCCCTACCCTGAAGGATACATTGGTCTCAAGTCCCTTACACATGGAGACAAATAGATTGCTCCCACTTAACAAGGGCTTCTGTAGATGCAGAGAGTGTAAACTCTGTAAGGCATATAGGAATTCTAAATCTAAGTTTACAGAGTTCACTACACAAGGGAGAAGTTATAAAATACGTGTTTTCATCGCGTCCAATACCAGATATGCAATATATGCCATAGACAGTGCCGTAACTAGACATTTTAGCGTTGTGTGCAAGAAACACCATCGGCGCGCCCCCCATATTTAAAACAGGGTCAGTGTGCGCCATAGGTGCTTGCAAAAAATATAGGGGCGTGGCTTTATGGGGAAGGGGTGTGGACACAAAATAATACCATTCATACTACGCTGCACAATAGCCTCCATTATTCAAATTACACCACACAGTAGCACCACTTACACACATTACACCAGTAGAGCCCCTGTCACACATTTCACCAGATAGAGGCCCTGTCACACATTATGCCAGGTAGAGCCCCTGCCACACATTTCACCAGATAGAGCCCCTGTCACACATTATGCCAGATAGAGCACCTATCACAAATTATGCCAGGTATAGTCCTCTTTTACACATTACAGTAGGTAGAGTTCCCTTTTACACATTACACCATGTAGAATAACGAAAGATAGAGAGAGAGATAGAGAGAGAGAGGGTTGGTAGGGAGAGAGACAAAAAGGTGGCAGGTAGAGAGACAGAGAGTGGTGGGAAGGAGGGAAGGAGACAGAGAGAGAGAGAGAGAGAGGGGGAGAGACATACACACACAGCGGCACCTATGTGATGATGGCTGGAGTGCAGGCAGCCATTGCAGCGGCAGGGGGATGTCCCTGTTCTGGTGATGGCTGTAGCTACAGTACACTATGGAATCAGAGCCGTCCTCCCAGCTCCTGGCATACCCTGTGCGTCTACCGGCATCCAGTGCCCGGCTCCCAGCATCCCCTGTGCATCTTCCGGCATCCCCTGTGCGGCTCCCTGCTGGGAGGAGGCGCAGCTCCAGCCCGGGCTGGTGCAGGGACACTGCTGCATGAGAGAGGAGGAGTAAGGAGGAGCACACAGGGAGACTGTGCAGCACTGCCGGTTATAATGTACATCAGCAGCTGTGTGTCCGGCAGAGGAGCTGGGTGCAACGCTATTGTTATGGCGAGCAGCACTGCAGCTGGCGGTGCCCAATCAGGGTGGATGCGGATGGTGCGCCCATGGCGCGCATGCGTTGTGAGCTAAGCACCATCCTCCAGCACCTAGTTAAGGGGTGGTATTCATGTGACCGGCAGTCAGGAGACCGACGGTCACATGACCTCCCCCTGCATCCCGCCCCCTCACTATCTCGACGGTCGGCATGCCGACCAACAGGGACTATTTTAACTCATGGGTGTCCACAACACCCACAGAGTGGGAATAGAACCCGGTCGCCACTGAGCCCGTAAGGGGGTTGCTGTACTCGCCCCACCCCACCAGCGTCGGTATGCTGCCGGGATCCCAGCGCCGGTATGCTGACCGCCGGTCTCCTGACCATCGGACAGCCATACCACACCCCTAGTTAAGACTCTGTTCTGCGCTTTCTACTCTCAGGCGCCATACTTTGCTTCCTCCTCTCTCACATAAGTACACGCCTTCCTTTAGCATCTCTCACACGCCATACTGTCCTTCCTTTAAAATCTCACATAACTTCATCACCTACTTTACTGTCTCAGATGACATACTGTTTTCTTGAACTTCACTTTCATTCCTAACCCACATTACTTTCTTAACTGTCTTTCATACCTTGTTCCACTGCATCTTACTTTACTGACTTGCAATGTTTGAATTCTCTTCTCTCTCTTTTACCTTTTTTCCTCCCTCTGTATTCTGTTTTCACATGTCCCTTCATACTGACTTCCCTTCTCTCCCATCCAGACAGCAGTCTAATCAGTGCTGACGAGCACTGGCCCCACCCCCTTTATGACATCACACAAAGGGCGGGCTTGCAGTATGAGGAAGTGCTACAGAACCGAGGCTGCCCACCAAGCAGCACCATAGACTGCAGCTTCTGTGATATTGGCTGCAGGAGACATTTACAAATGCTACCCGCCGGAGTTGAGCTCCAATTGCGGCAGCTGCCGTTGTGGAGATTCAGTATAGCAAGAGATTGAGTCTGCCTGCACCGCAAGGAATAATTTTGAATAATAACAATAAACCAACAGTTTCAGATAATCATAGGCATCATATGGTTAGAAGAATTGTAGATACGTTGGTGGTGCACCCCAGAGGTGTTAATATAGTTGCAAAAAAAGAGAGTTGTCCCTACAAAGAAATAGGGAACAAAAGAAAAAAGCCTCTTTGTGGGGGCACTCTTTCAAAATGTTATATATTGTTTAAAAATACATTTTAATTCAATAAATTTAAAATTATGTAAATACCTATAAGAGTGGTGTATAGTCCTCCTGATGTGCTGGGTTGCTGCCGTAGGTTTGATACATGTCCCTGGTTGCCTACGAGTCTGGGCCCGTGTGCGCTTCACGGGAATCCCGGAAAGGATCCATGGTGAACAAGCCCGGCTAGGGTGAAACGTACGTCCAGCTTCAGTCTTATACTGACGTCACTCTGACGTCCTTTCCGGGATTCCCGTGAAGCGCACACGGGCCCGGACTCATAGGCAACCAGGGACATGTATCAAACCTACAGCAGCAACCCAGCACATCAGGACGACTATACACCACTCTTATAGGTATTTACATAATTTTAAATTTATTGAATTAAAATGTATTTTTAAACAATATATAAAATTTTGAAAGAGTGCCCCCACAAAGAGGCTTTTTTCTTTTGTTCCCTATTTCTTTGTAGGGACAACTCTCTTTTTTTGCGAGAATCAGTATAGCACAATGAGGGGATTGCAGGACTGACCTGCTGCGCAGACCAGACCTGCGGGTGTTGCCAGTGGGTCTGCGCTCACACGGCACTTGCGCTGTGTGCCAGGCACCGCTGGCACACACGTAGTTACTGCCCTGGCCATAGAGTGCACTTGCGAGTTGGTGTATGTCGGTAAGAGCAAGAGACAACTTAAAACAAGATGGGCAGAACACATGAAAAATATAATAAAAGATGTAGAGAGCCATCCATTTTCGTCTCATTTTAAAATGATATACAATAGCTCTTTAAAAGGCATCAAAAGTTTTTGTGGTATAGCCCTTACGAATGATAACTGGAGAACAAATGATAGAGATGCACGCCTTGCTAAAAATGAAATAAGATGCATATACGAGTTAAATACATTGATAACCACGTGGTTTAAATCACAAATTTCGAGGTTAAGTGGTTTCTTAAATGACAAAGTCGGTCATCATCATGTCTATATGTTTTTAACGTTTTTATTCTGCTTTCACTATGTCATTATGTATTGTGCAAAATTCATTTTATGGATTGGTATGGAGTGTATTGTGTAAATGGAATCCAGTTAAAACATTGCTGGAGTCGTTATATAGCACCTTTCTAGCTATCAGGGCTGAATTAAGTTAACCTGACATTTCCATATTAACAAGTAAGTTGTATAACTATTATTGTTACTACACAAACCATTTATTTTTTAAGTATCTATTTAGAGAAACGGATTGCCCTAGAAATCCAGTGAAAACCTTATCTATTACCTATTTCCTGATCACGTGACTGGCCGGTCATCTTTGGGTTGGGTCACATGGTTTACAATAACTTTATTGCAAATGTACACATCGGTTCTCGGTGACAGTCAGCGCTGCGGAGCCACGATAGCACACCACACACAAGCATATGGGTAAGCATATATGTGGGCGGGCGGCATCTATCTGCGCCCGAGATGAGTATATTATACATTTTAATTGTATACATAAAATTGTTAGATGAGGAATTATCTAATTCCAACTTCCGGATTGTCACGTCCGGTTTTGTGGGTATTTAAACCCTCTGGATTTAGATTCACTCCACCTTGATAAAGAGAAGTGATTGGAGGGGAAATTGCCAGCGTTACCAGTGCATCCAGGACACTGCCCTCAATAGCCAAGACCCGGGTTCCATCTGCTTTTACTGGCATACTTTTGGATTATATAACATCTATATCTGGTACGGAGGCATTCTCTCCAAATTTTATGTATATGTTGTGCTGTAATTAAATTACTTTTATACTGCACCATGAGATTTTTTATGTTTTTTTGTATGGCTGACTATCCAAAGTTATAAAGAAACCATGATCCGACTGCAAAACACTGTTTTTATGTAAGCAAAAGTTAAGCAAATCCTGCTATTCCTATTCGCTAAGGTGATTGTTCCTATAATAAGGAGGGATTATCTCAAAGATACCTTTATGGGAGTCCACCCTATCTATTGCATGTAAGCACAAATGTGAGCATCTTGGCTGTCACTATTAAATTGTGGGTGAAAAAGGAAGTTGGTATAAACTGAGATTTACATTCAGATGATATTATAATATATGTGTCTTTCATTAGCATATTAAAAAACATCTGGGGAGTCACTGCAGTTAAAAAGGCTTCATAAAGAAGACCTCACGAACCTTTCATATGGATGGGTTGAGGATTGGAACAGGAGCAGCGCAAAATCTACTTTCCCAGTGTTTTATGTGGTTCTGATTTGTATCAAGTTTGGTGACTTGTGTTGGGTTGGTACTTGCAGCCATCTGATTGGTTCATTTGTTTTTTACGTAGTAATGTACATCGCAAGAGTATTTTGTCTTCACAATAAAATGAGGACTCAAATACAAAACCTCTAACTCGTGCTTCTTCCCACAACCAAGAAAATTCTTACAAAAGAGAAAAGAAAAAGGAGAAGATCCAGAGATAGGATTACTGAACTACAGAAACGAGTGAAAGGGGGTTAACTCAGCGGCGAATCTCCCTTTAGGCATGTGAGGCACGTGCCTAGGGGTGGCACTTGTTTGGAGGGCGGCACTTGTATGCTTGTGCTGGGTGGTATTCATGTGACCGGCGGTCTGCTGACCGACAGTCACATGACCTCCTCCACCATCCCGCCAACTCAGTATCCCGATGGTCGGCATGCCGACCAACAGGGACTATTTCCATTCGTGTAGAGTGGGAATAGAACCCGTGGCGACCGCAGGTCGCCACCGAGCCCGCAGCGTGGCGAGCGCAGCAAGCCCGCAAGGGGCTTGCTGCACTCGCCCCTCCCCGCCGGGATCCCGGCGTCGGTATGCTGCCGGGATCCCGGCGTCGGTAAGCTGACCGGCGGTCAGGAGACCGCCGGTCAGCCATACTACACCCCTTGTGTTGGTACTGTCAGCCTGGATTTTACCAGTAACTGCAAAATATTTCCACTGCACTGTATCCTATTCCATCTTGAATGGAATGTAAATAGGTAGGACATGCACATACTGCCCTGGTAAGCTGTCCTACATATAAAACCAGGTGCAGAAATAACATATCTGGATAATTAATCAGTGCATATAGATTCAATGTTAATTGCAGCACCTAATTATGCAAAACTGCCTTGCAAAGCAAACAATAGTACGCAGAAAGATATGGCAGATTAACCGCCAATAGAGTATGCATAAATTTTAATTATCCACTATTAAAGATTAGAACTCTCTATTATTTAAAAAAATATATAAAACTATATATATATATTTATATACATATATATACACACACACATATATATATACACATACACACATATATATATATACACATACACACACACATATATATATATATATATATATATATATATATATATACACACACACAGGTTGAGTATCCCTAATCCAAAATGCTTGGGACCAGAGGTATTTTGGATATGGGATTTTTCCGTATTTTGGAATAATTTCATACCATAATGAGATATCATGGTGATGGGACCCAAGTCTAAGCACAGAATGTATTTATGTTTCATATACACCTTATACACACAGCCTGAATGTCATTTTAGCCAATATTTTTTATAACTTTGTGCATTAAACAAAGTGTGTGTACATTCACACAATTCATTTATGTTTCTTATACACCTTATACTCACAGCCTGAAGGTCATTTAATACAATATTTTTAATAACTTTGTGTATTAAACAAGGTTTGTGTACATTGAGCCATCAAAAAACAAAAGTTTCACTATCTCACTCTCCCTCAAAAAAGTCCGTATTTCGGAATATTCCGTATTTCGGATATTTGTATATGGGATACTCAACCTGTATATATATATATATATATATATATATATATATAGAAGAACACATAGCCCGGCACTCCCCTGGTGTAATCTGTGCCCTGGTTCCTTCAGTAGAACAATTAACAGTAGAATGGACAAACGCTGCGGCACTCAGGGTCTCGTGAAGATTTGATGTATTAGTCAAAATTCACACCATGTTACATCAATGTTTCGGGGAGTTCAACCCCTTTGTAAAGATATATATATATATATATATATATATATATATATATATATAAAGTGGACAATTATAATGATAAACGTATCTAAGATGACCTTAATATTGCTCAAGAATGAGAACAAATCACATTTTGGATGATGTGTGTAATCATAGCCCTGTAATCAGTGATAACTATTAAAACCTCAGTCTATTTTAATAAGAAATGGATCCCTTGTATTCCACCATTAAGGATGCATGCTGATCAGTGTCGGACTGGTGCATGAAGGGCCCACCAGGGGAGTGTAGTAGTAGGGGCCCATGTTTAGGGGTGTGGCCATTTTCCAGAGGGGGTGTGCCTATCTGCCACAGAAGCTTGGCTAACCATTAGGGAGTGTATGGTCAGGGCCCTTTGATAAATATATATAGTAAATACTGCTAGTGCATGCATGATAATGTACCAGATTAATAACAACAATGCACTGTAGATAATATACCATAGTCCTGTGCAGTATAAGGTAACATGTGTAATGTATAGTACAAATGAACAGTCTGGCCCTAATCCATAAATAGGTGGGTGGGACCCAGGCAGTGGGGCTCACCGGGGGTTTCCCCCTGTTCCCCTGTGGGCCAGTCCAATCCTGATGCTGATATAGGTGCAGGGGATAACTCAATTTGTTAAACATCCATGCGCTATGCTAAACCCTGATAAATTTATACCATCATCCCTTCCAGACTTTGAGCCATAGAAAGACAAAACTGGAAGGGAGGGAGAGAGCTGACTTTTACTGTTTACATCAGCGCTTTGCTTGACCACCCAAACAGTCTCACGCGTATCCGGTTTTGGTTGAAAGGGGGTTATTGTATATTTCTCTTACCCCTATAATCAAGGCTCAGACGACCTGTAGGCATAAACTGAAGTATACAGCAACCTTTATAGTTGCAGCTGCCGCCGGTGTCTTCCGTTAATCGAATCTGATGTAAATTAGTCTGGCTACGGGCAACACACTTCCAGAGTAGACTATCAGCCCTTACGCGTTTCTCCATCTCTGTAGTATGACGGTTTCGTCAGAGGGCAAGCTACTTAGTAAATATGCATACATAAAGTAAATAAAAAAATAAAAAAATCATAGTGGATTTTATTATTCTTTTAAATTGGTTATCATCAAATGAGAGCTTATAGCCAAACAATGAAAATAATTAAAAATAGGCCATTACTGTTAGGGACGCCCTCACCTCTAAATCTGCCCCTGGGTTAACTGTTAATGGAGTTAATGGAAATAATGTGACACTACTGATTCAATCATACCTGAGAAGTTACTGCCATTGCTCTAGTATCAAAGATTTAGGGGTCTATTTACTAAGCGTTGGATGGGGGTAAAGTCAACGGAGATAAAGTCACTCCTAACTGACATGTCACAGGCTGGGTTTGAAAAATGACATTTGGGAGCTGGCTGGCTGATACTTTATCTCCGTCAACTTTATCTCCACTCAAGGCTCAGTAAATAGACCCCTTAGTGCATCATTAGGACATCAAGTGCCAATGTGCTTTTATTCTGAAACCCCTAAAGAGATGACTACTAGTACAATGTGTTGCACATCAAGGGATTCCAAGTACACATCCACCACGGATCCAACAGGTAGCACAACTCTGAGGATGAATGTCAAAACAACTTTTTGCGATTGCTTCAAGTATGTAATATTACAGGATAAATGTGATATTTCTATTTTGCCCTTTTTAAAGCAATAGAAAATGTGTTTTATGGCAAACGATGATAGGGCGTCGGGAGATAGAGGCATTAACCACTCCCACCTGATAAAGTCGCACACATTTCTTAGATATATTAAATACAACTGTATTGATGATATGGTAAAATGCCAAATAAAAGAGCTTTTTATAGAATCAACTTCTTAAATGGTTGTTATTTTCCTCTAAAACTCTAATAGTTCTGTGTTGCTATTTTTGTTCTGTCTGGATTTTGTTGTGTAATTAATGAGATCAGCAAACCAAGTTCAAGGGGAGGAAAAACTTAATCCACAATAAAGACAAACATTTTCCAAATTTTCTTGCAATGACAAAAATTCTCATTATCCATGTTATATTTATTTCTTTGTCTCAGATCCGGAATTAATGATAATATTTCATTTGATAATTGAATTCCTTTGTTTAGATTTTTTTAATTAAGCATTTAATCAAGTTTGATGTCTTAATATACCTAAATATTCTTCATATGCAGACTGGTGTAATTGTTTATGTTTATTCATTGTTTTTTTTCTCTCTTAAAATGTCATTCATTAAACAAAGTAGATCCAAAAAGCTCCCCCAAAAAACCCTGTTTCTAATGCCTACTAGTATGTTCCTCCAGGGCCATACCGGTGCTGTCATCCGGGGAGAAAATCCTGTTCCCAGCTTAGAGAGAAACCTTGTGGAATAAAGACGCCACATTCCTATGCCAAAGTGATGCACATGGGGCATCAGTGTGTTGTATTGCTGAGTGTGCAGAGGAAGCCCATATGAAGAAGTGAAATGAAGAAGTCATAGGTGTCACACCTGAGGGCTGAGGCTGACCTGGGGAAGCCTCAGGCGTAGCGGCTGATATGTACTTAAACCTGGGTGGTAATATAGGATATTTGGACATGCAGGGAACCTTAGCACTGATACCTAGGGTTGCCACCTCATGCATCATCGATTCCTGGAGATCCACCCCCCAAACACCCCCCCCTTCCCGCGGCACCAAGCAATGTTCATGTAAATAAAATGATGTACCATATTTATAGAATATTTTATGTACAAACAATCTAAATTAAGCTGGAAGCTGGAGGTGATGATAATGCACGGAGGTAGAGATGAGCACTGAAGAACTGCCGGGAATGCCTGGTGGAACCGGCCAAGATGGTAAGGTGCTATGGAACTCACCGATGACGACAGAATCCGATGGTGAGAGCACCGATGGTGAACAGTGGTTCGATGTTGGAACACCGATGGTGGATGGAAGCAATGCTGGAACACCGCTGAGAGTTGTAAATGATACTGGAACACCGCTGGAAGCGATACTGGGACACCGCTGGAAGCTGGTGAGGAATCATTGCAGATCACAGAGAGCGATGTAGGTATACCGATGAGAGATGGAAGTGATACTGGAACACCACTGGAAGCAATGCTGGAACACCGCTGAGAGCTGGAAGCCGGTGAGAATCACTGCAGATCACAGAGAGCAATGTTGGAAGACTGCTGGAGTCAGGCAGCACCGCAGGGTGGAAACTGGTGCAGGTCTCTTTAAGTGGAGCAAGGTCACAGGAGCTGGAATACCTAAAGACCACAAGCAGGAACATCCACAGACAGGAGAGACATCCACACTGGGTTTTACAACCAAAGCACTGACGATTAGGCAGTCTGGATTCAGGATATTTATACCAGCTGGGAAGCAGGTATTGGCTGAGCAATCAGGGAGAGTCCAGAGTGCAGCGGATAGGCTATGGAGAATCATGTGATGAGGCCAAACATGGCTGCGCCCATGTTTGGTTCTGGAGGGAAAGTCTGTTTGTATCAGCATGTAGAAACCTGTAGTAATGACGGCGGAGGACAGGAGATGCTATCTACTGGAACAGGAGGAACATGCTGGGCACTTCTGTAGGAAATCACGCTCTCTTACAGACTTCCACCATTTCAAATTAATCCTCTCCTCCTACAGCTCTGTTCATTAACTTGTTAAGCCATCTTACGTTAAATCTCTCATCTCCTCCCCATCATACACAGGCCACCTCTTTGCCACATTTAACCCCCTCCTCTCTACCCACCCTCTCACTCCTTTCCTCCCTCTCTGCACTTGATTCATCACACACTTTACCACCAAATTGAATTCCATCTGCTTTGAAATCTCCTAACAACAGCCACCATTTACTGCCAACCCCCACATGTCCAACCTTATCTTCTTTTCTCACAGTCTCAGAGGTTAAAGTCCAACATTTCTCTTCCTTTCCTCCCTTCACCTACCCCCTGAACTTTATCTCCCCTCACCTCCTCCAGTTCCTCATTCCTGATTCCTGTTTCCCTATTGTCCACTGCCTAATCTATCAATACAGTCCTTACTGCTTCCCCAGTTTTAAGAAACCCTCTTTTGACCCTTCATCTCTCTCTAACTAGGGGCAATTATCTCTTCTCCCCTCCAAAATCCTTGAGTGGGTTATAACTTATTTTATCTTAAAGACATTATGAAGTAGATCAACAGCATATATAAACAGGTCGACCTGCAACACATGGGGGAGTGGAAATCCGTATATTGAAGGGTGAGAAACGGAAGGGGAAAGACAAGGAGGATATAATAGAAAAGGAAAACTGGAGATACAAGTGACCTGTCAGAAACTGATTAATGAAACTTAAATAGCAAAGGAGAGGAAATGCAATAAATGAGAGACCCAAAGGCCTCAAACTACATATAAAAGGAAGTCCAGAGGTTTAGAGAATCTAGGAATATGTTATTTTAAATACTAGACATAGGAGTCTTTTCAATGCATGTCAGATCCTCTCCGATGGAGAGGATCCGACAGAGTAGTATTCAATTAGAGGGCATTTCCAACAGGTTTTGTTCGTTTCCGAAAATGCTGATCCAAGTTTTTTTTAAGTCGGATCAGCATTGTCGAAAACGGGCCCAAAAACTGTTGGAATTTGCCGCTAATTCGACAAAACACGTGGATCCGTGGCTAATCCGCCGATTCACATGTTTTCTGACAAGTCAGAAATGCAGACAAGTAGGAAAAACGGCAGCTCCACTAAATAGATTGAATCCTGATTCGCCCCAAAAAAGTCGGAAACTGCTGTCTTTCTGACTTGACGTCAATTCCGACTTCAATTGAATAGATCCCATATACTCCATATTATAAACATGCCAAATACTGGGAAGAGCTGCTTGCATGTAAGTTTGGTTTGGTGTCAGACGTACTAATCAACACCCCCACTTCTGCTGAATCTCTCCACCAATTTCACCACTGCATCCCTGTCCCACTTAGGATCAAATTCAAACTCCTCTCACCCACCTACAAAGCTCTCAGCCACTCATGTCTCTCCCTACCTCTCCAGCCCAATTTCATTGATCCTCCCTGTAGACAGGGCCATCACTTCCTATGTAATTATGAAACATGTGGACTATAATTATGGTATTTATATTTGTATATATGTACGGTTGATCTGACATGTACTATATAGGTTTGCTCTATGTTTCATCTATGTTCGTGCCATCAAAATGACCATGTAGGGCACTGAAATTATAGAGGGCTAGGAAGAACCTGAAAAGGAACACATCTAATTAGTGATGAGCGGGTTCGGTTCCTCGGAATCCGAACCCCCCCGAAATTCACCCTTTTTACACGGGTCCGAGGCAGACTTGGATCCTCCCGCCTTGCTCGGTTAACCCGAGTGCGCCCGAACGTCATCATCCCGCTGTCGTATTCTCGCGAGATTCGGATTCTATATAAGGAGCCGCGCGTCGCTGCCATTTTTCACTCGTGCATTGGAAATTATAGTGAGAGGACGTGGCTGGCGTCCTCTCACTTTGTTTCAGGGGGCTGCAGTGCAAATATCTTTATTCTGGGGACCAGCAGTATTATAGGAGGAGTACAGTGCAGAGTTTTGCTGACCAGTGACCACCAGTGTTATACGTTGTCTGCCTGAAAAACGCTCCATATCTGTGCTCAGTGTGCTGCATATATCTGTGCTCACACTGCTTTATTGTGGGGACTGGGGACCAGCACTGCAGTATTATATAGGAGGAGTACAGTGCAGAGTTTTGCTGACCAGTGACCACCAGTATATGTTGTCTGCCTGAATAATGCTACGTATCTGTGCTCAGTGTGCTGCATATATCTGTGCTCACACTGCTTTATTGTGGGGACTGGGGACCAGCAGTATTATATAGGAGGAGTACAGTGCAGAGTTTTGCTGACCAGTGACCACCAGTATTATACGTTCTCTGCCTGAAAAACGCTCCATATCTGTGCTGCATTGTAGTATATAGTAGGAGTACAGTGCATAATTTTGCTGACCACCAGTATATAATATATAGCAGTACGGTACAGTAGGCCACTGCTCTACCTACCTCTGTGTCGTCAAGTATACTATCCATCCATACCTGTGGTGCATTTCAGTTTTGCACAGTTTGCTGACCACCAGTATATAATATATAGGAGTACGGTACAGTAGGCCACTGCTCTACCTACCTCTGTGTCGTCAAGTATACTATCCGTCCATACCTGTGGTGCATTTCAGTTTTGCACAGTTTGCTGACCACCAGTATATAATATATAGCAGTACGGTACAGTAGGCCACTGCTCTACCTACCTCTGTGTCGTCAAGTATACTATCCATCCATACCTGTGGTGCATTTCAGTTTTGCACAGTTTGCTGACCACCAGTATATAATATATAGCAGTACGGTACAGTAGGCCACTGCTCTACCTACCTCTGTGTCGTCAAGTATACTATCCATCCATACCTGTGGTGCATTTCAGTTGTGCGCAGTATATATAGTAGTAGGCCATTGCTATTGATACTGGCATATAATTCCGCACATTAAAAAATGGAGAACAAAAATGTGGAAGGTAAAATAGGGAAAGATCAAGATCCACTTCCACCTCGTGCTGAAGCTGCTGCCACTAGTCATGGCCGAGACGATAAAATGCCATCAACGTCGTCTGCCAAGGCCGATGCCCAATGTCATAGTAGAGAGCATGTAAAATCCAAAACACAAAGTTCAGTAAAATGACCCAAAAATCAAAATTAAAAGCGTCTGAGGAGAAGCGTAAACTTGCCAATATGCCATTTATGACACGGAGTGGCAAGGAACAGCTGAGGCCCTGGCCTATGTTCATGGCTAGTGGTTCAGCTTCACATGAGGATGGAAGCACTCATCCTCTCGCTAGAAAAATGAAAAGACTTAAGCTGGCAAAAGCACAGCAAAGAACTGTGCATTCTTCTAAATCACAAATCCCCAAGGAGAGTCCAATTGTGTCGGGTGCAATGCCTGACCTTCCCAACACTGGACGGGAAGAGGTGGCGCCATCCACCATTTGCACGCCCCCTGCAAGTGCTGGAAGGAGCACCCGTTCCTGATAGTCAGATTGAAGATGTCACTGTTGAAGTACACCAGGATGAGGATATGGGTGTTGCTGGCGCTGAGGAGGAAATTGACAAGGAGGATTCTGATGGTGAGGTGGTTTGTTTAAGTCAGGTACCCGGGGAGACACCTGTTGTCCGTGGGACGAATATGGCCATTGACATGCCTGGTCAAATTACAAAAAAAATCACCTCTTCGGTGTGGAATTATTTTAACACAAATGCGGACAATAGGTGTCAAGCCATGTGTTGCCTTTGTCAAGCTGTAATAAAGTAGGGTAAGGACGTTAACCACCTCGGAACATCCTCCCTTATACGTCACCTGCAGCGCATTTATCATA
Organism: Pseudophryne corroboree; assembly: GCF_028390025.1. Taxonomy (NCBI): domain Eukaryota; kingdom Metazoa; phylum Chordata; class Amphibia; order Anura; family Myobatrachidae; genus Pseudophryne; species Pseudophryne corroboree. The sequence continues at coordinate 146,346,840 of NC_086445.1, forward strand.
AGTCAGTGACAAGTTCAAAAACTTTGGATGACAGCGGAAGCAGTCCACTGACCACTAAATCCCTTTCTCTTGTAACCAAGCTCCTGCAAACCACACCACCAACTCCCTCAGTGTCAATTTCCTCCTTACACAGGAAAGCCAATAGTCCTGCAGGCCATGTCACTGTCAAGTCTGACGAGTCCTCTCCTGCCTGGGATTCCTCCGAGGCATCCTTGAGTGTAACGCCTCCTGCTGCTGGCGCTGCAGTTGTTGCTGCTGGGAGTCGATCGTCATCCCAGAGGGGAAGTCGGAAGACCACTTGTACTACTTCCAGTAAGCAATTGACTGTCCAACAGTCCTTTGCGAGGAAGATGAAATATCACAGCAGTCATCCTGCTGCAAAGCGGATAACTCAGGCCTTGGCAGCCTGGGCGGTGAGAAACGTGTTTCCGTTATGCACCGTTAATTCACAGGCAACTACAGACTTGATTGAGGTACTGTGTCCCCGGTACCAAATACCATCTAGGTTCCATTTCTCTAGGCAGGCGATACCGAAAATGTACACAGACCTCAGAAAAAGAGTCACCAGTGTCCTAAAAAATGCAGTTGTACCCAATGTCCACTTAACCACGGACATGTGGACAAGTGGAGCAGGGCAGACTCAGGACTATATGACTGTGATAGCCCACTGGGTAGATGTATTGCCTCCCGCAGCAAGAACAGCAGCGGTGGCACCAGTAGCAGCATCTCGCAAACGCCAACTCGTTCCTAGGCAGGCTACGCTTTGTATCACCGCTTTCCAGAAGAGGCACACAGCTGACAACCTCTTACGGAAACTGAGGAACATCATCGCAGAATGTCTTACCCCAAATGGACTCTCCTGGGGATTTGTGACATCGGACAACGCCAGCAATATTGGGCGTGCATTACATCTGGGCAAATTCCAGCACGTCCCATGTTTTGCACATACATTTAATTTGGTGGTGCAGAATTATTTAAAAAACGACAGGGGCATGCAAGAGATGCTGTCGGTGGCCCGAAGAATTGCGGGCCACATTTTCGGCATTCAGCCACCGCGTGTCGAAGACTGGAGCACCAGCAAACAGTCCTGAACCTGCCCTGCCATCATCTGAAGCAAGAGGTGGTAGCGAGGTGGAATTCAACCCTCTATATGCTTCAGAGGATGGAGGAGCAGCAAAAGGCCATTCAAGCCTATACATCTGTGTAGCTGGGGGTATGCTCTGCGCTCCCTATAATGGTTACTTGTATGTTCAGATATCCGTGCAGCCCAGGTTAGAGTAGGAAACTCTTTTCGGTTGTTTCCTTGTTTTTTGCAATCTCTAGGGGGAAGGGACCAACCTTTGGCGCTACTGGATAATGCTCAGCAATGGTAAATTACTAAAGAATGAATAAATTAATAAATCGCAGTTTTGTGCAAAAAAATTATTAAATTAATTAACCTGTTATAAGATCATGAGTAATAGTTGATAGCAAGAGAATACAGTGTAATTCTATTTCCTCTTTCTGTGTAAATTGAGGTATGTAGATATTGTAAAGTATATACACAGTATATATTAGTAGAATAAATAAAAGAATGGAAATAAGATCTTTCTATAATTTAAATGAACTTGTTTAATAGGCTAATAATTTGTTAAAAAATGACAGTATTTTTACACACCTTAATACCTGAGCGCGCTCTCTGTAGTATAAATAATAATAATTTCTAACATACAGTATAATTAAAACAATTATCACAATATATATAAATATAAAAATGAAGGAGACCGGTCTCCAGTTATGTATGAAATGGTGACTCGTCAGGCAAGTGCTCTGGCTGGACGTTCTGTGTCCGCAAATGTCCGTTTTAACAGAGTTCCCGGTATTGTTATTCGTTGGGTAACTTCTAATCCCAGTGCAGAGTACTCGCAGTGTTTCAGCGTTCAGATAAAAGTTTGCAAGGGCGCTTACGTGTCTTCACCCCGTCCGGGGCTGGGGGATCCGTTGTTTCTGCTTGTGTCCTTTGGTGCTGCTGGTGTTTTTTTCCCCGTAACCGCGGTGTGTTACAGGCGCCTGTAACTCCGATCCTCGTGGTGCTTTCTCGCCGGCGTCTTCACTCGGCCAATAGTGCCGAGCTTCGTCAGGGACAATGTCCCTGACGAAGCACGGCACTATTGGCCGAGTGAAACGCGTTGGACCACGCCCCCCTTTTCCTCCAAAACCCGGAGATCCTAACCTCCTGGAAGACGCCGGCGAGAAAGTACCACGAGGATCGGAGTTACAGGCGCCTGTAACACACCGCGGTTACGGGGAAATAAACACCAGCAGCACCAAAGGACACAAGCAGAAACAACGGATCCCCCAGCCCCGGACGGGGTGAAGACACATAAGCGCCCTTGCAAACTTTTATCTGAACGCTGAAACACTGCGAGTACTCTGCACTGGGATTAGAAGTTACCCAACGAATAACAATACCGGGAACTCTGTTAAAACGGACATTTGCGGACACAGAACGTCCAGCCAGAGCACTTGCCTGACGAGTCACCATTTCATACATAACTGGAGACCGGTCTCCTTCACTTTTATATTTATATATATTGTGATAATTGTTTTAATTATACTGTATGTTAGAAATTATTATTATTTATACTACAGAGAGCGCGCTCAGGTATTAAGGTGTGTAAAAATAGTCATTTTTTAACAAATTATTAGCCTATTAAACAAGTTCATTTAAATATAGAAAGATCTTATTTCCATTCTTTTATTTATTCTACTCATATATACTTTGTATATACTTTACAATATCTACATACCTCAATTTACACAGAAAGAGGAAATAGAATTACACTGTATTCTCTTGCTATCAACTATTACTCATGATCTCATAACAGGTTAATTAATTTAATAATTTTTTTGCACAAAACTGCGATTTATTAATTTATTCATTCTTTAGTAATTTACCATTGCTGAGCATTATCCAGTAGCGCCAAAGGTTGGTCCCTTCCCCCTAGAGAAGCCTATACATCTGCCTACGATATAGGCAAAGGAGGGGGAATGCACCTGACTCAAGCCCAGTGGAGAATTATTTCAACGTTGTGCAAGGTTCTGCAACCCTTTGAACTTGCCACACGTGAAGTCAGTTCAGACACTGCCAGCCTGAGTCAGGTCATTCCCCTCATCAGGCTTTTGCAGAAGAAGCTGGAGACATTGAAGGAGGAGCTAAAACAGAGCGATTCCGCTAGGCATGTGGGACTTATGGATGGAGCCCTTAATTCGCTTAACCAGGATTCACGGGTGGTCAATCTGTTGAAATCAGAGCACTACATTTTGGCCACCATGCTCGATCCTAGATTTAAAACCTACGTTGGATCTCTCTTTCCAGCAGACACAAGTCTGCAGAGGTTCAAAGACCTGCTGGTGAAAAAATTGTCAAGTCAAGCGGAACGTGACCCGTCAACAGCTCCTCCTTCACATTCTCCCACAACTGGGGGAGCGAGGAAAAGGCTAAGAATTCCGAGCCCACCCGCTGGCGGTGATGCAGGGCAGTCTGGAGCGAGTGCTGACATCTGGTCCGGACTGAAGGACCTGCCAACGATTACTGACATGTCGTCTACTGTCACTGCATATGATTCTCTCACCATTGAAAGAATGGTGGAGGATTATATGAGTGACCGCATCCAAGTAGGCACGTCAGACAGTCTGTACGTATACTGGCAGGAAAAAGAGGCAATTTGGAGGCCCTTGCACAAACTGGCTTTATTTTACCTAAGTTGCCCACCCTCCAGTGTGTACTCCGAAAGAGTGTTTAGTGCAGCCGCTCAGCTTGTCAGCAATCGGCGTACGAGGTTACTTCCAGAAAATGTGGAGAAGATGATGTTCATCAAAATGAATTATAATCAATTCCTCCGTGGAGACATTCACCAGCAATTGCCTCCAGAAAGTACACAGGGACCTGAGATGGTGGATTCCAGTGGGGACGAATTAATAATCTGTGAGGAGGGGTATGTACACAGTGAAAGGGGTGAGGAATCGGACGATGAGGAGGAGGTGGACATCTTGCCTTTGTAGAGCCAGTTTGTGCAAGGAGAGATTGATTGCTTCTTTTTTGGTGGGGGCCCAAACCAACCAGTCATTTCAGTCACAGTTGTGTGGCAAACCCTGTCGCTGAAATCATGGGTTTGTTAAAGTGTGCATGTCCTGTTTATACAACATAAGGGTGGGTGGGAGGGCCCAAGGACAATTCCATCTTGCACCTCTTTTTTCTTTCATTTTTCTTTGCATTATGTGCTGTTTGGGGACTATTTTTTTGAAGTGCCATCCAGCCTGACACTGCAGTGCCACTCCTAGATGGGCCAGGTGTTTGTGTTGGCCACTTGTGTCGCTTAGCTTAGCCATCCAGCGACCTTGGTGCACCTCTTTTTTTCTTTGCATCATGTGCTGTTTGGGGACTATTTTTTTGAAGTGCCATCCTGCCTGACACTGCAGTGCCACTCCTAGATGGGCCAGGTGTTTGTGTCGGCCACTTGGGTCGCTTAGCTTAGTCATCCAGCGACCTCGGTGCAAATTTTAGGACTAAAAATAATATTGTGAGGTGTTCAGAATAGACTGAAAATGAGTGGAAATTATGGTTATTGAGATTAATAATAGTATGGGATCAAAATGACCCCCAAATTCTATGATTTAAGCTGTTTTTGAGGGGTTTTTGTAAAAAAACACCTGAATCCAAAACACACCCGAATCCGACAAAAAATTTTCAGTGAGGTTTTGCCAAAACGCGTCCGAATCCAAAACACGGCCGCGGAACCGAATCCAAAACCAAAACACAAAACCCGAAAAATGTCCGGTGCACATCACTACATCTAATATGGGTAAAGTTGAAACAATGAGAGCAGTGCAAAAGCTCACAAACTATCATCTGCTGGTAGTGTATGGAACTTATGGTGAGTTACAGAGAGATCAGTCACAGGTAAGTCAGGGCATCCCTTCCTGCAGGTACAGGGACATAGTTAGAGGCTACACTGGCAACAAAATTAACAGCTTTACCATTTGATATGGAATCAAACAGGAAGTACAAAATAATGGAAATGGGAGAGGAGCTCACGGTCTTACAAGACCTGCACTAGGTACAAAATACAGCTAAGGATGGAGATGGGTCAATACTGTACAAAGAAATACTGTTTTATTTTTCTTGTGTTAATTACATCTAATAACAAATGCATGTAGAAATATAGACAGGAGTATTCATACTATCCAGCACTTATTACAGGTTAATGAAGAAAACTGCTGCAAAAAACTATTCAGAAGGAGAACAAGAAGACAGAGTTGAGTGTTTGGAAAGCAGATGGGAAAAGCCAAGACTTTCCCACCCCATTCCAAACACATTGCAATTCACAATGGGAACACAGAGACCCTCAGGTCACAGCCAAAATCTGGACCACTTTATTAATCTCTTACTGCTGCTCTATAGGAGTTTTACACAGGAAAAATATGTATCATTGATACATTCATGAGAATAGGCAGCAAAGAGAAAAGGCATAAACCATACCTCTGCCTAATATGTAAAATCTAAGCTATTTTTGTATAACACAGATGAGGCTGTACCTAATTCATTGCCCTAATCAGGCAGCTTTTCTTTTTTTTTTTTTTTTTTTTTACATATGTTAGATATTTTATATGTAGCGATAAGAAAATATAGGAATATAAAGACATTTTTTATAGACTGCACAATGAAATCTGTCATCACTGCTTTTAGACGTAATAGATAAATAAATAGTATCAGATTGTTAGGGATAGCGATCATCCATGTATTGGGTCTCCCTGATAGAGATATGTAGGAAATAGAAAACAGAGTAAGTTGTTCTTACAGGTACAGTATATATGTTGGATTTGTCACAATCTCAAAATGCGTCCAGCTTAAAACCAGTATTTGTGCCAAACATACATAAAATGTAGAAGTAAGAATACTTAGCACCACAATAGCATAGAGATGTGGCTTGGTAGTATTAGCAGGAAATGCTAAAGGCACAATACCCTATTTGTGCACAATATAACAATAGAAGTGTTATGTATCATACATATAGGAAAGAATAGTGTTTGGATAATTAATTTCAATATAAAATGTAATTAAATACAAACACATATTCCTCTTGTTTTCCTTCCTACCATAATGGAAACGTCCATTAAGTATTGCATATAGACAGTCATGACTTGATATAAGTATAATCTATATCATCATGAGTTCATTACACAATCATTTAAATAGCAGATAGAGGGCCTAATTCAGTATGGAATGCATCAGCGTACTGAAGCCCTTGTGCACTGTGCGCGTGTGCACACACTGAGATGGTCCCGGGATGTCCCAGCTTGGCCACGACTGCTCCCAGTAATGCATCTGTGAACGAGAGACAGCCGGCTAGGACAGAACTGAAGATAGGAGGACACAGCACCCTGTAGTAGCAGACTGGTGTTAAAGGAGATGCCGCCCTCGTGGATCCGGAGGTAAGCGGTCAACTGCACAGGGGTGCGGGGCTAGAATGGGAGAGGAGGCCGGCACCATGGGAGCACCAAAATATATTTTTTTATACGCCCCCCCCCCCCCCCGCTCCCCCAACCTAAAAACAGTCCAGCTCCCCTGCTTGTAGTAATTCTTGGCATAAGGAATGGGTAGGCAACCTGTTACACTCCAACTGCTGTATTACTGTTATGGAATACTAAAATGGTGGCAGAGCATGCTGTTACTGTATGTGTAGATCCACAGTAGCTGGAGTGCCGCAGGTTGCCTAAGAGTAATAATTACAGCTGTATTCATCCATTCACCGCTGCAAGACCAGTGCTGCCTAAAAGCGAACTCTTTTTCCTATCCCCAAGTACACCTTTTATCTCTATCCAAGAATTATCTTTTCTCCTACTATGAATTATATATATTGTTTGCAATGGGGATATCTTCTGCACTGGAGTCCTCTACTGCCTCCGTTCACTACTTTGTAAACTACACTTTGGTTTTGTGACATTAACTTTTGGAAAACATGAGCGTACTCATAACAAGAAATAGACTGACCTAATGAAACTCATCACTTGGGGCAAGAAAATTAGAGAGAGAGTGTTTGGAGACTTCTGGTTGACATTTCAAGATATGGAGATACAGGCAGGGTACAGTAAGTCTAGAAGTAAATCTGTCAGCACAAAGTATTTTCATCCTTTTTGATGAAAAATGATTTGATTGTTCATAAATACAGCTAAAGTGTGTGTAAGTTTTTTCTGGGCATATAAAGTCATGCTGACACCGGAGGTGTTTTATAAAGCACACCGCTCACACCTTGATCTTGCACCAATGCACCCTGCTGGTCCACCCAGTGCATTTCTACTCTCCACTCCCATTAAACCTTTCAGTATCCTCCTAAAATGTTACTGAGGTGAGCCTTATAGCATGGCTTATAGTTATCAGTAGAGTGAGGACATGGGGATTGTTATGACCAAGCTTTTCTTTAGAGCAGAAGGGTGTATGCCATCTTTACCAGGGGAATTATATATCCTACGCTTGTTTAGACCTATAAACATTTCCTTTTGAGCTAATCAAGTAGCAACCAATGTCCTGCTATACAGCACATTCTCCACCATCTATTCCTCATTGTCAGCAATGTGGTGGACATGTAGCACTCATGATTCATTTAGCCCATGATTTTGGTTTAAAGTAAATGCTGCAAACCATTGCACCACGTCTGTGACTTTACTTTAATGCCACTAGAAATATCTTCCCTGTTATATAATCATATGTCCAAATGTGTAAGGACTGAGACGCCCACTTTGAGCATCTTCAAGCACAGCAATCATTGGACGCAGCATCGTAAGCTTGCACCAGTCCTATGGCTAATGCAGTTTCTCCATCTGTGGATGGCCCCCTATTTGAGGCCGTGACACTCCCAGAAGACATAAGGTCTCTATGTTTCGGTTTAGCTTCAACTTATGCAGGCAGGCCCTATGCCTGTAACTATTTGGAATCGCAAATGATGGCCGTGATGGTGATCCAAGGTTGCGTCCTCAAACCCAACGTGTTTTTGGGGTTGTGCACTTTGTAATTGGTTCTCATGGTGTACACAATCTGCAGATGTCACCCACAGCTATATAACTGTATCCTAAATAAACAAGTTTCATTGGCTTTCTACCTCTGAATATTTCTGTAACAAAGGTCTCACTGTCATGTTCTTACACCACTGTCATCCACAGTCCAAGTCACACTGGATGGAGAATATGAAGTTGTGCTCTGTCACACATCAGACAACTTGTTCGGGAATGCGTTATCCCCTTACACTTATCACTTCTTTTTCACTGCTTTATCACTTCTCCAGGCTTAATACATCTGCCCCAAAGTTACAGACCGTACACTTGAATTATAGATTATGCATATATTATGTTATGCTGTACTAGATTATGGTATATGTTCTACAGTTTATCGCTGTTATTAATCTGGTAGTTTATCATGCATGTAGTATCAGTTCTACTGTATATATTTATATTTATAAGGGGCCCAGCCCATATGAATAGAAGCCAAGACTCTGTGGTGGCTGGCCACACCCCCTTCTGGTGGCCTACCACATTCCTTAAGCACGGGCCCCTACCACTGCATTCCTCTGGTGTGCCCTTCATTTCCCAGGCCAGCACTGTATACTACTGCTACTATGCTATGCAGTAGTGTTATGGGGTAGAGGCAGGGAAGGTGGGGGGGGGGGGGGGGGGGCGCAATTGCACTGATTGCACCTGCAGGATCCTCTTCCAGTAGTACTCGTGCCCACCCTAGCTCTTGGCTCTGATGACCGTAGAACTTTCTGGTTTCAGCAGCTGACCTGATATAGTATTCCAGTAAATCTTGTACACAAACTTATTTATGATATGATGACTTCTCACATGATTTCTCTGTAATTTACCAGTAACTTCAAAAACGTTTAAATGCTTTATATTTGTGAGAAGACTATGTAGGAGGTAGGGCGCAGGGCTGACAGTGCCGTCCACAAGCCACAAAAATAGTAATAACATTCTTAAAATAACAATAAATAAAATAATTTAAAGTGATTAAGCATTATATTTCAACTTCAATCTACCTATGTCACATGTACCATGACTATTTATTTGGACACTTAAGCATTACAGCTAGTCATGTCAATAATGAAAACCTCAAACATATGATTTACCAAATGTTTGAAACACACAGCAACTGAACAGCCGAGAAAGGTCAAAATTGCATTATATTTCCCACGCCAAGTCATCCAACATCAACAGAGTGGTTAATATGTGTTCTAAAACTATGAGCCGTAAGTCCAAGTGATATGACTCACCGGCTCTCCATTTCCTGCCTGGACTTCCGTTGGCTCTGTAACCTAGTTTTATAAGAGCTCTAGCGATGTCGGTGAGATGATTGTCTGGTAAACTAAGCACGGTTTCCCTGTGTGTTTTAGGTCAAGTTTGCATCAACTATTTACAGCAGCAAAGTAATTGCTACCATATGGTGCTGTAAAACCAGCCTCTCAGAGGCACTCGCTTTCTTGTGATGAAATCTATTTGTATAACAACTTGCGTTGTTACATTATCGAAAGGAAGAGCAAAAATGTTTCTATAAACAGCACAAGGATGACATCTGTCTTCACAGTCACATTACCTCTTCATTACTCCTATCTGGAGGAATATAAGAAATCTCAGCTGTCTTAGATGAGTTCACAGCCAGAGTCTGGATGGATGTGATTGAAAAACAAATAATGTAAAAAGCGTTGCAGAGGTCACTGACTTTAGCTTTCTTGAAAGTATCAAGACAGGGATGGAGAATTAAATATATAAAGTGAGTTTTTTAGTATCTGATGTAAGACTGGAGGCATTTTTACTTCTCCAATATTACTTCAAAGCTAAACGCAAATAACAATAGTTCCAAAGAAGGTTCTGTAATTGTAAATGCTAATATAACGTTCTATGTTTTTTATACTGTCTTCATCATTGAATGCTAGGCATGTTTTCTTAAGAAATGCCCATGACATAGAATAAGGCTGTACATCTGTAATCCCCTTGACGTTGCTGTGATGTTTTTGACAGCTGTGATAGATTATAACAGGGCTGAATGGGGTAACCACTACTCTATTGGTGTCGTGGACCCCCAGTAGTGGGAATGGTACCTGTTGGTCGGCATGCCAACCGGCGGCCTATTCAGCATTTGGAATCCTGGAATCAGTAATGTGAGGTCACATTACCGCATCCCCTAGGATCTTATAGCAATAATGGATGTTATTTTCAGATTGGCGGCTGTATGTATTGAGAGCATGGCTGAGTCTCCTCTTCCACTTGCCACATCAGCCAGTCTTACACTGTGTCCAGTGGAGTTGAGAACAGAATCAACACTCTATAATGTGGGCAGTGTGTACTAGAGATGGACATTATAATCCGATCATTGGCAATCATCGATGTTCCCAGCTTGATGGAAATGGTTTTGCCACCATCACATTGCCACCATAGCATGCTTGTTTGCGATGCTTAATTAACTTTATTCAGCTGTGAACAACAGGAAGTGGTGGCTGTAGCACAGTTTGCACATGCGCAAATACATTGCTTTCACTGCACTAAATAACCATCAATGGTTAAATCACAGGTTCTCAAACTCGGTCCTCAGGACCCCACACGGTTCATGGTCATCTGTAGATTTTTTAAATGTGACACTTGGTGATACACAGCGCAGCTGACGGGTGACCTGGAAAACATGAACCGTGTGGGGTCCTGAGGACCGAGTTTGAGAACCACTGGGTTAAACCATTGAATTTTTACCTTGTGATGGCTATGAAATCACAAAGCATCTTGCTATAGCCATACCTAGGTGGGATTTCAAATGTTTGAAAAGTCGGTTGGGTGTCTGTTTTTTCCTGTCTATTAGATAGGAAAAAACAGACACCCAACTAACTTTTCAAACAATTGAATATCCCCCCTAGTCTGTGCATGGTGCATTAGTGCCATCAGTAAGAGGCAACATTGCTCTGCACAGCATAACTTCCCACATAGAGCAGTTATGACATGGGAGCTGTTGAGTAGAACACAGCAGACTTACAGTTGGTAAGAATCAGTGGGTGGAGGGTAGAGGGAGGCCTGCTTCCTTACTCTTTAGGTAACAAGGATGGTAGGGTGGTAGAACATATGTGGCAAAGGGAGAGTGGGAAGGGCATATGTCATTTGCATTCCACCAATATACACCCTTATCACTTATGATATGTGACAATATGAGGGAGCACGGCAATGGGAATTTTGGGGCCAAAGCATGACTGTGGATCAAGTAAGCCATATGTGAAGCAGAAGCATGTGAGTCTCGCCGCATGCCAAGCATACATTATACAGCGCAATACAGACAGGAGGTAAATGAATTACACTAAGTGGATCTATTGTCCCATATCAATATCTTTCATAGTGAAGGGATCTGTGGACACAGGCATGTGCACAGGGGGTGCCGGTGCCACTCAGAGTGAGGCACAGTGACTGGGCCCACAGCCGGTGGCTTTATATTGAGTTAAGAGTAGACTGACTCATTAGTCCACCACATGGCTGCTCCGTGGGCTGTCAGTGACAATGCGATTTGGCCTGAGGAAAGGGGCGGAGGAGCCTCCCCTCATCTCTCCTGGGGTCCTCTCTCACTCTTGAGTGATGACTGGGTGTTGATGAGGAAGAGGTGGACCTGCTGTTGCTGGAAAGTGAAGTGCGCCTTATTTTATAACACCCCCCCCCCCCCCCCCCCACATATGTAAATATAAGATATTGAATTGGCACAGAAGGAATGGGAAGATCTTATTTACAGGGATGCAGCTGAGCCTTTTGTTTTCCTGTAAGATGACCTGTTATTTCACATTTTATGGAGGTTTCTGCCGTCTGAGCAAATGTAAGTAGGTCTGAAGCTGCAACTGATCTGCGACTGAGATGGCCTGGAAGTGGTCTGCGCTGACGTCAAAGACCCTCCCCAAAAATGCTTGGACATGACTGCGTTTTTTCTGACACACCCAAAAAACGGCAGGTTTCCACCCAGAAATGCCGGCTTCCTGTCAGTCAAACAGCGGCTACATTGCGCTTACACATTTTCTGTCGCTATTAACCCTCACGTGTGTGCAATTAGAATGCTACGCATGCGCACTCGTTCATTAATCGCTCAATTTGCAAATTCTCAATACTGATCCATGCTGAATTAGGCCCTTTATGCGGCATGGTGACCGGATCCCATTTTGGGTGGCTGTATATTTTGTCATTCAGAGATAATTTCTAACCAGGGTCGGACTGGCCCACAGGGGCACAGGGGAAACCCCCGGTGGGGCCCCGCTGCCTCTTCCCCCCGCCTTCCTCCTTCCTGCAGGGATTAGGTTCCAGATTGTGCAATTGAATTATACATTATACATATGTTACATTATACTGCACTTTTCTACAAAGCATTGCTGTTATTAATCTGGTACAATATCATGCATGCACTAGCAGTATTTACTATGCATCAAGGGGCCCAGACCATGCACTAATGGTTAGCCAAGCCTCTAAGAATGGGCCCCTACCACTGAATTTCCCTGGTAGGCCGTTCATGCCCCAGTCCGACACTGTTTCTAACCTGTTCAAGAAATAGGACATAATTGTCTGGGGTGTGGTATGGAAGGTTGATAGTAACTAGGTTGACAGTGTCTAGGTCGACCACTATTGGTCGACAGTAACTAGGTCGACAGGGTCTTTAGGTCGACATGGTCTAGATCGACAGGTCAAAAGGTCGATATGAGTCGCATGCTTCGGGCAAGGTGCCTCGCTCCGCTACCGCTTCGCTCGGCACAGATTACCGTTCCAATCGTAGGATCGCTAAGTATGAAAAGGTTAAAAAAAAGTAAAAAATCGTAAAGAACTCATGTCGACCTTTTGACATGTCGACCTAGAGACCCTGACGACCTAGAAACCCTGTCGACCTAGTTACTGTCGACCAATAGTGGTCGACCTAGATAGTGTCGACCTAGTTACTGTCGACCTAGAGACCGGATCCCAATTGTCTGTGGCCCCCCAACCAGGCAGTATAGGCTACATAGATGTACTTCCCAGCTGTTATACCTCCCTTGCGCAGAATTCACCACAGAATATTGGCCCTCATTCCGAGTCGTTCGCTCGGTATTTTTCATCGCATCGCAGTGAAATTCCGCATAGTGCGCATGCGCAATATTCGCACTGCGACTGCGCCAAGTATCTTTGCTATGAAGATAGTATTTTTACTCACGGCTTTTTCCTCGCTCCGGCGATCGTAATGTGATTGACAGGAAATGGGTGTTACTGGGCGGAAACACGGCGTTTTATGGGCGTGTGGCTGAAAACGCTACCGTTTCCGGAAAAAACGCAGGAGTGGCCGGAGAAACGGGGGAGTGGTTGGGCGAACGCTGGGTGTGTTTGTGACGTCAAACCAGGAACGACAAGCACTGAACTGATCTTACTGGCAGAGTAAGTGTGGAGCTACTCTAAAACTGCTAAGTAGTTTGTGATCGCAATATTGCGAATACATCGGTCGCAATTTTAAGATGCTAAGATACACTCCCAGTAGGCGTAGGCTTAGCGTGTGTAACTCTGCTAAATTCGCCTTGCGACCGATCAACTCGGAATGAGGGCCCTTGTACATTATATTGTTCCACCTGCCACAAAAATAATGAGATGACTTTTATAGGACCCTTTACTAACAATAAAGGAAAAAGAACATTTCCACAGATGGTATTTTGAATCTTAGTCAGCATCATCTGCACATACCGTATTAGGCTGCAAAGGTTGCATCACATTACAATGTAAAGTATGTATTTATGCTGGCAAATGGGAAGATTTCATAGTATGGGGGAGATGTACTAAGCCTTGAAGAGTGACAAAGTGGAGAGAGATAAAGTAAAAGCCAATCAGCTTGTAACTGCCATATTACAGGCTGTTATTAAAAAATGATAGTTAGGTGCTAATTGGTTTGGTAGTTTATCTCTCTCCACTTTATCACTTTCCAAGGCTTAGTGCATCTGCCCCAAGTCACTTATGCTACTGATAGAACACATTACAGTACACACCTCAACATTTTACACATAAAAAGCGGTACAAATTAGGAAAGGGGCGTGGTCATGTGTAAAGGAGGCGTGGACACGCCCCCTTCCCTATACTTTCAACGGGAATTTGGAGAGTCAAAAATCGGTACAGACTATTACAAAAAGGTACTGTACCTGGCAAAAAGGTACAGTTGGAGGGTATGAAATCCCACATTTTGATGTGGCAGAGAAGAAGGGGGGGGGGGGGGGGGGGTGTCTATGCATCACATGGTTTGGTCACACATCATGTGGTTGTGCCCTGAACTTCTGAAGTGCTGGACAGCTTCTGGCTTGTTCCCTCTGTTTAATAGTTTCCTAGGTCTCACAAACACAGTGGCAGATACACATGGTATCAGTTCAACGATGCCCGGCTACGCAGAACAATAATGAATGAGGCATACCTGCCAACCCACCCATCCAATCAGCCAAACCTGTCCTGATTGAAAAGGAGTGATAGCAATGGCACATCTATAATGGGTGCAGTGTGGGGGCCCACACCGCACACACTGCACCCAGTTCTTCTATACTCACCTTTCCGGCGTCCATCGGTGACTGGCACTGCGGACATTTTTTCAGAGTCCTGCGCATGCGCTGTAGAATCTCAGCGCTGACAGCGGCAGTGACAACTACAGGAGAAGAGGGTGCCCTCACACGGAGTTCGCACACGGGTCCCCTCCTCTCTAGAAATGCCAGTATGATAGAGTCATCAAATCAGGACTGTAGCACCTAAATCAGGACATAGGAGGTATGCATTTATTTCTGTACGGGGCTGTTACTCAGACTGTCAGCTGTATAGGTTATAAATGCAAATGCTGTAGTAACAGTTACCCCAGGGCCGGCTCCATGCCTACTAGCACCCTGAGCGAGAAAATTTCAAAGCGCTCCCCTCCCCCCATGCACATTTGGCATACGCGCTCCTGGAAAAGTGGGTGTGGCCTCACAACTTTATATTATCAAACTAAAAATAAATATATTTTCACACCCCCTCTACACACACAATTAGGAGGCTTACACATAACGCCCACAGTAGTGTGCCTTACACATAATGTCTCCAGTATAGTGTCAGATACATATAATGACCCCATTAGTGCAGTGCCAGATACACATACGCCTTCAATAGTGCCAGATACACATACGCCCTCAATAGTGCCAGATACACATATGCCCTCAGCAGTGCAGGATACACATATGCCCCCAACAGTGCCAGATACACATATGCCCCCAGCAGTGCAGTGCCAGATACACATTATATTCCCTCAGCAGTGCCAAAGATTATATGTCCCCACTAGTGCCAGATACACGTGCCCCCACAGTGCCAGATACACATAAGACCCCTGTAGTGGTGCTCACCACCACCAGCCTCTCCTGCTGCTCCCGCTGCTGCTATGTGAGGGGAGGAGAGCACAGCCCCCTGCCCTGCATCTGAAATCAGCCGCCGGTCCGTCAGCCAAAGCTCGCGGTCCGGCAGCTAATCAAGAGTCGCCACTGCCGTTCTGCGAGTGCTGATTGGCTGACGGACTGGCGGCTGATATAAAATTGCATCCGGCTACTGGCCGCTCTTAGGAGTCAGCGCCCACTAAACACCCAGACACGCCCTGCCCACTACAACACCCAGACACATCCCCTCATACACTACAATGCCCAGACCCCCCATACACTACGATGCCCAGACACATCCCCTTATACACTGCAAAGCCCAGAACCCCCATACACTACAATGCCCAGACAACACTACAACACCCAGACACCCTCCTGATGCACTACAACACCCCCTCCCTACATACACTACAACACCCCCCTTCATACACTACAACACACACCCCTCATACACTGACTACAACACCAAGGCCACTCCCTTCACCACAACTCACCAGTTGTTGCTGAACATGGAGCAGGCATTCTCTGGCTGCAGTTTGCAGCTCCATACAGTTCGTGCACACCCTGCTACCGCCGTCCAGAGCAGAGAGCACAGGTCCCGCCTTGTGTGTGAGAGGGTTGGTGGGAGGAGGAGCAGATAGAGGAGCTACGACAGGGTGTGTGCTGCAGTCAGTGACATGTTCCCTGCCCCCTTTGAGAATTAGCTGCACCTGAATGCTGACCATACTAGCCCTTTAAACTGGGACACTCATGAATTACACAGGTTCTGTGGCTGTCTGACTTTAAGCCTGCATGTCACCTGGTTTTAATCAGCCACAGAACCTGTGCAATTCATGAGTGTCCCAGTTTAAAGGGATAGTATGGTCAGCCTAGCGCCTGGCACTGGCAGCATGGACCAGGAGGGGAGGAGGAGCTACAGGACGGGACAGGGGCTGGGTCAGAAGGAGCGAGACAGACAGCTCCTGCTGCAGGATCAAACTTAGAAGGGGAGGCATAGCGTAGGATTGACCGGGGGTGGAGTAGAGGAGTGGAGGAAGCTTCATGGCCACAGAGCACACAGCACAGCCGCAGACAAAACAGAATGTCAGACGCCGGTGCCGCACAGAGCGCACATAGTTTAGCTTTGGTCCATCCACAGCACTCCCCCTCGTCGTCACACAGCCACTGCTAGGAGGCGGGCCGCGGGACGGACGTTGCTGCTGAAGTGACCTGGCTCCAGGCTCCAATATGGCGGTGAGAGGTAGCGGTGCCCATTAAGTGTGGCGCCCTATTCGGCCGCTCTATTGGAACGTGCCTGGAGCCGGCCCTGCGTTCTGTTTTCTTTCCCATGGCTGCATTTTCATTTACAATATTGTTACACCATAATATTAATATTTCTGCAACTTGAAATATACTGTAGACGTGTTCAGAGCAAATCTAAACAAAACAGCAACAGCATTACGGATATGCAAAAGATATGCCTCCGAAGTAACAAATGTAAGGACATGTATAAGTCAAAGCAGAATGTTTCTCACAGAGGTACCACCTTCAGGGACCCATACATCAGACAGGTACCGGGCAGTTCCCCAGTCTGCTGATACTTGGGTTGGATCATTGGCAGAATCCAACATGTTGCAAATCCTCGATTCGCCGATTCCAATTTTGTAACAAGTAGGATACAGGATTTTGCTGATCCCCTGCGATACCACTGATCATCGGAGTCTGCTGATCAGCAATCAGATCAGCATTGGGGGATTGCAGGGTAGATAGATGGCCCATTAGTATACTCACATGAGAATGCCACTGATCCACCACTCTAAGCAACGGGGCAGCTAGCATACAAGGGTTGGGGATGGAATGTCAGTATACCGGAAGTCAGTATACCGACACTGGGATCCCGGCCGTGAGAATGCCGGCAGCAGGGCGAGAGCTAGAAAGCCCCTCGCTACGCTCGCCACGCTGCAGGCTCAGTGGCTCGCTGCTCTCCCCACAGGTTCTATACCCACTCTATGGGTGTCGTGGACAGCCATGAGTGGGAATAGCCCTGGCGCAGCTGTTAGCAATTTTAGCGGTCAGGATCCCAGCGTCGGTATTCTGACCACCGGGATATTACCTACATCCCACATACAATCCTAAATACCAGTTGTGAGCATGCTCAGTGCATACATTATGTAAGGCACATTTATGTCACACAGCATTCTCTGGAAGTATAAAGCAGACCCAGAAATGTATACAGTAGCTCCTTTAGATGACGAGTTACAGCTACTGTACCTCCAGTAGCTGTTATGTCTGACCTGATAAGCCCCTCAGTAATGCAATGGAGACACATATCTGTTCATTCTGCAAATATCAGTAGAGTTTGACTTCTCGGCATGTTACATGCATGGCAGCCATGGAAAATTAGTGTAGAGAAGGACTACTCGTAGAAAATACATTATGTAACACATAGTTTAGTGATGTTAGGTAGTAAGATTTTGTGAAGTAACATAGGGGGTCATTCCGAGTTGATCGCTCGCTAGCTACTTTTTGCAGCAGTGCAAACGCATAGTCACCGCCCACAGGGGAGTGTATTTTAGCTGTGCAAGTGTGCAAACACCTCTACAGCCGAGCAGTACAAAAACAGTTTGTGCAGTTTCTGAGTAGGTCTGAACTTACTCAGCCGCTGCGATCACTTCAGCCTTTTCGGTCCTGGAATTAACGTCACACACCCGCCCTGCAAACACTTGGACACGCCTGCGTTTTTCCAACCACTCTCTGAAAACGGTCAGTTGCCACCCATAAACGCCTTCTTCCTGTCAATCTTCTTGAGATCGGCTGTGTGAATGGATCTTTGTTAAATCCAGCGCCCATCAACGATCCGCTTTGTACCCGTACGACACACCTGCGCATTGCAGTGCATACGCCTGCGCAGTAGTGACCTGATTGCTGTGCTGCGAAAATCGCCAGCGTGCGATCAGGTCAGAATGACCCCCCATAGTAGTTTGAAGATTGTATGTAGAAGCTAGAGTAAAAAGGAAATGAAGCTATATTTTGTCATACTACTATGAATAATAATAACAATAATTATAAATAACAAATATTTTACCAGCTGTGCAGAACGTTCTCGCAAGATGCCCAGGGGATTAGCACTAGCACTGATGGCGTCTTCAATGTCTACATTCAGCTGCTCTAGCTTCATCATCAGGCAGGTCATGGATCTTGACCATTGCATCCTTTCCTGATTTAAAAAAAATTGAAGAATAGGCGTTAGGTGGGTTAGCGGACTCACGCCACTTCTTTATGATTCAATAGATTGCTTCCCAGAAACCAGCACTTTACAATGAAGAGTTGTAATCAGCCAGTGTTTTTAGCCATAGCTGGAAGCTTTTCATGGGAACTACCAACAACTAAAACCCATTCTCTGGTACAGCTCTTTTCAGCTCGTGTTTAGCACACAGGGCTCTATTTAATAATGATCTTTATAACCGGCGGCAAATCTTGTTTGATATAAAAGTGATAATAATACCTATGCTGCTGGTATGTAACATAACTCACCTCCCTGGCGAGGTCCCGTGGTGTGGCCTTCCTCAACGTTTTCCTTTGCTAATATGTCACTCGCAGCCTATCGCTGTTGGCTGCAGAGTAATGTACATGTGTGATGGCCATCTGCCAATGCATATTGTAACTTTCTACTGGGGGCAGGGAGCTACTCAGCAAACCCTGGAAGGCTTCACAGAAAGTGGAAAGCGTTCCTAGTGCTGGCAATGGGGAATGTTCCACTGATGCCATCTATAGAGGGCATAAGCAGTGCAGTCACAAACAATGGTAAGCTAAGCAATGGCTAGCAATGCTAGTGAATTCCAAAACTTGGTAAATTTGGCATTGAATATTCTGGGAACAGTAGCATTATGTGTTTAACCTCAAGGTTAATAGATGGTTAACCTATATTAACCTTGTGGTTAACCACATTATGCCATGGTTCCCACAATATACTTCTATGGAGAAACCATGATTGACATTGCAGCAACAAATGGGCAATCAGAGGACAGTCCCTACATGGCAGCTCTCCTAGTAACCCCTAGGAGGAGGTGAGCATTTTTTTCCAGGGGTTAAGTGGATTCTATATGGAGAAGAGGACTGAAGGGCTACAGGTAAGCATATATGAGTGTGAGTATGAGTCAGTGTGTGCATGTATGTTTTATTAAAGAGGGTAATTTAGAGTTGATCGTAGCACATCTATGATCATTTACTCTGACATGCGGGGAGACGCCCAGCATGTCGGTCCCTCTCCCCCCCCCCCCCCCCCGGCACAGGTACAAAAGCAATGCACAGCGGCTATGCTTTTGTACCTGACAAGTAGCTACCTGCCAGTGCAGCTTCTGTGCGCTGGCAGGGAGCTACTGGCCGTGCCCTGGGTTGCAGTGGCTGCATGTGACATCACACAGCCGCAACAGCCCGCCCACCCAATGGTCCAGGACGCCTCCATTGTCCGGACCACGCCCCGCCAACGGCGTTCTAATGCCATTGAAATGTCCCCTCCCACCCTGCATCCGCCTCTGTCTGTCAATCAGACAGAGGTGATCGCACCAGTGAGATAGTAATGTTCTACTATCATGGTGTGTGTGTACTGTCTTTTTTACATTTTTATTTTACAGGGGAACTACAGGTAGCAGCAGGCCCTTTAATGCCCCGTATGCTGATACTTATGGTTCTCCAAGTACCAGCATAGGGGGAGGCTTGCTGGAACCTGTAGTCTTATTTGTAAAAGTCAATATTAATTTGATGTTTCACAATTCAAAGCTATCAGCTCATCACCCACAGCCCATGTGTGCTTGGGCTTCAGTCCTGGCCTTGGGTGCACTGGAAAGGGGGGACACTCCTTTGTTGGTGGTCTGGACTCCCCCAGGGTACTGCAGCCAGGTCTATTTTTTGGTGTGGGGGTAATGGTACAGCTGCAGGGACCCATATAAGCATGTACCCAGGCTGTGGCATCACCTCCCTTGCTAGTGAAGCCCGGTGTTGGTTCCAAAAATATGGGGGGACACTTACATCTCCCCCCCACCATATTTTTGGAACGGTCCAAGAGCCCAGTGCTAGCTGCTAAATTACAGGGGGATCTCAGTCCTTACCCTGTATTTTTTCAACCGGGAAAGGCTCAAAGAGTCTGGGGCTGGTTATGCTCTGGGGGAGGGCACCACATTATTTATTTTTAAATATTTCTAAGCTACAATGTGCAAGTTTTTATACGAGAAAAACTCGAACACACTTACACAGTATAATAGCCTTAAACTTAAAAATCACAGGCTATTACACTGGCTTAGCTTTGGGACAAAGTCCCAAAGTCCCTTTTTACTGTACGAGAAGGTGCGAGTTTGTCCGGCACAAAAAACTCTATTACATTCCCTCTTAGTATGTTAATTCTGTTACTTTGTATCAACTGCAATTTATGATCAGCAGAAACAAAATCAAAATTGTAAAAAAAATGTTAATTCAAAACTTGTTTAATCTTAAACGGCGTATTTCACCTGTCTGCATCTCGGGATCTGCCAGAAAACAGTTACATGTATAATGTTACACATACAGAAATAAGATATTCATTAATTTAGGTGCCAAGTTAAACCCTGTGCAGGAAAATCCATTCAAACATTACCAAGGCCTTTCACTGAGTTACTAAACTTGTTTCCACATTACAGATGTGGAATATTAACTCAGTCTCTAGTATGACGGTCTGTAACATTGTAGAAGAAATGTCTCTCTTCTCTAAGTATAGAGCCTGTTTTACCACCCCTATAATTTAGACACTTGCCAGAAATTAAAAGGTACCTGTTAATGTTAGGAGCTGTCAGTTTACCATCTAAAGGCTTATCGATAACTCACGGGATTAAAGTACTAGGATTATAGCAATGAATAGAGTTGTTTGTAAAAGAAAAATAGTTTGGAGTTATAATAATCACAAGTTTCCAGAATGTTCAAGATGTAAACCGCGTGTAACATTGAATTTTTATTAAATAAATGGTGTTTCATTTAGTAACGTCAAATTATTATTTATATAGTGCTAGCATACTCCGTAGCGCTTTACAGTTGTTATAGGTTTACTGTACATAACACAAAAAACACCATTTACCATTCAACTAAAAAGCTACATTAATCTCTCAAAATGATATAAAATTAAATGTGTGCCAGCATTATATGCACCTGGGTGTGCCTAAAGGCAAAACATAGTTACAATTTCTCCATAAAAGTGTCTTTTTGTCTGCAATGATACTATTCATCCGAAAGTACTGCAATAAGTAGCGTGTCCCTCTGATTTGGGTGGTGAAACGCTCTACAACTGCCAACACATCATGACCTAAAATGCTGGAATGAAATAAAATGAAAAGTAATCTTAAAAAGAAGTTCATGTTGAACACTGAGGTCAGAGAGTTAGTTGTTCACTGAATCCATGAAAAAATGTAATGGGGTTGGTAGCCGAGCCACAGATACATAAGGGTTATGAGAAACTTTCTAAGATATAGCTGCAGTCAGCGAAAACAATGTAAGCGTGAAAGGAACACTGTTTTCTTCCAACTGCATTCATGTGTATACACTCAGCAGTTTCACATTTACATTTTAGGTTTGTCTGTATTCATTTTACTATGTGTTCTTCTGTGGGAACTTTATGCATTGTTGGACAATGTCAAATATTTTCCAGTTATTTAAGAAAATGAATAAGCTGTGTCTGGATGGGTAAGATATAGGCTCTAGTCCATTAACAATGTTGTCTGAATCAAACATATGGATGTACAGGCATGTATAAACATGAGACAACTGTATACAAGGAATGGGTGGGGGGATGGTGAGTTGTCTACGTAGTTTTATACAATTCATTTTATAAACATGACTACTTAAAACTGAATAATAATGGACTTTTGATATTTTGAACTAGTTTATCCTGTTTATGTACCACAGATGCAGCCACTCTCATCGTGGCTACATCTTGCTGCGATTGCGCCTTGTTAGGCGTGACCGTGTGCACGACTGGGACACGCATATGTCTTAGACGCGTACATGCCCCATTTGCATGAATGGGAGCAGAAATAGGTGCAGCCTGGCACGGCTAGGTGCTGCTGCACCTAGCTGCACCAGAAGTGCGCGATTAGCACAGCTGTAGCCATGATGAGCGTGGCTACATCTGTATAGATACAATCTGCTGCTGTGTCTTGAGCAAGCCTGTGAGAAGTGGACTGAGACCCCATTCTCTCCTCATAGCTCTCACTGGCAGAGGCAATGGAGATGCCTGCCTCCGGGCTCCAAGCCCTGAAGGGGCACCTGCATGTACAGCAGTACCTGTGTGATTCACAATGGGATCCAAGTGTCACTTCTGTTCTTCCAACAGAGCTCTGCAGTGCACCAACTGCTGCAGAGTTAATTGGCTCTGTCCCAGAAGCCCTGCTAACACCTGCAATAGGGGAGCGACGGTGCACCTGCCTCTGCTGCTGGACTGGGTGATGGGACCCACCGGTAAGCACTGATTCTGCATGCTGCAGATGACTGAATCTTGTGAGTCTGACCCTGACCCACCGGCCATTGTCACACAGCGTTGCTGAAGCCCTTCCAATTCACTGTGGGCTCAAGTCCCTGTAGACCAGCTGAGAATGCTATATACAGTGGGTTCAGTATGATTTACCGATGGTCGGGATGCCGGTCGTCAGTATACCGACAATGGCATCCCGGCCATCAGTATGCTGTCAGCGGGGTGTGCCCCCATTGCTGCAAGTGCTTGGTGCCCATGCCCTGTGAGGGAGGACTTACAGAATTTAGAGAGATGGGAGGGAGACAGAGCTGGAGAGAGAGATAGGGGGTTGATAGGGACAGAGGGTCAGACAAAAGGGGGGAGTAGGGACACAGAAGAGACAGATGGAGGAGGTGGATCAGAGATGAAAGGGAGAGACGGGGAGGGAGGACAGAGATTAGAGAGAGATAGACACACAAGAAGAGAGGGGACAAAAGGAACAAAGATAACAGAGAGAGATGTGGGAGGGGTACAAAGATGAGAGTGATAAATGGGGCAGAGATGAGAGAAAGGTAGACAGGGGGGCAGAGATGAAAGAGAGACGGAGGGGGTTGAGCGTGACTGAAATGAGAGAGAGAGAGAGAGAGACAGACAGACTTGGGAAGGGGAGGTTGAGACAAGAGATAGAGATGAAGGGGGTTAGAGGGGACAAAGATGAGACAACGAGAGAGAGAGGCACATTGGGATTGGAGGACAGAGAGGAAAGAAAGACAGATAGGCACGGGGGGGGGGGTGGACTGAGATGAAAGAGGGTGACAGATTAGGAGGGAGGGAGGGAGAAGAGAGACAGTGATGACAGTGTGACACTTGAGGGAGGGTTGGAAGAGATGGGAAGGTGGGGGAAAAAAAGAAAAAAAAACAATGCAACTCCAGGAACAACAGCTAGAAAACCAACAAATGAGGATCCAAAATAATTCTGTAACTTAAGCTTTGATATATTGCTGATTTCTAAGCTCTGCGGCAGGATGAAATGGAGTTCGAGATTGCTTGAGGTGCGAGATGCCGGCTGATCTTTTTTTTAAAGCGGCAAAAACTTACAAGCCAAAACCATGTTTTATAAGTGATTGTCCCTTTAAAAAAAATCTGAGATTGGCCGGCATCCCGCACCTCCAGCAATCACAGACTCCATTACATCCTGCCCCATATTTGACAACATACAGCTAGCGAACCTACAAATTATGGTTCAAAATAATTCTGTAACATAAGCTTTCATATATTGGTGATTTCTAAGCTCATATTTGACAACAGTAGTAAACGTATACAGTGTGTAACTAGTAAGTGTACAGCAAGGCTGTCTAGGCACCACATCTCCCGGGCTCAAGATTTTTCTCCAATCTCCCTGCTTTGAAACTGAGAAGTAAGGTATTAAGGGGAATATTTACTAAGCAGTGATAAGAGCGGAGAAGTGAGCCAGTGGAGAAGTTGCCCCATCAACCAATCAGCAGCTCTGTCTCATTCTACAGTATGCAAAATAATAGATGTTACTTCAATGTTGATTGGTTTCCATGGGCAACTTCTACAATGGCTCACTTCCCTGCTCTTATCACTGCTTAGTAAATGTCCCCCTAAATCTCTTCCAACCACCAATACAGAGGGTTGCATTTAAGAACGAGTCATT
Source organism: Pseudophryne corroboree (assembly GCF_028390025.1). Classification (NCBI taxonomy): domain Eukaryota; kingdom Metazoa; phylum Chordata; class Amphibia; order Anura; family Myobatrachidae; genus Pseudophryne; species Pseudophryne corroboree. Next base: position 146,371,399 of record NC_086445.1, read on the forward strand.
ACCTCTTCTGCACTCGCTAAAGAGGTTATGATCTCCTTTCAGTATATGGTAAACAGCGGTAAGCTTAGCATACCTCCCAACTGTCCCTTTTTTTGTGACTGTCCCACCCGTGGGTCGCAGTGTCCCGCGGTGGGGGGGCAGTTGGGAGGCTTATGTCACTCGCTGCTCTGATTAGCAGAGCAGCGGTGAACAGAGTCTATTCTGTGGAGACAGGAGGAGAGCGGGCATGTCAGCGGCTCACGGAGCGCTGGGCATGCCCCCTCATTGCTTAAAACAGGGGCGTGGCTCACGATCGCGGATCTTCCCGCGAAGCTGCGCCCCTTTTCCCGTAGGCCACGCCCCTTTTCGCCCCTCTTAAGCTACCGGCAAAGTTGGGAGGTATGAGCTTAGTTTACTGCTCTTTATCACTGTACTGTTTACGCCAGCAAGGCTTTGCTGAGCCCTTGCCATGTTGAAGCTCAGTGCAGAGGAGTCACAAGGGGGGTGCGGTCTTCCAGAGGGTGACACCAAAGTGCTGGCTCCTTCCCTCTCCTAGGCATAGGTAGTCTTCCTCAGTGACGGGAGCCAGGTTGTGCAGTGTGACATTATCATGCAGCCCCCACAACTTCTTTCAATTAGAAGGAGCCAGCAGCACAGCCAGAGTCTCCAGGGGTAGCCCAGCATCTTCGGGGGTGATGGACACTTCCCTAGAGTGATGTGACAGGGGGCTTCCCACAAGGCCACTCCCCCATAGTGACGCAAATGGGGGACTTCCACAAGGCCTTGTTCCCTGCCTGCTAAGCCACACCCCCTTTTCGGGCTATTGGCCACTCTGGATTTAACTGACCCCAATGCACTTGCTCAGTTGGCTATTGATTGCTCATGCACATTAATCATCAACCTGTTGCCTGCAGCAGCATGTTGCAGACAATTGAGCATAGGGGGTAGAGATGTCTGCTGCGGTCCGTCCTTCATACATTGGGGTAATACTTAATATTTGTGGTTAAACCACGAAAAAGTGTGTTTTGGGGGAATATGCCACAAATATTTAATGACAAATAGGCACCTATGTATTGTAGATCTGTCAGTCAGGTATGCACTGCATTAAAGCCTAGGCACTAGAATGAGTCTTGTATTGTATACTGGTCAGCAGAATGCTCAGTGTATTGTATACTGGTATGTAGAGCGCTCTAGGCATTGTATGGCTGCAATTACAGTGGTCTCTGTGTGTAAATCTGCCCCTAGAATGCTTTGAGTATTGTAAATCTGTCTTTCAATGTTGTCACTATTGTATTTTTATTACCCAAAAGTTCTCTGAGTTCAACTCTGGAACGCTCACAGTTTTTTTTTTATAACCATCAATTGAATGCTCCCCTGTAAAATGATCACTCTGTTGTATATCTGTCACCATTCTGTAAACTGGTCACTATAGTTACCACAGATCGCCGTCTGTTATGTACCAGTACAGTAATACTGTAGATAAAATACTGTATTTTATCTAGCCTATTCTTTGAAAAGATCAAAATGCGTGTAATACTGTAGCTTTTGGAGTTACAGAAAAGTTACACTTGTTTTATTACCTGAATTTTTTCTCTCTATACTTGACATTGACGTAAACCTGTTATATGTCTGCCAGGAATGCAGTGCCCTCTAATGGTTACAAAAAGAATTGTTGAAAGAAAATGCCATCAATTTGTTGGTTTCATGATTTAATACATTGGTACTACTTGAAATGTTTAAATAGTAGAGCCACTAATAGGTGCTAACAGGTAGAAGTGGGTCACATCCCCACTGAGATAAGAGTATATCACATTATTACATGACATGTAAGACTAATATATAAACAATAATGTACTAGTACACACATATACCAACAGCCTCCCTATCTCTCATTGCCAAACTCATGTGTCTCTCATTCTACCAAGTCCCTCTCTCTCTGTCCCCTTCATATCTCTCTCCCATTGTCCCATCATGTCTCTATAAGGCGCCCATAGTTTTATTGCGATTGACATAAACACTTCTTTAAGCTAGTTTACCACTAAAATAACGACACACTAAAATAACGACACGGACACGGTTAGCTGTAGTTGAAGGTCAGGCGATATTTATTGATCGCTGACCTGTTCTTTGGACTATAATTGTAATTGAATTGAGTTTATATTGGAGGATGGCAAAGGAAAAGTCGCTACCAGGCACCAGCTCCAGTCATTTAGATTGAGACACAAAAACCGAGGAGGGGACTAAACCACAACACCGCCTCCTCCCTGCATAACCCGCATTGTGCAGGACTCACCACTCATTTCTCTGGCAAACGTTCGGTTCCCGCAGGGGAACGTCTAAATGTCCAACCGCAAGGTAAGGACACACCTGCCGTCCTTCTAAAGAGGGTGCCCCACAATGACCACTTATGCCCATCTGACCGCTGGTTGGTAGCGACATCCCGCCAATCTGGCTGTCAAGAGCCCACCGAGAAAGACAAGATGCAGGAAAAAATATAGTCAGGGCAGGTGGGAGGGCATTCCAAAATGGCAAGAGGAAGTCTGAGGCACATGACTATGGCTTATATATTATTCCGAGACTAACCCCTACACCCTTGACGGACAGCCCTATAATCCTATAGGAAAAATACCAGAGAAAACACTAATCTACCTAGCAACTGCTTAGTCATAAACAACCAATCACAAAAAATTGGGCTCTTATATGGCCTCAGGCTTATGCAGCCTTCAGCTAATCTCATTGTCCCATCATAACCCTCCCATTGCCTTCACAAAGTATCAACTATTGCCCTCTTATATCTCATCATTGCTACCATCATATATCTACCTTTGCCATCCTCATCTCTCTCTCATTGTATGCTTCTTATCTCTCTAATTTCTCTCTGATGTCTCTCACTCAGAGAAGGTTTTACCACAAGGCACCCAAAGCGGCTGCTTAGGGCCCTGTTGTTCTCAGGGGGCCCTGCTGGTCCCAGGGGGCCTGCCGACAAGGCTGTACAGATGGAGCCACGCTAATCGTGGCTCTATCTGTGCCTAGGCATGCCCATCGCAGCGTCTGGGCCGAGCGCGCGTCCATGAAGCGCACGTGCCCTATTCACTAGTCCTGCTGGGAGTGTACGTCTGTGATAAATGTATAAAGGACATTTCTGGTGGACCACAAGCTTCACTGAAATTTTCCAAGAGCTGTGCTGTCTGAATACTACCAGCCGGCTGACCGTGATTACACAGCTGTTGGGTGCCAGCTCCAGCCCATGCCTGTGTTTCCAGTCCTGCAGTACTGTGCGTGTGCCAGTCATCATGACACACGTGTGTATGGCATCAGATGCTTAGAGAGAGGAGCCGGGATGTGCACAGAAAAAAACATGAGGTCTTCCGGTGTACTTTATTACAGTATTTTTTAGATTTTATATAACATTCGCCTACTTCAAATTCCAATCAGGCGGCGGTGGAGGATGGGAGGGGGGGGGGGGGGGGGCAGTGTTATTTTGAGTACAGTGTCTAACATCTGCCTGCTACAATCATGGCTGGGGGGAGGCACACACTGGCTGGTGATATGTCAATATGCTACCATGTATGGGAGAATGCCTGCTACAATCAGTGGGGCACTGATATATTATCAATACAGTCACACTGACTGAGGGTGTAATAATCTGTATTATAAGGGATGGGGGACCTACACGGCTGCTACAATCAGTAAAGGGGGGGAGGCAGAGATACTCATATATAATGCAGTTGTCAAAGTCAGAAAAATATCATGATGCACACTACCATATTTGCACCTCATGCGTGTCCCCGCTGCGCGTGCCCACGCTCTCCCGTGCATACGCATACCCGCTGGTGCGTGCACCCGCAGGCGCACGGTATGCGCATTTACGGTAGAGTTTGTGTGCGTCTAGCGGGCGACTCGATCGTTACATATTTTAACCATATAATGTATTTTGTAGATTATGGTCCCTTTGATAGAATCTGAAAGTTTAGTTAATGTAGCATGTTCATAGACAAAGAGATCCCTCTTTGTTTGATACGAAGGGTCAGACAGAGGTTATACAGTGGTGTTTAGTATCCATCGGAAGAGTATTTAATTAGCAATATTCCGGTGTTGGTTTGAAGCAGATTAATCGCTCGTGCGAATAGTTATGGACATAAGAAGTTTATGGACATTTGCTATTATTTGCACTTTATTATCCATGCGGCGGGAAACCTAGTTTCCCACCCACCTGAGCAGTTGGAAATAGTCACAGCCCACCTGTATGAATCAACCTATGACCTTTTTGTTATAATGCGAAGACGAATTCCTGTGTCCAATGAACAATGAGATTGTAGGGACCATTGTATTGTATTGTGAGTGGTGTATATATAGACGAGCCGATCTGATCCAGCTCCACTCTACTCTCTTCAACGGTTCTCATCACTGATAATCGGGAGCTGGATATTCAGAAAGGCGCATGCGATTGTTCCCCTTGTGCGTAAGTTTCTCCGCAGTCATATTGTCTTTATTGTTATTGTGAGCCATATCTCTCTCTCTCTCTCTCTTCTCCTCTTTCTCTCTCTTTTCCTCTTAAAGTGTTATTGTACTGTTATTGTATTTCATGTGTAGTTATCTGGTTAGTTAGTCTATGTTATATTGGTAGTGTATGACTTGTATTGTATTATTCTTTTGCAAATAGAACGTTTATATAAGGTGTTAGAACCTAAGATCGGTATCTGTGTATTTCTTATATTTCTAAGTATTCTCTGAGCATCGGAGACGCTCGTACTGCTTTAAGTTAATAAGGTTACACTGTGTTACATTTACACCCTATCACTACACCAAGGTTTACTGCATAATACATTGTTTTATGGTATAGTTATAAAGGTTTTATACTGTGAGCATCAGCGCCGCTTGTGATCTCCTCGTGGTCCCAAGCGTCCGCTATGCTAGTAGCATATCATTACGTTAGTCAGCAGCCTATAGCGTGCCTGCCTGTGATCTCTTGGCCGTGAGCGAACGTGACGCTCGAGCGTCTCGACTACGGCTAAGCGATTGTTACGCAACGTGCGTACCCTTACGGTATTCCGTACGCCAATAGCGTACTGTGTTCTTTGACCTCTTAAAGGGTTTTAAGTAAGATAAATATGTAGCTTTATCAATTGGCGGCTCGTCCGTCCTTCACATATCTGTACTAGGTAATTTCAGCAGACATTATCCATCAGCAAAGGGCGGGAGATCATATTCCTCGTAGTGCTGCCTGGATAAGCGTCTGCTTCGCTTAGTAAAGGGTGCTGAAGGAATCCGGAATCGGAGGTAAGAACAACACGCTAGTGTCTTTTAAAACTGTTTTTTTCTGTTTTGCGTACGCACACACGCACGCATATATCTGCATTTCTTTTTTATTCGTGTATTTTCATATCACTCTCCTGTTTGCCATTTTATAATTGATAAACGTGCTAAGAGAGATTTGTCGCTATTAATAGTTAAAGAGTAAAAGTAATACATTAAGGGGTAAATTGTAAAGCATGCACACAGCTCTGCCTAAGGATACAAGGAGATCTGTGTGGTGCTCGGTAGATGATCGAGGATCACCTACATTGATAAACGTGTTAATTGTGTTACGGTGGATATCTGCCTTGCGTACACGTGTCTCTAACAAAAGGCTGAGACCCGCGTGCGCAACCCAAAGGCCGACGCACGCAGCGTATATTACGCAACGGAGCGTCTGGGTACGCCCACGTAACTCAAATCACACGATAGTGTTATTTTAAACAGGCGAAAAGGTGGCAACGCGATAAATAGCGCAAATCGATTTTAGTGTCCGAAATTTAAGCTAATAGATCCTTCTCCAATTTACGACTCATCTGGTCTAAAGGGAAGAAATTTCTGCGCAGAAATAGAAATAGAAATAGAAATAGAAACAAAAGTAAAAGTGTACATGTGGTGAGTGAGTGCAATTATATAAGTTTCTACAATTTTTGGGATTGAACCACAGGAAATCATCGAGTTCTCGTGAAGTACATACGTGTAAGTGACATACATGGTGGCTAGGGAGGCATCCCTTGTTAAACATATAAAGAGCATTAGAGTGTTGCAGACCAGGAGGTCATACTGTAGCAGACCAGGAGGTCCGGAACAGACCAGGAGGTCTAGGTACAGCAGACAAAGAAGTCCGCTATAGAGACAAGTAGCCCAACACCAGGAAGGGTTGGTGCGGAACCCATATAGGCCATAAAGCTCAGGCTGAAGGAATTCGCAGCTGCTAAATTTCGATTCCACTGGTCGCTCCGCACATAAGATTAGTTGCTTATGTGCTGAACGATTGTACCGCACGTAATTGTGTGCATTAGTTAGTAATTTGACCCAGTACCATTTGCGTACGGAAGGGGTCATAAACGCTATTTGTACATTCTAACGTGATTTGTGTAATTTTTTATTTTTTAAGGGAAGTTCGCTGGTCACTCAGGAATTATCCAACAACCAACAGTTACTGGAAAGGGTTAATGCTCTTCGGATCACACTCGCATGTTCCAGTAAACAAAGGTTCATAGGGGCCCTGGGTCGAGTACGCCAGCGCTAAGGCAGTGTGTGGGCGTATTGGTCGGCGTGGGCGAGTGAGTGGGGTATTCGGTAAACCGCCACCGTCAGCCTATCTTGAACATCTTGGTTTTTGTAAGGGTTCGCTGAAGACCCTGATATAAAGGTCAGAGGTAGTGCAAGCAACACCTGCAAGCTATGGGGGCCAGTTGTTCAGGTAGGGGGCGATCAACCTCGGTTCCAGTTGATTTAGTAAACCGACCTATCGGGTCGGCAAGGTATGTAATGTGTGAAAAATACGGTTCACACACAGAGGTTTTATGTGATGAATGGGAAAGAATGACTGTACATGACGGGGAGAAGTTCCCAAGAGTAGGCAGCTTTAGCCCAGATGTGTTACTAAATCTAAGGAGGAGGATATGTCTCATTAAATCAACAAAGAGACGGATCAAACATTATGATTATTTACAGTTATGGCAACAGGAGGGTGAAATACAGAGAGGATTGGCTCAGGCGGCGGGATCTAACCCTATCAGGAAACTGGTAGCCACGGCACCACCGCCACCATATATATCAGGAGAGAAATTGGTTGCGGAGAATGACGCACTAGGGTGCAATAAACAAACACTTAGTAACTGCATAAATGTTAAGGATAATATTAATAAGTTAACTAATACAAGTATTAACCCATGCAAGTTGTACCCTGTTTTAAACTTTCCCCAGGAGTGTGATCAAGAGGACGAATCGACAACAATATCGGCGCTCTCTCTAGCAGCCACCATATCAGAAACAACAGTAGGCACGGCCCAACCCTTAAGATTAGTATCAAAGGCCCCTAGCGGAGGGACAGGTGAGGTCGTATCAACGGGTAAGTACGGCACCATACACTATGCTGAAACCATTTCACCACAGGCTGTAGAATCTACTCAGAATGATATTATTAAACTTAATCCCGTTAGGGTAATAGCAGTGCCAAATGGGAAAACGGACACTACAGGAGTCACTCCTGTCAGAAACATTGCCATGCACTGCCCGTTTACCCGAATGGAATTAAGAGCAATAGTGTCTGAATTCCCTGATCCTAGGAAAGATCTAGTTGCTAGCCAGAAATACATCAGAGACCTAGGGAACACTGTAGAGCCCAATAACAAAGACTGGCAGATATTGCTGAGGGCATGTTTACCCTCCAATGTCGACCCAGAAAGGTTTTTAGCTGACTGTAAATTAGATGGAGAGGCACCCCTTACGGATGTGTACAACTCAGACAATGTAAAGAGGATAAATTTACAGTTGAAGGAGTATTTTCCAGCTGTAGTCAAATGGAATAGAATTTTCTCCATTAAACAAAAAGAGACAGAAACAGCTGCTGATTATTTTCATCGGGCACTACTAGAAATGGCAAAATACACAGGCATAGAAGACATTAAGACCAATGCAAATCATAGAGAAGTAGCAGTATCTGTGTTAATGGATGGTTTAAAAGAGGTATTGAAAGCAAGGGTACAGACCACGCAACCATGTTGGCGAGGTCTGTCGGTGGCTACTTTGAGAGAGGCTGCTATTGATCACGATCGAAATATCACCAGACACAGGGAGTCACAAGGTGATAAGTTAATGGCCGTAAGTATACAGGCTTTGACCACAAGGCAACCTTCGTATAAACCTCCGATCCCTGTGGGTAAGTCAAATGTGGTAACTTGTTATTTTTGTCATAGACAGGGACACATGGCACGAGACTGTAGAGCGAAAAATTCACAAAAATCATACCAACCCCCTAGACAACGACATGACACACGAAATTGGGATCAGGGTCCGCAGAGATGGAGTTATGAGCCACATACAGGGGAAACAAAAAGATATCCCCCAAAAGGAGACTGGCAAGCTTCTGGCAGTTCCCATTTAACCCCTTCTCAAGTAGTTGCTGCCAGCGGGATTCAGGGAGGTCACCATACCCAATAGGGGTGTGGCCACACCTGTAATCTGCAGCCAGTAAAATTGATTGCAAGTCTTGGAAGTAAACCCGAAATTGCAATTAATGTAGCTGGTAAATCATTAAACTTTCTTGTAGATACGGGGGCGGCCAAATCAGTGATAAATTCGACAGTGGGCATGAGAACCACTGGTAAGACAATTCCAGCCATGGGAGTAATGGGAGTAGTCCAGCACTACCCTGTTAGCAAACCAGCAGAGATAACAATAGGGCCTTTGCATACCAAGCATTCCTTTTTGCTGGCTGCATCGGCACCAACTAATCTCCTGGGAAGAGATTTATTGTGTAAAATGGGGTGCGTCATTTATTGTACTCCTGAAGGTGTATTCTTAGACATACCTGAGAATAACGCTCAGGAAGTACGAGACATGTTAGACTCCCCATCAAAATTAATGACACATACCGTTATGACAAATAGGACTCCATCCCAAGTAGAAGAAATGACATCCCAGATACCAGAGTCACTTTGGACTAAAGATGGACAAGACACTGGATTAATGGCAAACGTAGCTCCAGTAGTTGTGCAAGTAAAAGATGGTAGGATAGCTCCAAAAATCCCACAATACCCTCTGAAGCCAGAGGTGGAGTTAGGAGTATATCCCGTAATAGAGCGCTTGCTACAACAGGGCATTCTAGTAAGAACATCCAGCACTGCCAATAGTCCCATCTTCCCTGTGAAAAAGAGTGGGGGGAGGGGTTACAGGCTAGTGCAGGATCTAAGGGGGATTAACAAAATAGTTGAGAGTCAGTTCCCCGTAGTGCCAAATCCAGCTGTCATCCTTATGCAAATCCCTCCCACTGCGAAATTTTTCACTGTTATTGACCTCTGCTCCGCTTTCTTCTCGGTACCTCTGCACCCTGACAGCCAATATTTGTTTGCATTTACATACAGAGGAGTCCAATACACATGGACTAGATTACCACAAGGTTTCATAGACAGTCCAAGTATATTTTCCCAGGCTTTGCATGATTGTTTACAGTCTTTCCAACCAGAGAGTGGATCAATATTGATACAGTATGTGGATGATTTACTACTGTGTTCAGATTCATTGGAAGCGTCCCTGAAGGATACGAAACAGCTCCTGTTTCATCTTTCAGACACAGGACACAAGGTTTCCAAAGACAAGTTGCAATTATGCCAGCCTAAAGTAAAATATCTGGGACACTGTCTAACACAAGGACTGAGACACCTGACCGCTGATAGAATTCAAGCAATTAGAGACATGACTCTGCCACAAACCCAGCAACAAATCAGAACGTTTTTAGGAATGTGTGGGTATTGCCGTAACTGGATCCCAGGATTTTCCATTCTAGCATTACCTTTGCAGGAGATGGTTTCATCAAACAAACCTGATCGGATTTCGCATACAGACGAATCCGAGATGGCATTTGAGAAACTCAAACAGTGCCTAACGCAGGCACCAGCATTAGGTATGCCAGACTATGGGAAACCCTTTGAGCTGTACGGAACAGAAAGTGCTGGTTGCGCGGCAGGCGTCCTAACCCAAAAGCACGGTGATGCCAGCAGGCCGGTAGCATACTACAGCGCTCAGCTAGATACGGTAGCGCGATCCCTCCCCACATGCTTGCGAAGCGTTGCTGCGATAGCATTGCTAGTAACGAAAAGCGAAGATGTAGTGCTAGGTCACAACCTCACAATCCATACACCACATGCAGTGTCAGCCTTGCTGAATTCTGCCCAAACCAGGCACGTCTCATCAGCGCGGTTTACAAGATGGGAATTGGCACTAATGGCCCCCGTAAACATCACCATAAGGAGATGCAGTGCATTAAATCCTGCAACATATCTCCCAGGTGTGCCTGGACAGGCACAAAGGGTGGAGGACGAGAGTGATGGGGAAGGAGGATTTAATACAAGGGATGGCACACATGATTGTATGGAATATTTGACCCAAAATTTCACGGCAAGGCCTGACATCAGTGACAACCCACTGGAAGATGTAGATCTTACTTTCTACACTGACGGTAGTTGTCACAGACAGTCGGACTCGGGAGACTTGTGTACTGGATACGCAGTCGTAGATGACCAAGGCACCATAGAAGCAGAACCGCTAGGCCCACCTCACTCAGCCCAGGTTGCTGAACTGGTTGCCCTAACCAGAGCATGTGAATTGGCTAAGGGCAAGTCAGCCAATATCTACACCGATTCTAGATACGCCTTCGGGGTAGTCCATGATTTCGGAGCCCTATGGCGCCTCAGAAATTTCATGACGGCAGCTGGTACACCGGTAGCGCATGCAGCTCACATCAAAAGGCTTCTAACAGCGATACAGGAACCCGACAGAGTGGCTGTTATCAAGTGTAAAGCACACACATATAGCCAGGACCCAGTATCACTTGGTAACAGCCGAGCAGACGAAGCTGCTAAGTTAGCAGCCGGTACCCCCAGACAGACAGACACCACACAACTGATGGTATTTAATACCATCAACACACAGAAGTTGTGTGAAATGCAAAATTTGTGTTCCACACAGGAAAAGGCAGTCTGGAAGGCAAAAGGATATGGCCAGGAGTCCTCAGGACTCTGGACGGATGGACAAGGTAAACCAGTGGCCCCCAGAGCATATCTTCCATGCTTAGCTGAGGCAGCACACGGGCTGACTCATCTGGGCAAGGAAGGAATGTGTAAGTTGGTAAGAGCATATTGGTGCGCCCCAGGATTTTCATCTCATGCAGGTAAGAGAGCAATGTCATGCCTTACCTGTTTGAGGAAGAATATCGGAAAGGCAATACCAACAGAACCATCTCATATCCCACCTACAGGCGGCCCTTTTCAGGTAATACAGATTGACTTTATACAATTACCCCCTTGTCGAAATTTGAAATATGTACTTGTTTGTATAGATGTATTCTCAAATTGGGTCGAAGCATTTCCTGCGGCCACAAATACCGCTATGTTTACCGCTAAGAAAATTGTGCAGGAATTTGTATGTAGATACGGTATCCCTAGAATAATTGAAAGTGATAGGGGTACCCATTTTACAGGTGATGTCTTTCAAGGAATGTGTAAGTTGATGGGAATTGATAGTAAGCTGCACACTCCATATCGCCCCCAGGCGAGTGCGAAGGTGGAAAGAGTGAACAGCACTATTAAAAATAAACTGAGTAAAGTTATGGCAGAAACAGGATTGACATGGCCAGAAGCTTTACCCATTGTACTATACAGCATCAGAACCACTCCCAGGTCCCCTCTTAATCTGTCCCCCTTTGAAATCTTGTTTGGTCGACAACCGCATGTTATGATTAACCCTCAGGATGATTTGAAGTGTAACAATGAAGTGACTGTAAAATACCTGGTTAACATGAATAAACAGCTAAGGAATCAAAATGATAATTTGAAATTAGTGATTCCTGATTTGCCAGATAGTAATTGTCATGACATTGAACCTGGGGATTATGTAATGATACAGAATTTTCTACGCTCAGGTTGCCTTATTGACAGATGGGAAGGACCATACCAAGTCTTATTGACTAGCACTACAGCATTGAAGGTTGCCGAGAGAGAGACTTGGGTTCATTCGTCCCATTGTAAGAAGGTTGCTGATCCAGAGAGGTCCCGTGATAAAGAACAGACGGTAGAGGAAGTTGTATCACTGGAGTGTCTGTTTCAGGAGGACTGAGGCGGCACCTGAGCTTTGAAAATCATAAGATCGGAAGCAGTTGTCGATCCCCTGTTCCCTTTTATTGTTTTCTCCACTTCCCATCCCATCTCCCTCAATTATTTTTTTCCCCCTTCTTACTCTTCTCCATTTCCTCCTATAAGATGGACTTGCCCCAAGAGACTGTGATCCGGATTTTCCTGTTGACCATGATGTTGACCAGAGCAGTCTGTTCCGGCGAGAGTACCATGGAGGTCGAGAGAGGTTCTGGAATGGGTTCTGATGACAAAGATGGAGGCGTAGTTTTCCAAGAGCAACTTAACCAACAAGTAAAGGCGAGTATCAGAAAACGATCCGATAGCATTGACAATAGAAGGAATTGTGAAGGATTGTTAGCTGAAGAAAACTGTATCTGTAGGCTCTGTGACAATGTAGTTGAGGATGGGTGCATCAAGAAATGCCAATCCAGTTTTAATATCCACATGGACCGGCATCCATTGAGTGACTATCACTCCTTAGTGGGTAATGTGTTAAATCAGACAGATTGTTGGGTATGCTCTCAAGTACCTCAAGGCCATAGCAAATCAGGATTAGTACCATTCCCTTTAACGGTAGGGGAGGTACTTGAGCTAAAGGGTGGGAGACCGGTGGACAGGAGATTTAATATCTCCAGCCCTCCTAGTTTGAAGCTCCACCAATATCATGTGGATAGGTCCCTAATATGTTTCAACATTTCCAATCCCCGAAAGCCGGGAAATTGGGAAGTGTCATGGAGTAACCAAACCATGACCTTTTCATATAGAGCAGATAGAATGCCTACAGATACAGAACTTATACGCCACATAGCTGGTAGTGGAAAATATTTCCGATATAGGTATACCCTAGGAAGTAGGTCCATGAGAGTTGGAGAGGTATCACCAGGATACTGTGCACATATCATACAAACAGATACGTGTACTAGACAGATGGGAGAATTAGGGTTAGGAGATTTCACATGGAAGATGTGTAATATGGTTATGTCCTACTCCGTCCCATATGTTCTCCCCGATGATGCATATTTCATATGCGGGAGGAAGGCGTATAAGTGGCTTGCCCCAAACTCTGAAGGATTGTGTTATATTGGAAAAGTACTGCCTGAGGCAATGACTGTATCACATACCAAAATGAAAGATATACACCGTGGTGCCCAAGCTCCTTATACTCACACTCATTACGAGCACGTCGTTAAAAGGCAACTGACAGAAAGGACAGAGCACCCGGCCTCTGATCTGATCCATGAATCCACCGGGATTCAGGTTCTACTTGCTTTAGATTTCACTCGCACCGCTAGAGGAGTGCTGAACTATAGATATATATCTGCGCTTGCAAATTTATTAGACAATATCACAGAAATGTATGACGACACTTTTAGATATACCGGAAGAGAGCTCCAAGCTTATAAAACAGAACTGGTTCAGCATAGGATGGTTCTTAATTATCTCACGGCAGTGACAGGTGGATATTGTGTCACACTGGCAACGCAGTACGGCGTGAAATGCTGCACTTATATTACGAATAGCACCGAGGACCCGGTCGAGGTCATAGACCAAAAGATGGACGATATTCTCCAATTAAAGTGGGAATTTCGCAGGAGACACAATCTCACCCTTGCTGCTGTGGGTAATGAGCTGACTGGTTGGGTGTCATGGTTGAACCCGCGAAATTGGTTCTCTGGTTTAGGAGAATGGGCTCAAGGAGTCATAATGGATGTAGGGAAATTTCTTCTATGTATCTTAGGTGTTGTCATATCGATTGGCTTGATATTTAGATGCGGTCAGGCTTTAACGAAGTGCAAACGGAGTACCAGGGTAATGAGTCTAAGGAGTGAGGAAATTGTAATTCCAATGGATTTGATTTATGACCCAACGATAGAGACAATGATGTGATGAAAATGTGATTCTACGGTCCGTTTCTTTCACCTGTTTCTCCTTTTCTCCAAGATAAAAAGACCCGCTTGGAAGAGGAATTTGATGACCTTATATACAGACAACAGATGGATTAAAGAAGAAGTTTGACAACCTTGTACACAAACAACAGATGGACTATGCCATAGACCCCCAGTTTCCCTAGAAATTTTAAATTTACGCTAGCCCAACTTTTTTTGTAAGTCTATGGACATTGACAAGGCTTTTTGCATACCGTTAATAGCAAAAGCCCAAAGGAGACTTCAGACAAGACTTCAGACAAGACTTCAGACAAGACTTCAGACAAGACTTAAACCAACAAATGCATATTAACCTCACATAGAATACCACTGCATTTACCATAATTGTTTCTTATCTTCATCTCTACAACCTTCAGGTAATGACACACATAGTCGATAGGGAATACAGGCACAGATATCAGCAATCACATATCCCCCCCATTCATGTATCATCAACTAAAAGGTGCTCCCCCATTTTGTTACAACTAAAAGCCGAAAAGAGCTCGGTAAAGTTTGACAGCCCATCCACAGACCCGTACCACGGGATAAGAAGGAATTCAAATGTATACTTCGCAATACCTCGAAGCTTGATTTAAAACACGTACGGCACGATGATACATGACCCCCCAAACATGGATTCATACACACATGCTTCTGCTATCTCACTAGGTCATACCCTTCTCACACCTTCTTCTCTCCTCCCCTACCCAACCATGGAAATGTATTTACACATGACATATATTTTTCTCTTTTTGAAATGTTTTAGGAAGTGGCAGTTATTGGTGACTGCCAAAGGGTGGACTGTCAAAGTCAGAAAAATATCATGATGCACACTACCATATTTGCACCTCATGCGTGTCCCCGCTGCGCGTGCCCACGCTCTCCCGTGCGTACGCATACCCGCTGGTGCGTGCACCCGCAGGCGCACGGTATGCGCATTTACGGTAGAGTTTGTGTGCGTCTAGCGGGCGACTCGATCGTTACATATTTTAACCATATAATGTATTTTGTAGATTATGGTCCCTTTGATAGAATCTGAAAGTTTAGTTAATGTAGCATGTTCATAGACAAAGAGATCCCTCTTTGTTTGATATGAAGGGTCAGACAGAGGTTATACAGTGGTGTTTAGTATCCATCGGAAGAGTATTTAATTAGCAATATTCCGGTGTTGGTTTGAAGCAGATTAATCGCTCGTGCGAATAGTTATGGACATAAGAAGTTTATGGACATTTGCTATTATTTGCACTTTATTATCCATGCGGCGGGAAACCTAGTTTCCCACCCACCTGAGCAGTTGGAAATAGTCACAGCCCACCTGTATGAATCAACCTATGACCTTTTTGTTATAATGCGAAGACGAATTCCTGTGTCCAATGAACAATGAGATTGTAGGGACCATTGTATTGTATTGTGAGTGGTGTATATATAGACGAGCCGATCTGATCCAGCTCCACTCTACTCTCTTCAACGGTTCTCATCACTGATAATCGGGAGCTGGATATTCAGAAAGGCGCATGCGATTGTTCCCCTTGTGCGTAAGTTTCTCCGCAATCATATTGTCTTTATTGTTATTGTGAGCCATATCTCTCTCTCTCTCTCTTCTCCTCTTTCTCTCTCTTTTCCTCTTAAAGTGTTATTGTACTGTTATTGTATTTCATGTGTAGTTATCTGGTTAGTTAGTCTATGTTATATTGGTAGTGTATGACTTGTATTGTATTATTCTTTTGCAAATAGAACGTTTATATAAGGTGTTAGAACCTAAGATCGGTATCTGTGTATTTCTTATATTTCTAAGTATTCTCTGAGTGTCGGAGACGCTCGCACAGCTTTAAGTTAATAAGGTTACACTGTGTTACATTTACACCCTATCACTACACCAAGGTTTACTGCATAATACATTGTTTTATGGTATAGTTATAAAGGTTTTATACTGTGAGCATCAGCGCCGCTTGTGATCTCCTCGTGGTCCCAAGCGTCCGCTACGCTAGTAGCATATCATTACGTTAGTCGGCAGCCTATAGCGTGCCTGCCTGTGATCTCTTGGCCGTGAGCGAACGTGACGCTCGAGCGTCTCGACTACGGCTAAGCGATTGTTACGCAACGTGCGTACCCTTACGGTATTCCGTACGCCAATAGCGTACTGTGTTCTTTGACCTCTTAAAGGGTTTTAAGTAAGATAAATATTTAGCTTTATCACAGTCAACACTAATGTAATTAGGTGTAATAATAAGTATCATAAGGTATAAGTGCCTGCATTATATATCAGTGACCACCTCCCCCCCCCCCACACACACACACACTGATTGTAGCACGTCACCCATCCCCTATAGGTCCCCCATCCCTTATAATATCCATTATTGTACCCCTCAGTCAGTGACTGAATTGACTATATATCAGAATAATTCCTGTGATACTGGCGTATAATTCCAGTGATATTGCCGTATAATTCCTGTGATACTGGCGTATAATTCACGTGATACTGGCGTATAATTCCTGTGATACTGGTGTATAATTTCTGTGATACTGGCATATAATTCCAGTGATATTGGCGTATTATTCCCGTGATACTGGCGTATAATTTCTGTGATACTGGTGTATAATTTCTGTGATACTAGCGTATAATTCCTGTGATACTGGTGTATAATTCCTGTGATACTGGTGTATAATTCCCGTGATACTGCCGTATAATTCCAGTGATATTGCCGTATAATTCCTGTGATACTGGCTTATAATTTCCGTGATACTGGCGTATAATTCCTGTGATACTGGTGTATAATTTCTGTGATACTGGCATATAATTCCAGTGATACTGCCGTATTATTCCCGTGATACGGGCGTATAATTTCTGTGATACTGGTGTATAATTTCTGTGATACTGGTGTATAATTTCTGTGATACTAGCGTATAATTCCTGTGATACTGGTGTATAATTCCTGTGATACTGGCGTATAATTCCCGTGATACTGCCGTATAATTCCAGTGATATTGCTGTATAATTCCCGTGATACTGGTGTATAATTCCAGTGATATTGCTGTATAATTCCTGTGATACTGCCGTATAATTCCAGTGATATTGCCGTATAATTCCTGTGAAACTGGCGTGTAATTCCCGTGATATTGCCGTATAATTCCTGTGATACTGGCGTATAATTTCAGTGATATTGCCAAATAATTCCTGTGATACTGGCGTATAAATCCCGTGATACTGCCGTATTATTCCAGTGATATTGTCGTATAATTTCAGTGGTACTGGTGTATAAATCCAGTCCAGTGGTACTGCCGTATAAATCCAGTGGTACTCGTGTATAAATCCAGTGATCCTGCCGTATAATTCCAGTGGTACTGGCGTATAATTACAGTGATATTGCCATATAATTCCAGTGGTACTGGCGTATAAATCCAGTCCAGTGGTACTGCAGTATAAATCCAGTGGTACTGGCGTATAAATCCTGTAATCCTGCCATAAAATTCCAGTGGTACTGGCATATAAATTCAGTGATCCTACCGTATAATTCCATATAAATCCATATAATTCCATATAAATCCAGTGGTGCTGCCATATAAATTCAGTGGTGCTATCCTGTGCTGTATATTATTTACTCCAAATAAAGGGGTTATTAATATTTAATCCAAATAATTTTCACAGGGTTTGCCCTGTGTGGTGTAGAAGTATGCTCTCCTGTACCGCATATTGTTATATAACTCCAGAAAAATAATTGAGAAGAAAAATTTGGAGGATAAAATAGGGAAACATCAAGAACCACTTCCTCCTAGTACTGAAGCTGCTGCCACTAGTCATGACATAGATGATGAAATGCCATCAACGTCGTCTGCCAAGGCCGATACCCAATGTGATAGTAGAAGGCATGTAAAATCCAAAAAGCCGAAGTTCAGTAAAAAGACCCAAAAAAAGAAATTTAAATGGTCTGAGGAGAAACGTTAACTTGCCAATATGCCATTTACGACATGGAGTGGCAAGGAACGGCTAAGGTACTGGCCTATGTTCATGACTAGTGGTTTAGCTTCACATGACGATGGAAGCCCTCATCCTCCCGCTAGAAAAATAAGAGTTAAGATGGAAAAAGCACAGAAAAGAACTGTGCATTCTAAAATGGTATCACAAATCTCCAGGTGAGTCCAAGTGTGTCGGCGGTTGCGATGCCTGACCTTCCCAACACTGGATTGGAAGAGGTGGCTCATTCCACCATTTGCACGCATCCTGCAAGTGCTGGAAGGAGCACCCACAGTCCAGTTTCTGATATTCAAATTGAAGATGTCACTGTTGAAGTACACCAGGATGAGGATATGGGTGTCGCTGGCGCTGAGGAAGAAGTTGACAATGAGGATTCTGATGGTGATGTGGTTTGTTTAAATGAGGCACCGGGGGAGAGCCCTGTTGTCCGTGGGATGAAGCAGCCCATTGTGATGCCTGGGCAAAATACCAAAAAAGCCACCTCTTTGGTGTGGAATTATTTCTGCACAAATCCGGACAACAGTTGTCAAGCCGTGTGTTGCCTCTGTCAATCTGTAATAAGTAGGGGTAAGGATGTTAACCACCTAGGAACATCCTCCCTTATACGTTACCTGCAGCACATTCATCAGAAGTCAGTGTAAAATTGTGAAACTTTGGGTAAGAGCGTAAGCAGTCCACTGACACCTAAATCCCTTCTTCCTCTTGTACCCAAGCTCCTGCAAGCCACACCACCAACTCCCTCAACGTCAACTTCCTCCTCAGTCAGGAACGTCAGTAGTCCTGCAGGCCATGTCACTGGCAAGACTGAGGAGTCCTCTTTTAACTGGGATTCCTCCGGAGGATCCTTGAGTGGTACGCCTGCTGTTGCTGCTGCTGCTGCTGTTGTTGCTGCTGGGAGTCGATCGTCATCCCAGAGGGGAAGTCGGAAGACCACTTGTACTACTTCCAGTAAGCAATTGACTTGTTAGATGTGCGTCCGGTATCCGTCATTAATTCAGTGTGACTTTCTGGGCAAATTCCATCACGTCCCGTGTTTTGCACATACAATTAATTTGGTTGTGCAGAATTTTTTGAAAAATGACAGGGGCGTGCAGGAGATGCTGTCGGTGGCCTGAAAAATTGCGACTTTCGGTATTCAGCCACCGCGTGCCGAAGACTGGAGCGCCATCAAACACACCTGAACCTGCCCTGCCATCACCTGGTGGTAACGAGGTGGAATTCAACACTCTATCTGCTTCAGAGGATGGAGGAGCAGCAAAAGGCCACTCAAGCCTATACATCTGCCCACGATATAGGCAAAGGAGGGGGAATGCACCTGACTCAAGCGCAGTGGAGAATGATTTCCATCTTGTGTAAGGTTCTCCAACCCTTCGAACTTGCCACACGTGAAGTCAGTTCAGACACTGCCAGCTTGAGTCAAGTCATTCCCCTCATCAGGCTTTTGCAGAAACAGCTGGAGAAATTGAAGGAGGAGCTAAGACTCTGCAAAGTATGTGGGACTTGTGGATGGACGTCTTCATTCGCTTTGCCAGGATTCAAGGGTGGTCAATCTGTTGAAATCAGAGCACTACATTTTGGCCACCGTGCTCGATCCTAGGTTTAAAGCCTACGTTGTATCTCTCTTTCCGGCAGACACAAGTCTGCAGAGGTTCAAAGACCTGCTGGTGAGAAATTTATCAACTCAAGCGGAACGTGACCCGTCAACAGCTCCTCCTTCACTTTCTCCCGCAACTGGGGCTGCGAGGAAAAGGATAAGATTTCCTAGCCCACCCACTGGCGGTGATGCAGGGCAGTCAGGAGTGAGTGCTGACATCTGGTCCAGACTGAAGGACCTGCCAACGATTACTGACATGTCTACTGTCACTGCATATGATTCTGTCACCATTGAAATAATGGTGGACGATTATATGAGTGACAGCATCCAAGTAGGCATGTCAGACAGTCATGTCAGACGTACGTATACTGGCTGGAAAAAGAAGCAATTTGGATGCCCTTGCAGAAACTGGATTTATTTTACCTAAGTTGCCCCCCCTCCAGTGTGTACTCTGAAAGAATGTTTAGTGCAGCCGGTAACCTTGTCAGCATTCGGCGTAGGAGGTTACTTCCACAAAATGTGGAGAATATGATGTTAATCAAAATGAATTATAAATTCCTCCTGGAAGACCAGCAATTGCCTCCAGAAAGTACACAGGGACCTGTGATGGTGGATTCCAGTGGGGACGAATTAATACTCTGTGAGGAGGAGGATGTACACACTGAAAGGGGTGAGGAATTGGAGGATGAGGTCGGCATCTTGCCTCTGTAGAGCCAGGTTGTGCAAGGAGAGATTGATTGCTTCTTCTTTGATGGGGGCTCAAACAAACCAGTCATTTCAGCCACAGTCATGTGGCAGACCCTGTCGCTAAAATGATTGGTTTGTTAAAGTGTGCAACAACATAAGGGTGAGTGGGAGGGCCCAATTACAATTTCATCTTGCACTTCTTTTTCTTCTTTGCATCATGTGCTGTTTGGGGCCTAGTTTTTTTTTTAAGTGCCATCCTGTCTGCCACTGCAGTGCCACTCCTAGATGGGCCAGGTGATTGTGGTGCACACTTGTGTCACTTAGCTTAGTCATACAGCTACCTAATTGCACCTCTTTTTCTTCTTTGCATCATGTACTGTTTGGGGCCTAGTTTCTTTAAGTGCCATCCTGTCTGCCACTGCAGTGCCACTCCTAGAAGGGCCAGGTGTTTGTGCCGCACACTTGTGTCGCTTAGCTTAGTCATACAGCCACCTCGGTGCAACCTTTTGGCCTAAAAACAATATTGTGAGGTGATAGGTGTTCAGAATAGACTGGAAATGAGTGGAAATGAATGTTATTGAGGTTAATAATACCGTAGGATCAAAATTACCCCCAAATTCTGTGATTTTAGCTGTTTTTATGTTTTTCAAAAAAATCATCCAGACCCAAAACTAAAACTAAAACCAAAACATGAGCAGGGAAGTTGAACCAAAACCAAAACACAAAACACGAAAAGTGTCCGCCGCACAGCTCTAAAATTTACCCCAGTGAACTCTGGGGCAGATGTATTAACCTGGAGGAGGCATAAGGAAATGATAAAGCAGTGATAAATGCAAGGTGATAAACGCACCAGCCAATCAGCTCCTAACTGTTAGTTTACATACTGGAGCTGATTGGTTGGTACGTTTATCACCTTGCACTTATCACTGCTTTATCATTTCCTTATGCCTTCTCCAGGTTAATACATCTGCCCCTCTGTGTTCTACTGGTCTTCCTGGAGCTGCTCTTGGATTCCATCACACCTAAGTATTACATTTTTAGAAATAAATCATCTTGTTCGCAGCTTACCAGTAACAGGCATGACCTTAAGAACCACTCTGACTGTGACGTTACACACAGTACGTGACTTGCTGTCGGCATCTTCTAGCAGAAGCTATTTCATTAATCATTCATAATCACCCTACAGTCTTATTAGTGTGCCACACTTGCACACCTGCCAGTCACGGTGTAGGCTGGCCCATGGAAGTCATGCTAGCAGATTTATCGCAGACGTTAGCTTTGCAGTACTTTGGAATCTGTGCCCAACAATAAGACACAGAATTGGGTGTCAGTGGTTAACATACTCTCCCAAGAGCAGATTAGTTGTAACTTGATTTATTTTTCTGTTTTTATCTCTGTTCCAGTCTCCACTTGTCAATGGAGCAGTTTGACAGCTAAAATAAATTATGCTTTCTAAGATATATATTACGTAATTGCCAAGCAAGGTGTTGGATTGTTACACTGAAAAATTCAAGTGATTTGTTTTTTTTTTTAACCGTTTTCTGAGAAATCCAAACAGGAAAGGGGCTGTTGCAGGGTGAGTAGTAGCCAGCTTGTGTAGCATGGTTGGAGTTGGACTGTGCATGCTCAGAAAGAGAATGCATGCATATGCGGCTATGCAGACTGGCGTGCATTGTTCAGAGATGCGGAAGGGGTATCCTCACATTGGCAAAGTTCAGTAAGGGGGCATTCCCACAATGTGGCCCATGCAGACCAGCAAGAAGGTGCTTATGTGCCTGACACACAGCAGGTGCGAGCACTAACCAATGATTATGGCTAGTACTAGGAACATATCCTGCAATTCTCAGTACTCTACTGTTTATTATTAGTTTCCATTACACTAAGGGCCTGATTCTGAGTCGCGTGCTATGTCGATGTTGGTAGCAGATGAGTGATTTGTTTGGTACTGTGCATGCTTGTGTCCCAATTGTGTCCATACAGAGTCACAGTAGCAATTTTAGCCAAACGCATAGATAAATGTATTCAAGATGTATTAGGTGTCCCTGAGAGGTGACTGGACTGTGCCTATTCAGACCAGTGCCGTAACTAGGCATTTTAGCGCTGTGTGCAAGAAACGATAGTGGCGCCCCCCCCCCAATGTAAGATTAGGGGCAGTGCGCGCCGTAGGCGCGCAAAAAATTTATAGGGGCGTGGCTTAATGGGGAAGGGGCGTGGCCACAAAATAATAGCAATTCATACTACGGTGCACAGTAGTCTACATTATTCAAATTACGCTGCACAGTAGCGCCCCTTTTATACATTACAATAGACAGCGTCCCCCTTTTTACACATTACAGCAGCCAGTCCCCCTTTTTACACATTGCGGCAGCTAGTCCCCCTTTTTACACATTGCGGCAGCCAGGCCCCCTTTTTACACATTGCGGCATCCAGGCCCCCTTTTTACACATTACGGCAGCCAGTCCACCTTTTTACACATTGCGGCATCCAGGCCCCCTTTTTACACATTACGGCAGCCAGTCCCCCTTTTTACACATTGCGGCAGCCAGTCCCCCTTTTTACACATTGCGGCATCCAGGCCCCCTTTTTACACATTACGGCAGCCAGTCCCCCTTTTTACACATTGCGGCAGCCAGTCCCCCTTTTTACACATTGCGGCAGCCAGGCCCCCTTTTTACACATTGCGGATTCCAGGCCCCCTTTTTACACATTACGGCAGCCAGTCCCCATTTTTACACATTGCGGCAGCCAGTCCCCCTTTTTACACATTGCGGCATCCAGGCCCCCTTTTTACACATTACGGCAGCCAGTCCCCCTTTTTACACATTGCGGCAGCTAGTCCCCCTTTTTACACATTGCGGCAGCCAGGCCCCCTTTTTACACATTGCGGCATCCAGGCCCCCTTTTTACACATTACGGCAGCCAGTCCACCTTTTTACACATTGCGGCATCCAGGCCCCCTTTTTACACATTACGGCAGCCGGGACCCCTTTTTACACATTGCGGCAGCCAGTCCCCCTTTTTACACATTGCGGCATCCAGGCCCCCTTTTTACACATTACGGCAGCCAGTCCACCTTTTTACACATTGCGGCATCCAGGCCCCCTTTTTACACATTACGGCAGCCAGTCCCCCTTTTTACACATTGCGGCAGCCAGTCCCCCTTTTTACACATTGCGGCATCCAGGCCCCCTTTTTACACATTACGGCAGCCAGTCCCCCTTTTTACACATTGCGGCAGCTAGTCCCCCTTTTTACACATTGCGGCAGCCAGGCCCCCTTTTTACACATTGCGGCATCCAGGCCCCCTTTTTACACATTACGGCAGCCAGTCCCCCTTTTTACACATTGCGGCAGCCAGTCCCCCTTTTTACACATTGCGGCATCCAGGCCCCCTTTTTACACATTACGGCAGCCAGTCCCCCTTTTTACACATTGCGGCAGCCAGGCCCCCTTTTTACACATTGCGGCAGCCAGGCCCCCTTTTTACACATTGCGGCATCCAGGCCCCCTTTTTACACATTACGGCAGCCAGTCCCCCTTTTTACACATTGCGGCAGCCAGTCCCCCTTTTTACACATTGCGGCAGCCAGGCCCCCTTTTTACACATTGCGGCATCCAGGCCCCCTTTTTACACATTACGGCAGCCAGTCCACCTTTTTACACATTGCGGCATCCAGGCCCCCTTTTTACACATTACGGCAGCCAGTCCCCCTTTTTACACATTGCGGCATCCAGGACCCCTTTTTACACATTGCGGCAGACGGGACCCCATTTTACACATTGCGGCAGCCGGGACCCCTTTTTACACATTGCGGCAGCCGGGACCCCATTTTACACATTGCGGCAGACGAGACCCCTTTTTACACATTGCGGCAGCCGGGACCCCATTTTACACATTGCGGCAGACGAGACCCCATTTTACACATTGCGGCAGACGAGACCCCATTTTACACATTGCGGCAGACGGTGTCCCAGAGAGAGAGAGAGAGAGAGAGAGAGAGAGAGAGAGGGGGGGGGATATACTTACCTTCTCCCCGCTGACAGGCTCCTCGTGCAGCTTCCTCTCGGTGCAGGCTGTGTGAGGTGAGAAGGAGGAGGAGGGAGGGGGAGCAGCAGCAGCGCTATTTGATTGGTAGTAAGCGCCGCTGCAGCATCCCCCTCTCCTCCTGTATTGGTTGCCTGGCGCTGCTGTGGATGCTGGGGAACCGCATCCCAGCATCCTTAGCAGCGCCGGGCAGCCAATACAGGAGGAGAGGGGGATGCTGCAGCGGCGCTTACTACCAATCAAATAGCGCTGCTGCGGCTCCCTGCTCCCCCTCCCTCCTCCTCCTTCTCTCTCCGCTGCCCGGCGCTGGTCCTCTTCTCCCTACACAGCTCGGCGCATGGCGCAGACTTCGGCGGCATGTAATGAGTCAATTTGACTCATTACATGCCGCTGGCCGTTGCGCCCTCAGGGCAACTGCGCTGTGTGCCAAGCCCCCTTGGCACACACGTAGTTACGGCCCTGATTCAGACACACGGACAGGGCTTAAAGTGGTTGTGGAGAAGTGGCGGATCTTATTTCCCCCACCACCTACTTTTCCACCTTCTATTTGGCAGAGCCAGGGTCAGTGCTAGGGTGCTCTGCGTCCCCCTGCAAAAAATATATTTGTGCATTACCAGAGCCGACCATAAGCATAGGCAAACTAGGCAATTGCCTAGGGCATTTGATATGCCTAGGGACATCAGCAGCTTCTGCTGATTAAAATGATATGCGGCATGCCTATATTCTGTATGTAGCATTTCATATGCAGATACAGCCACAATCTCACACAGTATATAGGCATGCTGCATATCATTTTAATCAGCAGAAGCTGCTTGTGCATGCTAGCCACATATCAATGCAAATGAGATGCATTTTCATAAAAAAGTTGCCCGACGTTAGCATTGAGGCAAGATTTATGAGGACACATCTGTATCCAAGCAGAGGCAGAGGACACAGTGTTAGTGGCAGCGTGAGTGCTGTGTGCATGTGAGTGGGTTGGTTGTGCAGTAGTGTTTAGAATATGTGTAAGGAGCATTATGTATGTCATGTAAAAACATTAATAATGTGCAACATATGTGTAAGGGGCACTATGTGTATCATTATGTGTATAAGGGCATTAATAATGTGAGGCATATGTGTAACAGGGTACTACTGTATGTGTCATTATTGTGTATAGGGGCACTAATAATGTGCAGCAAATGTGTAAGGGGCACTATGTGTGTCATTATGTGTATAAGGGCATTAATAATGTGCGGCATATATGTAAGGGACATTATGTGTAAAAGGGCATTAATAAAGGTTGTCATAATGTGTAAGGTGCATTATGTTTATAAGGACATTAATAATGTGTAAGGGGCATTACTGTGTGGAATTATGTGTATAAATGCATTACTAATGTGTGGCATTATGTGTATAAGGTGCTCTACTATGTGGCGTTGCATATAGAAAGGGCACTACTGTGTCGTCTAATGTGAATAAAGCGCAATAAGGTGTGGTGTAATGTGAATAAGGAGCAATTCAGTGTGATGTAATGTGAATAAGGGGCTCTACTGTGAGGAGTAATGTTTGTAAGGTAAACTAATACTACTGTGGGATGTAATATGAATTATGGACACTATCGCATGATCAAATGTGAATAAAGTTGCAGTATTGTGTGGCGTAATTGGAATTGAGGTTACTATTGTGTGGCCATGCCCCTTGCTAACAAAAACACACCCCTTTTTGGACTGTGCGCCAAATGTGCGAACTGTTCCTATTTAAAATATAGGGGTTACAAACACCAAAATAAGGACTGCTATGGGTGAGGGGTGATGGTGCTGGGAAAGAGGTGCAAGGTCAGAGGCGGAACTAGCGATGGTGCTATGGGGCACCAGCTAAAATCTTGCCTAGGGCATCATGTTGGTTAGGGCCGGCTCTGTGCATTACCTCCCATACTTTATAAAGGGACACTGAATGGGCGTGGTTACATGATAGCACTCCCAATTCAAATTATGCCACACAGTGGCACAATCTTATTCCCATTATTACACCACATATAGTGCCCCTGATTCATATTACTCCACATAGTAGTGTCCCTTACTCACGTTACGACACACAGCAGTGCCCCTTATTCACTTTGTCACTCAGTAGTGCTCTTTATTCACGTTATGCTACACAGTGGTAATGCTTATACACGTTATAGAATTACTGTGCAAGGCCGTGGAGGAGGTGGAACTAGTTCTACCTACAATTACAGGTGGTGGAACTCAGTTCCACCTCGTTCTCCCCCACTTTAACCCCTGCAACACAGTGATGGATCGTCTTGTGGGCGTGTCGCTGGCACTTAATCGCTCACATTGGAGGCATACCCAGATGTAATATCTGCACCTTATGTAGGGCTTTCCTGCAGTGGCATCTGTGACTTTATGCTACTTCCGCTACAGAGCGCTTCCCTGGTGTACAGCCGTGCATACAATTGTACAAGGACTGAGACGCCCACTGTCACTATCCTGAGATGCTCAAATACTGCTTGATGTGTCTTTAGACACCACCATCAATCGCACCATGGACACTTGCCCCAGCCCTACGCTACAGTAGGTGCACCGTCTGAGTATTGCCTCTACTGTAAACGATGAAGCATCTATGGGCCTGATTCATGTTTGTAAGTAAAGTAAATTATCAAGCAAATAGGCAAAACCATGTTGCACTGCAGATGGGGCAGATGCAGAGGCTGAACTCCGGGAGGCAATGGAGTCGGATGCCGTCCGGCTCCTGCACTGATGGGGGTACTTCGCCTCCATTGTCTCCCGATCCGTGTGCTGAGTGCTGACCTCATTTTTGTGCTGTGAAATGGGGGCTTAGCGGAGCGTTATCAGCATCTGCACTTCCGCTTCCTCTATACACAGGAGCGGAGGCAGCCTGAGGCATTGCAGGACCCAATGCATGACAGCCTTAACTGTAACCTGCTGCGCTGCCTTGCTGTTGATATACGGCAATGGAACATGCGGATGGTGAGCGCACAGCCGTAGACATTTCCTCACTGATGCCTAACTGCCTGCCATCTCCCTCAAGTCCCCGGCACTACACACACACACACGCGCACACACGCACACACGCACACACGCACACACGCACACACACACACACGCACACGCACACACACACTAAGTAACATCAGCTCCAGTGACTCCACATTCTACAAACTTTGCAGCCACATTATAAAGCTCTGTGATAATGTAATCTCCCTATAATCAGCCCCTCAGGTTAACTTGCTCATGTTTAGTGGGTGTACTAGAAGAGTCATATGTATTGGGATTGGGAATACTATAATATATGGTGAGTGTACCATATATTACTTTCAATACTTAAATTACTTCCAGTACATATCAAGACCCTTCTATCACGTTCACTACAATTGACCCTCATAGTATTCCTAATACATACAGTATGTAGTGAACATGCTATAAGCCAATGCAGTCAATATACCAGTTGTTCGGATCCCGGTGTTCAGCAGACCAACACCGGAATCCCGAAAGATGGCAGTTTTACCAACATACCGAACTCCAACATCCACCCAGTATTCCCAGTCGGTGGGTGGGTCCACG
Source organism: Pseudophryne corroboree (assembly GCF_028390025.1). NCBI lineage: Eukaryota > Metazoa > Chordata > Amphibia > Anura > Myobatrachidae > Pseudophryne > Pseudophryne corroboree. Next base: position 146,399,317 of record NC_086445.1, read on the forward strand.
CCACCCACCAAGTTAGAATAGAACCTGTGGCGAGTGAAGCGAGCTAATAGGCTCCATATGTGGTGAGTGCAGCAAGCTCACGAGGCAGACACAATCCCGTCTGCCAGGATATCATATGTATACCGCTATAAGGGGCTTATGTATTGAGAGTACTATTGGGGGTATATCTTTTGGATATGCTATAAGAGGCATATGTCTTGTATGTACTATTAGGGGCTTATGTTTACAGTATTAAATGTACTATTGGAGGGGGCTGTATCATAAAGCACCCACTAACCTGTGGTCTGTATTTATTGTATTGCCACCAGAGACATGGGTCCGCATTAGATAAAATATTGGGGTCTACGCCGCTGTACAGCAATCTTCAAATCTCTCTGAGTGGAATTTTTATTATACAGTATAATGACCACTAAAGAAAGTTAAGTGGGAAGTGACATTAGTGATAATGATTAGAATGGGCCTTATAATATATATTCATCAGATGTATATGGCTTTTTTAAATTTTACATATATACATATATATATATATATATATATATATATATATATAAAAATGTCAAAACTCCATATACATCTGATGAATACATATTATAAAGCCCATTCTAATCATTAATGTCACTTCCCACTTCCAAGCCTCCAAGTGCCGCCTGCTATCTGCAATGTATATATATTGCAGATGGAAGGCAGCACTTGGAGGCTTTCGAGTTGGTCAAATAAAGTGACCTTTTAATCTTTGGACCTTTGGTTATTATTATTGTTACCAGTTATTTATATAGTGCACACATATTCCGTAGCACTTTAAAGAGAATATTTGCCCATTCACATCACTCCCTGCCCCAGTGGAGCTTACAATCTATATTCCCTACCACATGTACACACACACACACACACACACACACACACACACACACACACACACACACACACACACACGATTGTGGGAGGAAACCGGAGTACCCGGAGGAAACCCACGCAAGTACGGGAAGAATATACAAACTCCACACAGTTAGGGCCTTAATGTTAACCATTACACCATCCGTACTTGCCCATCCTGATGCTGGGGATTTGACCATGAAACGTCAGTTAAAAGGTCACTGAATTTAACCAACTTCAAAGCCTCTGACTGCCGCCTTCTATCTGCAATGTGTATGTCGGGGGTGCTTGCCTCAGCAAGGAGGGCACTGGAGCAAGGTATTTATAGTGGAGAGATTGCTTGAGTGCCAGATCCATAGGATTTGATATCTATATTTTTATTATCATTATTATTATTAATAACAGTTTCTTATATAGCGCAGCAAATTCCTTTGCGCTTTACAACTGGACACAATGATTAGACAAAACTGGGTAATAACAAACAGTCAGAGGAAGGAAGGCCCTGCTCGCAAGCTTACAATCTACAGTATTATTATTATTATAAAAAAAAAAATCGATATGGGGCGCACTAACATTTATTTTGCTTCCGGGCGACTGGGACAAACTTACACAACTGGGCAGATGTAACATATGCAGAGAGATGATTTGGGTGATTTATATAATTGTTTCTGTGCAGGTCTGCTTTTGCATGTAGCCCACAAATGTTAGACAGCAGGATCCTGAAGATACAGTGGTTAGGGTTAGGTTAGGCACTAGAGGAAGCATTAGGATATGGGGGTTGGGGAGGTTAGAGTTAGGCTGCATGGGGTGGATGGTTAGGTTAGACCATGGGAGGAGGAGGTTAGCGTTAGGCTGTGGGAGTGGTGGGTTAGGGTTAGGTTGCAGGAGAGGGAGATTAGTGTTAGGCTGCCAGAGGGGTGGGTTAGGGTTAGGCTGCGGGAGGGGTGAATTAGGGTCAGGCTGCGGCAGGAGGAGGTTAGGGTTAAAATACTTACCGGGATTGTCGGGATTTGGATCATCGAGATGCCACTGTTGGCATCCTGACTGCCAGGATAGTAACTGCCGGGATTTGTATTTTGTACCCAACCCCCCTGGACACACACACAGTGGCAGTTTGGCCATAGAGTTTCCCGGTAGACCAAGTGATGATTGTATATTTGTAATAGCCACTTCCTGGCTGGCTTCAACATCTTCTTGAGCCATGCTGATCAGCTGAACATCATGACATTCCTACTTTCCCCCAAACTCCTCCTTCTTATTAATGTGCAGCTAGAGGTTAGTGGGCAGCTCCACCCCTTGTCCACAGTCCCTGCATCTGGCTAGCAGAATGACTGGAATAACTCCCTGCAGCCAGAATCTCTGCTGTAGTGCCACCTGGAACATCCTTAGATACTCCATGCAGGCACCCTGCAGTCTGTGCAGCCCCCCAGAGTGTCCTGTGGAGCCAGGTGAGTCCCTCATTTCCTTCCAACCTTCCTGCACGGAGCTGACATGGAGAGCACCTGTGAAGTGAAGAGGGAAGCCGGAAGTGACAGTCTCCTCTTGTGTCTGCACGCCTATACACAGGGTCTGTCTATACAGGGACTGGATGGTGCAGGAGGGAGCGGGGCACAGTTCTGTTAAGTATAGCTCAGCACCAGCACAGAGAGCAGCTACATTCACATCTGCAGCTCCTGCACTGCGGTGTGCCTGGGCTGCTGGGCGGCAGGTTACGTGCTTAGGTATATGCTATGGCTGAGATGCGGGAGATCCGCCTACTCTCCCAGGGGTGCAGGGAACTACCCAAAAAATCTGGAGTCTCCCACCATTTCCGGGAGAATAGGCACATGAGACCCTCACAAATGTTGCTATGGGGCTCACAAATGACTAGTTATACCCCTGCAGCTGCCATTTGAAATTATTTTGTTTTCATCAAATGTAACATATTTACTATATGAAGGAATCTGATTGACACTCCGGAGTATGGCGCTTGTCACTCCCACTTTCCACATCCTAGGACCAGTGAGTCACAAAGCATTCCAGCTCTCTATGTATTTGTTCTCAGTATGTGTACTTTTACTGTGGTCCTTAAAATATTTGCCTGCTCAGGGATCACTAGATTTTGACAGTACCACGAAAAGTTGGAAGAACGACTTTTACAGTATAAATATTTGCTTTGCTCAAAGAGCTTCTGTGTGTTCCAAAGTGTGTAACTAATCGGAGGATTATAGTGAATTTATTCCTGCAAGATATATTCATAAATTGTAATAAAGAAGCCCATCCGTCAGCCTGGCATACCTCTTGTACAGCAGGATGAATGTGATAGATGTTAAGAAAAACTGTACCAAAAAAATCTAAAATTCTCTATGTGGTGCAGAAGCAGGGCTGCCATCAGAAATTCTGGGGCCGGATCCAATTAATGATGCAGGACTCCTCATACGGGTGTGGCTCATAGGGTGGACAGTAACTAGGGTGACAGCCGCGAGTCATGAGGTCGACCAATATTGGTCGACAGTGAATAGGTCTACACCTGAAATTGTTTCTTCGTAAAGTGACCGGGAACCCCAATTAGTGCACCGTGTCCCCTCGCTTCGCTCGCCATGCTTCAGGCAAGGTGCTTTGCTCCGCTACCGTCACGCTCGGTTACTATTCTCAATCGTAGTCCTTGGGGATTATAAAGTATGAAAAAGTTCCAAAAATGGAAAAAAGTGTGAAAACCTCACATCGACCTTTTCATGTGTCAACCTTTGCCATGTTGACCTAGTCGTCAAGTCGACCTAATGCATGTCGACCAATAGTGATCAACCTAATGAGTGTCGACCTAAGTGATATCGACCTACAGACCGGATACCCCTCTAACCCTACTGTGTTTCCAAGCGCTCATATGCCATAAACAAATGTGATACAGACATACAGATGGGTCCACGGTTATCTTGTCTAGTTTGCTGCGCCTAGGCACAACATGGTTTATTAACATAAACCCTTCATCTATTGTTCTCAGCTGCAATACAATACAGAGAACAATACAGCAGGGGATTAAGTCATTACAGCAGGGGATTAAGTCTGACTGCCCAGTATCAGTTAATCCTATTAAAGGTCAAGATAAACATGGACCCATCTGTACGGGATGCAGTTAAAATGCTAGTTGTCAGGATCCCAGTTTTCAGGATATCAATGCTGGAATCCTGACAGCCGACATTATACCATCGGCCGGAATCCCAACACCCACCTGGAATTCCCACTCGGTTGGTGGGTCAAAGCCACCAACCAAGTGGAACTAGAACTTGCGTGAAGTGTGGTGAGCAAAGCGATACTGACAGCCGGCATCCCGTCTGCCGGTAAATCATACTGAATCCAGATATAAACACTGACACAGACAGATAGGCAGACATACAGTATAATAGATACAGAGGATAGCAACATCTATAGTAGTGTGCAGTAATATGACTCCATCGTTAAGTACCTGCTTGTGGCATATACTGTAGGTAGATTTCCAGGCTTGATCATTATGTTGAGGGGCAGTTGCTAAATAATGTCTGGGGCACATCAGTGTATGGAGAATTAACTGCATCTTACAATGTGTCTCTATCACTGACTGAGTTGTACAAGTGCTGGACATTTTTCTGGAGACCAAAAATACCCTGATAGGAAATAACTCAGCATGGGAGACTAGTTTCAGTCAGACTTCCTGTCCACCACCATAACTGGCATTGTGAGGGGGGGGGCCACAATGACGCTTGGTAAGTGGGCAGATGCTGGTGGGAGGCTTCTGTCTCTGGGAGACTTGCACACTCTCTTCTGGGAGTGCTACCTGATTTTCAGTAGCCTCTCCTTGGAGAGAAGGCAAGTATCGTTACAAGTGATGACCAAGTTGTGAGTGAAATATTGGTTAGAAGGTCTGCCACTGCAACCCATGATCACGATGTTGATCCGATGCTGCATCTTCAGGTGGGTATGGGTTGTTGGGTCAACACAACTTAGGTCGACAGACATGTACTAGGTCGACAGGTGAAAAGGTCAACGTGAGTTTTTGGACTTTTTTTGGTGTTGCTTTCTTCGTAAAGTGACGGGGAACCCCAATTAGTGCACGGTGTCCCCTCGCATGGCTCACGAAGGTTACCTTTTCAAATTGTAGTCCACGTGGATCGTAAAGTATGAAAAAAAAGGATTTTGATTACCTACCAGTAAATACTTTTCCCGTAGTCCATAGAGGTTGCTGGGGTCCACATTAGTATCATGGGGTATAGACGGGTCCACCAGGAGCCATTGGCACTTTAAGAGTTTGAAAGTGTGGGCTGGCTCCTCCCTCTATGCCCCTCCTACCAGACTCAGTCTAGAAACTGTGCCCGAGGAGACGGACATCTTCGAGAGAAGGATTTAACACAGATAGTGGCAAGATTCATACCAGCTAACACATACAAGGCACATCAAGCTAACTAGCTTGAAATACTCAGCAACTGCTGAAACATCACTTACCAAGTAACACTGCAGTACATAACTAAATAAAGATGTACTGAACCAGAAAACGGTTGCAGGAAAACGAAGCGCTGGGCAGGCGCCCAGCATCCTCTACGGACTACGAGAAAAGGATTTACAGGTAGGTAACCAAAATCCTATTATCTCTTACGTCCTAGAGGATGCTGGGGTCCACATTAGTACCATGGGGATGTACCAAAGCTCCCAGAATGGGAGGGAGAGTGCGGAGGCTCCTGCAGAACTGATTGACTGAACTTCAGATCATCAGAGGCCAAAGTATTGAACTTGTAAAACTTTGCAAACGTGTTCGACCCAGTTGCAGCTCGGCAAACTTGCAATGCCAAGACACCCCGGGCAGCCGCCCAGGAAGACCCCACCTTACGAGTAGAGTGGGCCTTAACAGATTTTGGACACGGCAAACCTGCTGTAGAATAAGCATGCTGGATAGTGAACCTAATCCAGAGAGAGATCGTCTGCTTAGAAGCAGGACACCCAATTTTCTTGGGATCATACAGGACAAACAGAGAGTCCGACTTTCTGTGATGAGAAGTTCTCTTCACATATATCTTCAGAGCCCTTACAACATCCAAGGACTTTGATGTAATTGAGCAGTCAGTAGCTACTAGCACCACAATAGGTTGGTTGATATGAAATGCCGACACAACCTTCGGAAGGAACTGCTGACGTGTCCTGAGCTCAGCTCTATCTTCGTGGAATATCAAGTAAGGGCTTTTACAGGATAAAGCCTCCAATTCTGACACACATCTAGCAGAAGCTAAGGCCAACAACGTGACAGCCTTCCATGTAAGAAGTTTGACCTCAACCTCCTGTAGAGGCTCAAACCAATCCGACTGGAGGAACTGCAACACCACATTAAGGTCCCAAGGTGCCATAGGTGGTACAAAGGGAGGTTGGATGTGCAGAACTCCCTTCAAAAAAGTCTGAACCTCAGGGAGGGCAGCCAATTGTTTCTGGAAGAAAACGGATAGGGCCGAAATCTGGACCTTCACAGACCCCAACCTCAGGCCCATATCCACACCTGCTTGCAGGAAGAGGAGGAAACGTCTGAGTTGAAACTCCACCATAGGAAACTTCTTGGATTCACACCAAGAGACATATTTCTTCCAAATACGATGGTAATGCTTAGACATTACCCCTTTCCTAGCCTGTATCAGGGTATGAATGACCTTCTTCGGAATGCCCTTCTGAGCAAGTATCAGGCGCTCAACTTCCATGCCGTCAAACGTAGCCGCGGTAAGTCTTGATAGGTGAATGGCCGCTGCTGCAGCAGGTCCTTCCGAAGAGGAAGAGGCCTCGGATCTTCCTGCAAGAGATTCAGAAGGTCCGCATGCCAAGCCTGCCTTGGCCAGTCTGGAGCAATGAGGATCGCTTGAACTCTTGTTCTCCTTACGAGCTTTAGAACACTTGGAATGAGTGGAAGTGGTGGAAACACGTACACCGACTGGAACACCCAAGGAGACACCAGGGCATCCACTGCCACTGCTTGTGGGTCCCTCGACCTGGAACAATAGCGTTGAAGCTTCTTGCTGAGACGAATGATGTTCACCCCCTGCCTGCAAAGGAGAACCATCATCTCTGCCATCACCTTGGTAAGCACCCTCGGTGCTGTGGAGAGGCCGAATGGCAGGGCCTGGAACTGGAAATGACAGTCCAGTAATGCGAAACAGAGATAAGCCTGATGCGGCAGCCAGATCGGAATGTGGAGATACTCATCCTTGATATCCAGGGATACCAGGAATTCCCCCTCTTCCAGACCTGATATCACCGCCCTGAGAGACTCCATCTTGAACTTGAACTCCTTTACATAAGGGTTCAATGATTTTAGGTTCAGAATGGGCCTGACCGAACCATCCGGTTTCAGTACCACAAAAAGGTTCTAATAGTAGCCTGTGGATTGCGAATGAGGAGGAACTGACACAATGACCTGTGCCTCCACCAACTTTTGGACAGCTTCTTGTAGGACAGTGCTGTTTGCCAGCAGAGCTGGTAAGCCTGATTTGAAAAAACAATGAGGAGGGAGACTTTGAAATTCCAGCCTGTATCCCTGGGATACAATATCTATCACCCAGGGATCCATGTCGGATGATACCCAGACCTGACTGAATTGTCTGAGTCTCGCTCCCACTGGCCCCACCTCCAGGCCGCGCGGTCCACCGTCATGCATAGGACTTTGGCGTACCTGAAGCAGGCTTTTGTTCCTGGGAACCTGCATCGGCAGGTTCCTTGGACTTAACTCAACCTCCCCTAAGGTATTGGATGGTCTGGCCTGTCTAGGCCTGTTAGGCCGAAAGGACTGTGTTGCTGATGAAGAGAAGGCTTCAGAGCAGGTGCAGCTGAGGAAGAAACGGAGACTTACCCGCTGTAGCCGTGGATATCCACGTGTCTAAAGCGTCCCCAAAGAGAGCCTGACCTGTATAGGGTAGGGACTCCACACTCTTTCTGGATTCCGCGTCGGCCGACCACTGGCGCAGCCACAGTCCCCGACGAGCTGAAACAGACATGGAAGATATTCCTGCAGCCATGGAACCCAGGTCTTTCATGGTTCTACCATAAAACCTGCTGAATCATGTATATTGCGTAAATGTAATGCAACATCATCCCTGTCCATCGTATCCAAATCCTCATATAAGGTAGCCGACTACTTTACTATTGCCTTTGCAATCCATGCACTAGCAATAGTGGGACGTAATATGGCCCCTGAAGCAGTGTACATGGATTTAAGTGTGTTATCAATTTTTCGATCAGCCGGCTCCTTTAAGGCGGTAGATCCTGGAACAGGTAAAACCACCTTCTTTGAGAGTCTGGACACAGAGGCGTCAACAATCGGCGGGTTTTTCCATTTTTTTCTATCCTCAGGGAAAAGAAATTCCACCTGTACCCTTTTAGGGATCTGGAATTTTTTCTCAGGGTTTTCCCATGCTTTCTCAAATATAGCATTCAATTCCTTTGACGCAGGGAAGGTTAGCGAGGCTTTTTTATTTTCAGTGAAAAAAGCCTCCTAAACCTGCTCAGGTGTGGTGTCATTAATATTCAACACATCCCTGATTGCCTCTATCATCAATTGCACCCCCTTTGCAAGAGATGCAGACCCCCGCAACACATCCCCATCACCGTCTGTGGTGTCAGAATAGGCATCCGTGTCATCCTGCGTGACATGCACAAGCGCACGTTTCTGGGGGTATATAGCGGAGCGTCCCGAGGTACCAGAATCGGGCCATAGAGTTCTGTAATACCTGGGTTGCAGATTCATTACTTGCAAGTTGCAACCCTGTCAGAAATCTGAGAAATCCAAGATTTGATAGAGGAAAACCACTCAGGCTCCCTTGCTGGTATCTGTGCTAAACCAGTGCTATCCTGTACACGGAATGGGATCATCCTGGGAGGACAAATCCTCCAGCATATGACACAGTGTCCCTGGACATAGCTAAAGGAGACCACCAAACACTCCACACACACACAGATGAGGGCAGACAGAGTTTCCCCCCCAAGAATGGCAAGAGAGACACAGAGATTGGAGCCAACCCACACACAGTGCTTTTACCAAAGGGAGACCCCTTGTCAGGCCTGACTGTGCACCTTAATAGGATACACAGTCATATTGCAGCCTCCCCCCCCCCCCCCCCCACCCCCCTTCTACAACCCCCTGGTACCGTTTACAGATAGCTGGAGTTGCTGTGGAGGGACCTGATTCTCCTTGTCAGCGCTGTGCAGGCAGGAGAATGGTGCTGAATGGTGCTGAACGCTGCTGGGTCCGCTCTGAGAAGCTCCGCCCCCTTAATGGCGCTGTCTTCTTGCTCTTCTTCAGATTATACTGGCCTGAGGATTTAGTGCTGGCTGAGATCCGGGGACCCCGACAGGCTTCTGGACCAGTGTAGGGTGTCGCACTGGCTCCATGTACCGCTGAGCCATCCCCGAAGCGCAGTTAATACTGCACTCCTACCCTGTGCCGCCATCTTCACACCGATCCCCCGCTTGCTAGGGGGGTCGGTGTCTCACTCGCCACCGATTCTTCAGCTCTGCAAGGGGGTGGCGGCATGCTGCTGGGGCGAGCGGTCCCCTGTGGCGGAGAATGATCAGACCCTTCTGGAGTTCAGTGTCCAGTCAGCGGAGACAGTGGCTCAGACCCCGCAGGGCGGACACTGCTCCCCCCCTCAGTCCCTCGCTGCAGGGATGCTGTTGCCAACAGCCTCCCAATTAAATAATAAACTCTAAAAAACATTTTTACCAGGAAACCTCAGGAGAGCTCCCCTAGATGTGACCGGCTCCTCCGGGCACATTTTCTAAACTGAGTCTGGTAGGAGGGGCATAGAGGGAGGAGCCAGCCCACACTCTCAAACTCTTAAAGTGCCAATGGCTCCTGGTGGACCCGTCTATACCCCATGGTACTAATGTGGACCCCAGCATCCTCTAAGAGAAAGTAAAAAAATTGTAAAAGATGCAGCAGCTACTGCTGTGTATATAGGTGGTCATTCTGAGTTGATCGCTCGCTGACGTTTTTCGCAGCGCAGCGATCAAGTGAAAAAACAGCAATTCTGCGCATGCGCTAAGTACTTTCACACAAATCTTTGTAGTTTTACCTAAGCTTGAGCGACGTTTTTCAGTCATTTGAGTGTTCATAGTATGATTGACAGGAAGTGGGTGTTTCTGGGCGGCAACTATGCGTTTTCAGGGAGTGTGCTAAAAAACGCAGGCGTGCCAGGCAAAAATGCAGGAGTGGCTGGAGAAACGGGGGAGTGGCTGGCCGAACGCAGGGCGTGTTTTTGACGTCAAACCAGGAACTAAACAGACTGCAGTGATCGCAATCTAGGAGTAGGTCTGGAGCTACTCAGAAACTGCATGACGTTTTTTTGTAGCAATTCTGCAACTCTTTCGTTCGCTATTCTGCTACGCTAACACTCCCAGAGGGCGGCGGCTTAGCGTTTGCACTGCTGCTAAAAGCAGCTAGCAAGCGATCAACTCGGAATGAGGGCCAGAGTTCCCATTGCTGTATATGTATTCCGGTGGAAGGTTACAACGGATCTTATTGTGTTTGTAGTAGTTCGCGTATGAATATCATTCTGTGTCTTTGGTTTCCTGCAGTTTTTCTGTAAAGGAGCATGCAACACTCAGTGTGTCCTGGTTACATGAAAACCCTTATTAAAATATAAGTCACAGACTTAACAGCTACGACATTTGCGTCCATCTAACTTCTAATATCCTTAGACTTGTACATTAGTTGTAGTTTCATTTCAATAATGAAATTCACTATAATGTAGACTAGATATTCATAATATTAACCTCAATTAGATATTATTGAATAGCCTCTTCAGTGCAGTTAAGCTCTGCCCAGGGATACTTGTCACTGACAGGGCCGGTTCTAGACCTTGTGGCGCCCAGGGCGAAAGTTTCCTGTGGCGCCCCCCTCCCCGGCAAAATAGAGGGCTCGTGCCCGAAATAGGGGCGTGGCCACAGTTATCCCCCTGTACTTGTGCCCCCCTGTAGCTGTGCCCCCAGTAGCTGTGCCCCCAGTAGCTGTGCCCCCAGTAGTTGTGCCCCCAGTAGCTGTGCCCCCAGTAGCTTTGCTCCTGCTTCCGTACCGCTGCTGCGCTGCCCTCCATCTCCGGCCACCAGCTCCTCTCTATGGGAGAGACGTCATGACGACTCTCCCATAGCAGCGCCGCACTGACACTAGAGGTCAATTATGACCTCTAGTGTCTGTCAGTGGAGCCGGCTGTAGCGGGCGCCCACACAGCCCACGGCGCCTGCTGCAGCCAGGGAGAGGGGAGTGAGGATCAGTAGCGGCTCTTGCCATGGCGGCGGCGGCGCCCTGGGGACATCGGCACCCCGGGCAAAAAGCCTGCTTCCCCGTGGCAAGAACCGCTGCTGGTCACTGATCAATGTGAAGGACAAATATGGAAATCACATAATGTGCAGCTCAGAATGTATGTCATGTGCTGTATATTATAGAATAAACTGGCCGCGCCCAAAAAAGTGGCGGGCCTTGGGAAAAGGGGAGGGCCCTGGGAAAAGGGGTGGGGCCTCAGCACACAACCCCCGTTTTCATCATTTTGGGGCATTCCCAGCGCTCCCTGAGCAGCTGGGCAGCCCCTACTCACCTCCCTGCACTGTTTAGATGCCGTGTGCATCTATTCAGTGATCACCGGCTGCTTTGCAACGCAAGAGCGGTGATCACTGGCTCTCCCAACCTCCCCCCCACGCCTGTAGGACAGTGGGACAGTGTCCAAATAGCAGGACTTTCCTGCTGGAATCGCAACAGTTGGGAAGTATGCAATAAATGCTCTCCAGTGTAAACATATCCAGCAGTTTTAAGTAGTGTCTTGTACATACTGTAGTATAGTATTTATTAGTCGCAATAATCAGTTCAGCATCTAGTATACCCTATACCCTGCTCTATAGCCAAACATTTATTGTACTCACAGCCTTGTCACTGCCTCTGCCTCCTGTGTCCCTGTCCTGGGGGTTGTAATGCAGCCTTATCTGCCCTCACTATCTGACCCTGGGCCTTATTTAGACATACCCTCCAACATGACAAGGTCCATTAGGTAAAAATTCCTCCTTGCTAGTGGCAGTTACAGAGGTGGGGCTGCAGCACAGTCCAAAATTCAAACAGGGGAGCCACACCTACTGCCACCCAAAACTAGAGATGTGCACTGGAAATTTTTCGGGTTTTGTGTGTTGGTTTTGGATTCGGTTCCGCGGCCGTGTTTTGGATTCGGAAGCGTTTTGGCAAAACCTCCCTTAAAATTTTTTGTCGGATTCGGGTGTTTTTTTTCAAAAACCCCTCAAAAACAGATTAAATCATAGAATGTGGGGGTAATTTTGATCCTATAGTATTATTAACCTCAATAACCATAATTTCCACTCATTTCCAGTCTATTCTGAACACCTCACAATGGCCCTCATTCCGAGTTGATCGGTCGCAAGGCGAATTTAGCAGAGTTACACACGCTAAGCCGCCGCCTACTGGGAGTGTATCTTAGCATCTTAAAATTGCGACCGATGTATTCGCAATATTGCGCTCACAAACTACTTAGCAGTTTTAGAGTAGCTCCAGACTTACTCTGCCTGTGCGATCAGTTCAGTGCTTGTCGTTCCTGGTTTGACGTCACAAACACACCCAGCGTTCGCCCAACCACTCCCCCGTTTCTCCAGCCACTCCTGCGTTTTTTCCGGAAACGGTAGCGTTTTCAGCCACACTCCCATAAAACGGCCTGTTTCCGCCCGGTAACACCCATTTCCTGTCAATCACATTACGATCGCCGGAGCGATGAAAAAGCCGTGAGTAAAAATACTATCTTCATAGCAAAGATACTTGGCGCAGTCGCAGTGCGAATATTGCGCATGCGCACTAAGCGGAATTTCACTGCGATGCGATGAAAAATACAGAGCGAACGACTCGGAATGAGGGCCAATATTATTTTTAGTCCTAAAATTTGCACCGAGGTCGCTGGATGACTAAGCTTAGCGACCCAAGTGGCCGACACAAACACCTGGCCCATCTAGGAGTGGCACTGTAGTGTCAGACAGGATGGCACTTAAATAAATTGGCCCCAAACAGCACATGATGCAAAGAAAAGAGAAAAAGAGGTGCACTGTGGTCGCTGAATGGCTAAGCTAAGCGACACAAACACCTCAATATCACAGGAATTATTCATTCTAATCAATGGTATTATTGGTCCAAATCACTGGAAGAAAATGACAAAATCACAGGAATTATTCGTTCAAATCAATGGTATTATTGGTCCAAATCATTGGAAGAAAATGACAAAATCACTGGAATTAAATGGCAGTAATGTCGGGAATTCTATCAAATGGCAGTACCACTGGACATATACGGAAGTGTCAGACAGGATGGCACTTAAAAAAATTGGCCCCAAACAGCACATGATGCAAAGAAAAGAGAAAAAGAGGTGCACTGCGGTCGCTGGATGGCTAAGCTAAGCGACACAAACACCTCAATATCACAGGAATTATTCATTCTAATCAATGGTATTATTGGTCCAAATCACTGGAAGAAAATGACAAAATCACAGGAATTATTCGTTCTAATCAATGGTATTATTGGTCCAAATCACTGGAAGAAAATGACAAAATCACTGGAATTATTTGGCAAGATCACTGTAATTAATAATTATAAATCACTGATATTAATTGGTAAAATCTCGCTATTAGGGAGGCCAATCCCGGGGCATTTTTTCAATCCCGGGATTCGGGATTAAAAAATGCTCAATCCCGGGATTGCAGTAGGGATCAGTGTAGGGAGCAGTGTAGGGAGCAGGGAAAGTATATGTGGAGGGCAGCAAGGCAGGGTGGATGTAGGGAGCAAGGGAGGGTGGGTGTTGGGAGCATGTTAGGAACAGGAAGGGAGGGTGGGTGTAGGGAGCAGCGGGAGAGTGGGTGTAGGGAGCAGCGGGAGGGTGGTTGTAGGGAGCAGCGGAAGAGTGGGTGTAGGGAGCAGTGGGAGGGTGGGTGTAGGGAGCAGTGGGAGGGTGGGTGTGTAGTGAGCATGTAAGGTACAGGAAGGGAAGGTGCCGGTGGGTGTAGCGAGCAGAGGGAGGATGTCAGGAGCAGAGAGTGTGGGTGTAGGTAGCGAAGATAAACACTTACTACTTACGGGCGGGCCGCGGGCACCAGCCATGGACACACACACTGACCGCACTGGCAGCATTTCAAACGAAGCGCTGGCCGCCAGCCAGTCAGAACTGGCAGTCCGGCAGCCAATCAGGGGCCGCGGCTGCTGCTGCTTCCCTGATTGGCTGCCGGTCTGCCAGCTCTGATTGGCTGGCTGCCGGCGCTACGTTTGAAATGCCGCCAGCGCGGTCAGTATGTGTGTGTCCATAGCTGATGTAACTCCCTCGCTGACAGCCAGGCAGCGCTGAGCACTGTCCGGCAAAACTGCGCATGCGCACTCTAATCCCGTGAATCCCGGGATTGGAGGTTCCAATCCCGGGATTCAAATCCCGGCATTTTTGGGCCCAAATCCTGGGATCCTGCCGATCCCGATCCCGGGATTGGCCTCCCTACTCGCTATCACCTGCCTAGTGAAGTGGAATCTAGATGGGATTTTGTTCCGGGGACACAATAACTTCATCAATTGTCTAAATCCCAATGCACTAATGACGGAAAACGGGCGCACGTCTAATAGCGCACTGATTATACTGAGAACTGATTATACTGATCACTGATGATACTACGGAGAACTGACACTGAGCAGCGAGAACAGCACTGGACTATTGTACTGTAGTATACTGGTCCCCACAATGCAGCAAAGATATTAAGCACTGATCCGGAGAATAGAACTGAGTCTGACATGGAGCTGTACTATATACTGGTGGTCAACAAAATGCTGCTCACAACAATGCAGCACGGATATGGATACTAGAAGTGACACGGAGCTGCAAGATACAGCAATGGCCTACTGTACTGTACTACTATATACTGGTGGTCACCAAAATACTGCACTGTACTACTATATACTGCTCACAACAATGCAGGACAGATATGGATACTTGATGTGACACGGAGCTGCAAGATACAGCAATGGCCTACTGTACTGTACTACTATATATACTGGTGGTCACCAAAATGCTGCACTGTACTACTATATATACTGCTCACAAAAATGCAGCACAGATATGGAATGGATACTTGCAGTGACACAGAGCTGCAAGATACAGCAATGGCCTACTGTACTGTACAACTATATACTGTTTGTCACCAAAATGCAGCACTGTACTACTATATATACTGCTCACAAAAATGCAGCACAGATATGGAATGGATACTTGCAGTGACACAGAGCTGCAAGATACAGCAATGGCCTACTGTATTGTACAACTATATACTGTTGGTCACCAAAATGCAGCACACTGAGCACAGATATTTGCAGCACACTGAGCACAGATATGGAGCTTTACAGGCAGGGAACGTAGATATTTGCAGCACACTGAGCACAGATATTTGCAGCACACTGAGCACAGATATTTGCAGCACACTGAGCACAGATATGGAGCTTTTCAGGCAGGGAATGTAGATATTTGCAGCACACTGAGCACAGATATTTGCAGCACACTGAGCACAGATATGGAGCTTTTCAGGCAGAGAACGTAGCCACGTCCCTCTTCAATCTCCAATGCACGAGTGAAAATGGCGGTGACGCGCGGCTCTTTATATAGAATACAAATCTCGCGAGAATCCGACAGCGGGATGATGACGTTCGGCCGCGTTCGGGTTAACCAAGCAAGGCGGGAAGATCCGAGGATGCCTTGGAACCGTGTAAAATAGGTGAAGTTCGGGGGGGTTCGGATCTCGGCGAACCGAACCCACTCATCTCTACCCAAAACACTGGCAAACATCGCCGTGTGGGACTCACTGGCAGTTGGTGTGACTCCCCTATTTGGATTTTGGACTGTTCTGCAGCCCCACCTCTGCAACTGCCACTGCCAAGGAAGTCCAGGAACAGTGCAGTTTCTACCTAATGGAACGGGTCATGTTGGACGGTATGATTTAGATGTGGACGCTCATGCATCTGTTGCCAGAGTTGCAGCTGTGTTAATACGCAAATTTTAGTTTAATCCTCCCGCTGGGGTACAAGTGGGCACCTAGATGTGCAAGCACTGAGACGCCCTTTTTTTTATCATCTCTGCACACTGTAACATTGCTGGCGATTCTTTACACACCGGGGGGTATATTTACTAAGGTGTGAGTTTTTGCCATAGCAACCAATCAGATTCCACTTAACATGTATCTAGCTGCTTCTAGAAGATAATAGGTATCATCTGATTGGTTGCTATGGCCAACATCTCCACTTCTAAAAGACTCACACCTTAGTAAATATACCCCCAGGTGTTTATCCCTTTTGAAGAACAGGCCAACAGGATACTCAAACATTGGTAGAGAGTGACTACTGGAAACATGAAAGAACAATGCATGATGCCTCTATGGTCCAGCTATATGGTCCCTTCTCTATTATTGCAGCTGTGTGTTGTGGGATCAGTGATCACAGCTCAGGTTGTGAAGACCTTGGGAATATGAAAATCCACTGTTTGTCATTACTGTTAAATGTGTCTGTCAGTGTACACAATATATACAAAGTAAACTGACAAGTAGGCTCAGAAAGTTTATTAAAAAATGTGTATCGGGTGAAAGCGTATGATATATGCAATAGCATTTAGTCGTCTTATCTGTGATGAATTCTGCAGCGGGATGTAATGGAGTCCATGTTCGCCCAATGTGAGGGATGGCGGCCGAACTTGGACGTTTTTCTAAAGTGGCGATCATTTACAAGGCAAAACCATGCCATGTAAATGATTAGCACGTCGGGAGATCTCGGACTCCATTACATCCCTCCGCATGTTTCTGACTTTACTGTAACACAGGAGCCGGGGAGCATTCAGATGATATTCTTATGCATAAACAGCTAAGGTCGTTCTGCTCTACTGGGAATAGAACAAAAAGCTTTTACAGAGTACAAATACTCAGTCATTTTCTGCAAGCTTGTTTACAAGAGGCAAAGATGTCTTGGAGTCCTGATTAGAGCCTAAGTATTAGGAGGACACAAAGGAGTTACAAGGGTAATGCCCCCTGCCCTTCTCATCTAATAGGTCTACCTTGAGAAAGTACATTTTGGTTTATTCTGAGTTGAGTGCTTTCTTCATGTCCCCACAGAGGACACACATACCTTTGGATAAACATTTACTGAACACATCCTATGAGGAGAAAAAGAATACATTACTAGTTACCAGAGTTACATAACAGTTTTGTCAGCACCAGTGGCCGCGCGCAGCCGAACGGAGCAACTTGAATCTTGATCTAGTGGCCCCCGGTGTGCAAAACACTTGAATTCACCGATCCACACATAACATTGGCAGCAAGCCTACTAAGCTGTCTGACGCATTGGGGCTTATCGGCCACTAATGGCAGCTTTATTCTGCTCACACCTCCAAGGCTGTAAGCAGAACTCAGCTACACAGACACATTGTATGAAGTTGCCAGAACGGTTCCTAGAAAAGCACCTCCCTCGTAAAATTGCAACCAGTTTGAAACCAAACCAAAGATTAAATAATAAACCACCCACCTTCTGTTCTGGTGACAACAATACAGTACAGTCAGAGGCGGAACTACCGCCAGTGCAACCAGTGCATTGCACTGGGGCCCGCCTCTGTCCAGGGGCCCAAAGCATGTAATGAGTCAAACTAAGGAGGAGGGAGGTGGAGGAGGGAGCCGCAGCAGCGCTGTTTCATTGGTTGGTTTCATTGGTTGAGGCGCTGCTGCTGCTGTCCCTCTGCTTCACTATAGGCTGTTCTCCGTCCAACCCAGCATTCACAGTGGCGGAGAACAGCCTATAGTGAAGCAGAGGGACAGCAGCAGCAGTGTCTCCATCAATAACACAGCGCTCCTGCGGCTCCCTCCTCCACCTCCCTCCTCCTCCTCTCCTGCCCGGGATCTCTGGAGAAGCTGCACCGAGGAGCCTGAGCCAGCGGAGAGGGGAAGTATAATTCTTTCTTTCTTTCTTTCTTTCCTTTCTTTCCTTTCTTTCCTTTCTTTCTTTCCAAAAAGGGGGAATGTCTGCCGTAATGTGTAAAAAAGGGGGAATCTACCTGCCGTGATGTGTAAAAAATGGGTAATCTGCCTGCCGTAATGTGTAAAAAGGGCACGCTGTCTGCCGTAATGTGTAAAAAGGGGACGCTGTCTGCCGCTATGTGTAAAAAGTGCACGCTGTCTGCCGCTATGTGTAAAAAGGGCACACTGTCTGCCTTAATGTGTAAAAAGGGCACGCTGCCTGCCGTAATGTGTAAAAAGGGCACGCTGTCTGCCGTAATGTGTAAAAAGGGCACGCTGTCTGCCGTAATGTGTAAAAAGGGCACGCTGTCTGCCGTAATGTGTAAAAAGGGGACGCTGTCTGCCGTTATGTGTAAAAAGTGCACGCTGTCTGCCGCTATGTGTAAAAAGGGCACGCTGTCTGCCGTTATGTGTAAAAAGGGTGACTCTGTCTGCCGTAATGTGTAAAAAGGTCTGCCATAATGTGTTAAAAGGTCTGCCGTAATGTGTAAAAAGGGGACGCTGTCTGCCGTTATGTGTAAAAAGTGCACGCTGTCTGCCGCTATGTGTAAAAAGGGCACGCTGTCTGCCGTTATGTGTAAAAAGGGGGACTCTGTCTGCCGTAATGTGTAAAAAGGTCTGCCGTAATAAAGGGGAATCTGTCTGCCGTAAGGTGTAAAAGGGTCTCTACCTGGTGTAGTGGTGCTGCTGTGTGACGTAATTTGAATAATGGAGACTACTGTGCACCGTTTTATGAATTGGTATTATTTTGTGGCCACACCCCTTCCCCACGAAGCCATGCACCTATGTATTTTTGCGCACGCCTACAGCGCGCACTGCCCCTGTTTTGCATGAAGGGGTGGGGCTCCGGTGCCGTTTCTTGCACACAGTGATAAAATGTCTAGTTAGGGCACTGTTGCTAGGTATCCATTTCTCTGGCACTGAGCAGGTCCCCCTCACCAGATCCTCTCCAGGGGTGAGGGAGTGGACTTGGATGGGATGGGGGGGAGGGGGCCCAGAGCATTTTGTCGCACCTGGGCCCCCCGCTCGCTAGTTCCGCCACTGAGTATAGTAACTGTCTACCCAATCATCCAAGTGAAGTGACCACCTGACATTCTGTCCCATGGGTGTAATAACCTATTTCAATGCAATGAAAGCACTGCAGAACTGCCGCCTAGCCAGTATCCCTATGTTCCCTACATACTATAGCATACCCATATAGTTAAGCCTTTTCCCATAGACGACCAATAGGACACCTCCCTTTAATCACTACATGAGCTGGTACAATTCAAGTTAACAACTGCAGATTATAACATCTCTAATATTTTATTTTCAAACATACAGCATGTTTCCTTTTCTCTCCCATCCACCTATGCAGAATATCTAAACTTGCTTAAATATAATCACTTGCAATACAAGGGAAATTTACTTCCACTTTACAATATGGGGGGTTAATGGGGAGTAGCGGCCAAAACGCTGGAGCGTCACTACCGTTTTCTGGGCATCTCAGTACCTGCAGTCACTCTGTGCAACCGTAGGGTTAATTAGATGACTATGGAAGGATCTGCGACCACCGCTGCATACAGTATTTGTATGCAGTTACTTGGATCTGCAAACCATCGCTGGGCGTCTCAATACATTTCAAGGCGGCTACAGCATTAGCATATTTCCGTCATTACCTGCATACAAATTTGCAGCTGCTAATGTATTAGCGTACATCACTGATTCAGGCCATATCTGTAAACCTACAACATACATTAATCTTCCCAGCTTTTTTTGTCCATTCTGTTATACTACAGGTTAAGGGGTATATGCAATTAGCGGCGAATCGCGGCAATTTTTCGGCCGTTTTTCAATTTGACACAATTCGACAGTCTAATTTCGGCAACTGGGTGCCGAAATTGACCATATGCAATAAAAAACGGATTCGACAGTCCCGCTGACGAAAAACGGCCGATTTGACGGATTTTGTTCCGTTTTTTTAAAAAACGGGGAAAAACTCGGGGAAAAATGGCATGGGGTCCCCCCTCCAAAGCATAACCAGCCTCGGGCTCTTCGAGCTGGTCCTGGTTCTAAAAATCCGGGGGAAAAATGGACAGGGGATCCCCCGTATTTTTAAAACCAGCACCGGGCTCTGCGCCTGGTGCTGGTGCAAAAAATACGGGGGACAAAAAGAGTAGGGGTCCCCCGTATTTTTTACACCAGCATCGGGCTCCACTAGCTGGACAGATAATGCCACAGCCGGGGGTCACTTTTATACAGCGCCCTGCGGCCGTGGCATTAAATATCCAACTAGTCACCCCTGGCCGGGGTACCCTGGGGGAGTGGGGACCCCTTCAATCAAGGGGTCCCCCCAGCCACCCAAGGGCCAGGGGTGAAGCCCGAGGCTGTCCCCCCCATCCAAGGGCTGCGGATGGGAGGCTGATAGCCTTGAGAAAATGTAAAGAATATTGTTTTTTCCTGTAGTACTACAAGTCCCAGCAAGCCTCCCCAGCAAGCTGGTACTTGGAGAACCACAAGTACCAGCATGTGGGAGAAAAACAGGCCCGCTGGTACCTGTAGTACTACTGGAAAAAAAATACCCAAATAAAAACAGGAAACACACACCTTGGGGTATATTTACTAACATTCGTAATTCTCCCGATTTGGTGGGAGAATAATCACGAATGACATCGAAAGTGTAAAACTGCAACTTTTTGAATTTGTTACGACGAATTTACTAAGCTGTCGTATTCGTATTTTTTGTTTTGTCCGATGTCGATGTCATTCGTGGTTTTCTGGTGTAGAATGCGGCCGATTTGGTTGTTTTGCGGCCGTGTTTTTAGTTTTTTTTAACGACTGCGTCACATGTCTGTTACGGCAGTGATTTTGATTTTGCGGCCGCGTTTTTAGTCCTAAGTTTCGTTTTTGTCACGCGTCCGTGATTGGTTGTATTCGTGATGGAGGAGTGTCTGTGCACATTACTATAAAACCGCCCCAAACACACCGCACCTCGTGGGTTTAGCTAGTGGAGAGGAGAGAGGAAGGTGTATTTGGAGTTGGTGAGTTTGGTGGAGTTTTTGGTGGTTTTTCTGAGGAGTTTTGTGATTGTTGAGTGCCGTACTGTGTGTGTAAGTAGTCTTGTCATATTTGTAGTATTGTTTTTTCACAGTTTGTAAACTTTTTTGTCCTTGTTTTTTTTTTGTAGTCTTTTGTCATTGTTTGTGAGTGAGTGAGTGAGTGAGTGAGCGTGTGTGTTGGCTGTGTGGTGTGTAGTAGTAGTAGTGGAGGAGTGTGTTTTCTGTATTTATTTTTCTGTGTTTTGTGTCGTTTGTCCTCATGTCTGACTCAGAGGTCAGTGTGGTGGAGGAGGTTAGTGAGAGGGAGGCGGTTAGTGAGGTGGAGGCTGTTAGTGAGGTGGAGGAGGTGAGTGAGGTGGAGGGGGTTAGTGAGAGGGAGGAGGTTAGTGAGGAGGAGGAGGAGGAGGGGGTGCCTGTTGCTGCATTCTCCAGTGAGAGTGATGGTGCTGTGGCTCCGCAGCCACGCACCACTACCAAGACTGGCAGAAATATTAAGTTCAGCTATGCTGAAAACATGGCATTGGTGCGTGAGCTCATGAAGCACCATCGGCAATTGTTTGGGCAGGATGCTGCCAAGGTGTCCTCCCGCAGGAAGTCTGTCCTGTGGGGGAAAGTAATAGTTGCAGTAAATAGTGAGGGTGTGGTGAGGCGGACTGAGGACAAGTGTCGCAAGAGGTTCTATGACATAAAGCGCCGTGTCAAGGGCAAGATGGCCAAAGAGGCTAAATCAGCCCGCAAAACCGGGGGTGGACCCCCTTTCCGGGCAACCTATCGGGAGTGGGAGGAGCCTGTGCGGGCACGGATTCCAGCAGAAGTGGTGTCTGCAACTCATGTCCGGGATTCGGACCGAACCACGCAGGATGGTGAGTTTGATAATTAGAAATTATATTTTAAAGTGTGCAAAATGATAATGCTGGAAAAAATTTTGATTAAAAGTATGCATACATTGTTGGTCATGTATTGCAGGCCTATGCACCCTTAAGCTGTTTTTGTGTTTTGAAACTGCATTTCCCATCTTGCCTTGGCTGTAGCTTTTTAAATTTATAATGCAAAATCAGGTGCAGTGCATGCTGGTATGTGTAGTTCCAATAATTAATATGAGATATTGCTTGGACATAGCTGTTGTATCTAATAGCAGCTTGTTATGATGTGTTTTTTTTTAAATCGATTTTTAAACAAACTTTTAATTTACATTTTGTTTCAAGTTGCAAGTAATCAATCTATGCAATATCTGACACATAATTCATCAATGTTACAGATTTTTTTTGTGCAACACCATGTACATTTTTATATACATAACAAATTAAGGAATCCCGAAGATCTTAAGCAGAAATTAGTTTAATTTACAATACGTACAAGATGGTTACAGTACACTAATGCTTTGCAGTTAGCATTTTTTTACAAAGTATGGTCATAATGTTTTTTCAACTTTTTCAACAGTCCGACAGACCAGCCGGCCAGACAGGCCACAGACAACTCAGGATGATGCTGGGATTGCAGGTAAGAATTCACTGTAGTCACATATTCTGCAAACACATAGAAGTACAAAATATTAATGTTTATATATTCTCATAGGTTCAGCTTCTGTAAGCCGCCCTCCTCTAAGGCGCACATCACAGGGCTCGGGTCACTTACCCAGGAGGCCAAGTAAGACACGGCGTCTTGTCTCTGAATCTGCGGCTCCATCTTCCCCACCCAGGCGGCGCATTTCTGCAGTCTCACCCCACCCACCACAGGCACTATTGGCGAGTCCACAGAGTGATGAGCCCAGATCACCTCAGTTATCTAGTGAGTCAAAACATAAACTAAACACATAGCAAATAATCTACACAGTACAGTTACTATGATGTGAGTTGTAGTTGAGATTACATGTTTGCCATAACAACCAATGTGATGTTACGTCTTAAATTTTTAAAGGTGCAAATGCAGAATTTTTCAATGTCTTAGTGGTTGCTATCGCCAACATCAAATTTAAAAATGAACAGACATTTGTAAAAATTTAGGCCACACACGTGCACATAAAAATAACACCACATTACTGACTGAAATAAATCCACCACCACCCCCTCCACACCATTATAGTGTTCACACACCTCCCCTGTCCTGTATGTAGACTGCTTACTTGCTCCGCTCCTCTGGACTATCCACGTAAGCAGTCTATATCCTGGACAGGGGAGGTGACAGAACACTGTAATGCTGTGTAGGGGAGGTAGTTAGGTGAGGATTCCGCAAGTCAGTCTATGTGCACGCCTGTGATGGTATATATGTGTTTGGAAACCAAATAAATTTTAAGTTTAAAAACACAACTCAAAATACAAAAATAATGGAGTATTAGGAATGTAGAAATGTGTAGAACTAGCAAATATATTATTTGTAAAGTAAACAGTGCATGTTGGCCACCCCATACAGAGCCTAGCTTGATGCCCGACGTGGACCAGCAGGGACAAGACCAACAGGCAACATTCACACTGCAACTAACACCTGTTGACCCGAGCCAGCCAATACAGCCGCAGGATATCCCCCAAGCCTCCATGAGTCCACAACTGGTCCAAGCTCCACCCCAGCCACAAATTCCAGATGACTTTTGGTCCAGTTGGACAAGCCAACAGACCCAAAGCAATGCCAGCCTGACTGCACATACCCAACACCTTGCCAGTCTGCCCCATCATCTACCGCGCATTAGTCGCAACTCGGGCAGACTGATTGTCCAAGTAGGCCGAATCGCAACATCTATGGAGCAAATACGGGCAGACAACAACCAAATGCTGGCTCATTTAACGCGCATCATTGATGAGCAACAGCGCCAGCACCAAACACTCATACAACTAATACAGCACAACCAGGTTGTGAATGAATCATTATCCCGGATTGTAGCCAGCCACACTGCAACCAACACACAACTGAGTGCCAGCATAAATAATTTAAGCAACAACATATCATTGATGGCAGCACAACAAGTGACCTCCAGCTCTGGAACCACGACCCCTAGCCAAACGCCAGTAACCTCCCCTGTTCGGCGATCCTCCCGAGCACGTGCCAGTGAGCCAGCACAAAGCACAGCACCCAGCACACACAAGCGCAAAAAATAATACAAAAAAAACATTTGTGTAACGCAATAAAAATTTTTTTTTGGCAAACACACAACTTCCTGTGTCCGTCTCAAACATTGTAGAAGCTGCTATGTATGTATGTATGTTTTTCTGGGGTAATGAATGACAATGTATTGATAACATAAACTAACTACAATGTACACACCACTATAAACAACAAACAGTAAGTAACAAAACACACAATTGTTTGTATTGCAAAGTGTTTAGTCAAGGATAATTACATCCAACAAAAACTTACCCGAAAAATACCGCTGAATCACTTCTTGCCGTACCTGCCTCCCTACATATGTACTCACACTGTCACCAGATGTTTCTAACTCCTCTGCTTGCTGACTGCTTTCTCCCTCATCATGTGCCAGATGTTGACTTAAACACAGATTATGGAGAAAACAGCAGCAGAACACAATCCTAGTCACCTTTGAGGGACTATACAATAAAAGGCCTGCAGATTTATCCAGACACCGAAACCGTGATTTCAGCACACCAAAACATCTTTCTATCACATTCCGCGTAGCCTTATGTGCATGATTGTAACTGTGTTCAGCAGGAGAATCAGGTTGGGACAATGGAGTAAGGAGCCAAGAGTAGCAGCCGTAACCACCATCACCTGAAAAACAGATATAGTCAACATTAGTACATGTGTAAGATTATTCATTAGCCTAGTCAAAAATGGAGTTTGTTGTTAAAAGACATACACACAACACATTTTAAACATACCCAGCAGCCAGCCATCAGGCATTTGTCCGTCCTCAAATTTTTCGAAGAGCGATGACTGACTGAGGATGAAGGAGTCATGGCAGCCACCAGGGTAACCTGCAACAACACTCATAATTTTTAATTTTGCATCACAGACCACCTGGACATTAGTGGATTGGGCCATATGTCTATTAGTATATATATATTGACGGCCCCTAGGTGATCTCAGCTGAACGTGTGTGCAATCTATGGCCCCCAGCACATTGGGCATGCGAGCAAGCTCATAGAAAGCTACCCTGACAGCACGCCACTCCGACTCCTGGGTAGGGAAGCAGATTGAGGCATTAATATGTGGATCCAAGACATCCAAAACCTGAGTGGACATTAAACAATCTAAGGTGAGTGTCATGTTAGGTATTCTATACAATACTGTGTTGTAAGAGCTTACAGAAGCAACACTTAGACATAACCGGCTATGTATTTTTTGACTCACCTTATTTAAAATTTTTGAAAAGGTTGGCTGTGAGATACCAATAACGTCGCCTGCCACAGCCTGGAAGCTACCAGTAGCCATAAAGTGTAACACAGCCAGGAGTTTGTGCAGGCCTGAGACAGAGCGAGAGCGTGCTGTCTCAGGGTCTAGTCCCAGTTTGACAAGGTCATACAGGCGGAAAATGTTGGTTCTATTTAGGCGGAACATCTGTATGACCCTATCATCGGACAATGCGTTTAAGTTTAAACGACCCCGAAAAAAACGTGGCTGGCGCAGCCTCCGCGGCACCTGGACAACCTGCTGACCATGTTCACTTACCTGGCCCTGATTTCTGGAAGCCTCATGGAGCAGTCTAAGGTATCCCACAGCAAACAGAAAGTCATTGGCACACACCACAGCCGCCATTTCAGAGTGAGAGAATTTCAAAATGTGTCTGGAACACTTTTATTGGGCCAAACATTCAGGTGTGAGTAATGGATAATTGAGTACACATGTAAACACGCTTTTCAAAAGCAGGTGCGTTTTTTTTTAGGACTTTTTTACGATTTGTATTTTTTCACGGCCGCAAATGCATTTTCACGGCAGACATTACAATTACGAATGGTTAGTAAATGACCGAGATTCATATCTAAACAGGCGTATTTTGACCGATGGTGTATTCATTCGTAATTTTTCACAACTACTTCCAAAAAAATACGAATGCCCTCATCTCTGCCGTGATTTGAGTTTAGTAAATTACCGAGATGACACTTTGATGAAAAAACGGCATCTCGGTCAAAATCGGGAGCTTAGTAAATATACCCCCTTGAGAGTAAAACTTTATTGCACACCTGCCGACACACACATACTTACCTATGTTGACCTGCCGACTGCCACGTCTCCTGATCCGACG
Source organism: Pseudophryne corroboree (assembly GCF_028390025.1). Classification (NCBI taxonomy): domain Eukaryota; kingdom Metazoa; phylum Chordata; class Amphibia; order Anura; family Myobatrachidae; genus Pseudophryne; species Pseudophryne corroboree. Next base: position 146,425,456 of record NC_086445.1, read on the forward strand.
ATCCGGGGTACCTGTGAATCAAATTATACTCACCTCAATCCAGTGTCCAGATATAAATCCTCGTACTTGTCAAAAAAAGAAAACGAACAGCCGAACCAGCGGACTGAAAGGGGTCCCATGTTTACACATGAGACCCCTTCCCCCGAATGCCGGGACACCACGTGACTGCTGTCACCGAGGTCCCTTCAGCCAATCAGCGAGCGCAACGTCCTGGCACTATGCTGATTGGCTGCACGTCTGAGCTGTCAGACAGCGCCTCGCAAAGCCTCTCCATTATACTCAATGGTGGGAACTTTGCGTCAGCGGTGAGGTCACCCGCGGTCAGTGGCTGACCGCGGGTAACCCCACCGCTACCCGCAAAGTTCCCACCATTGAAAGTAATGGAGAGGCTTTGCGATGCGCTGTCTGAGGTCACACGCGCATACAGCCAATCAGGTGAGTGCAACGAAGTACCAATAAAAAAAACACCCAAAAAAACATGTTTTAAATTTTTTTTATTAGATTCACCCACCAAAGTGTGGCGGATTGAAAATGACAAATTTACTGTCTAAAAGCACTGTTGTCGAATTTCCAAACTTAAATTGAATATACTTTTGTCGAATTGCCGCATTTGTACCATTGCAGAAAAGTCGAATTTGACAAATGTCGAATTTCAAAAAGTCGAATTTTGAAAGTCCGTTTTTTTGACGGAAAGTACTGAATTGCATTGTCGATTTATTTATTTTTGGCGAAAAACGACAATTTCGGGAATTCGACCGCAATTGCATATACCCCTAAGTCTCCCATATCCAAAATGCTTGGGACCAGAAGTATTTTGGATATCAGATTTTTCCGTATGTTGGAATATTTGCATACCATAATTAAATGTCTTGGGGTGGGTCCCAAGTCTAAACACAGAATGCATTTATGCTTCATATACTGTATACAGTACCTTATACACACAGCCTGAAGGTAATTTTATACAGCATTTTTTATAAAGTTGTGCATGAACAAAGTTTATGTATACTGAACCATCAGAAAGCAAAGCTGTCACTATCTCAGTCGTGCTGAAAAAATTCCATACAGTATGTCAGAAAATTCTGTATTTCAGGTCTTTGGATATGGAATAGTCAACCTATATACATTTAACTAATACAGTATGGCCCTCATTCCGAGTTGATCGGTCGCAAGGCGAATTTAGCAGAGTTACACACGCTAAGCCGCCGCCTACTGGGAGTGAATCTTAGCTTCTTAAAATTGCGACCGATGTATTCGCAATATTGCGATTACTAACTACTTAGCAGTTTCAGAGTAGCTCCAGACTTACTCTGCCTGTGCGATCAGTTCAGTGCTTGTCGTTCCTGGTTGACGTCACAAACACACCCAGCGTTTGCCCAGGCACTCCCACCGTTTCCCCGGCCACTCCTGCATTTTTTCCGGAAACGGTAGCGTTTTCAGCCACACGCCCCTGAAACGCCGTGTTTCCGCTAGAGATGAGCGGGTTCGGTTTCTCTGAATCCGAACCCGCCAGAACTTCATGTTTTTTTTCACGAGTCCGAGCGACTCGGATCTTCCCGCCTTGCTCGGTTAACCCGAGCGCGCCCGAACGTCATCATGACGCTGTCGGATTCTCGCGAGGCTCGGATTCTATCGCGAGACTCGGATTCTATATAAGGAGCCGCGCGTCGCCGCCATTTTCACACGTGCATTGAGATTGATAGGGAGAGGACGTGGCTGGCGTCCTCTCCGTTTAGACACTTGATTTACTAATTTTGGGGAGCATTAGGAGTACTCAGTAGTGTACAGTGCAGAGTTTTGCTGATAGTGACCAGTGACCACCACTTTTATTTATAATCCGTTCTCTGCCTGAAAAAAGCGATACACAGCACACAGTGACTCAGTCACATACATACCATATCTGTGTGCACTGCTCAGGCTCAGGCCAGTGTGCTGCATCATCTATATATATTATATATCTGTCTGACTGCTCAGCTCACACAGCTTATAATTGTGGGGGAGACTGGGGAGCACTACTGCAGTGCCAGTTATAGGTTATAGCAGGAGCCAGGAGTACATAATATTATATTAAAATTAAACAGTGCACACTTTTGCTGCAGGAGTGCCACTGCCAGTGTGACTAGTGACCAGTGACCTGACCACCAGTATATAATATTAGTAGTATACTATCTCTTTATCAACCAGTCTATATTAGCAGCAGACACAGTACAGTGCGGTAGTTCACGGCTGTGGCTACCTCTGTGTCGGCACTCGGCAGCCCGTCCATAATTGTATATACCAGTGACCTAACCGTGGTTTTTTTTTCTTTCTTTATACATACATACTAGTTACGAGTATACTATCTCTTTATCAACCAGTCTATATATTAGCAGCAGACACAGTACAGTGCGGTAGTTCACGGCTGTGGCTACCTCTGTGTCGGCACTCGGCAGCCCGTCCATAATTGTATATACCAGTGACCTAACCGTGGTTTTTTTTTCTTTCTTTATACATACATACTAGTTACGAGTATACTATCTCTTTATCAACCAGTCTATATATTAGCAGCAGACACAGTACAGTGCGGTAGTTCACGGCTGTGGCTACCTCTGTGTCGGCACTCGGCAGCCCGTCCATAATTGTATATACCAGTGACCTAACCGTGGTTTTTTTTTCTTTCTTTATACATACATACTAGTTACGAGTATACTATCTCTTTATCAACCAGTCTATATATTAGCAGCAGACACAGTACAGTGCGGTAGTTCACGGCTGTGGCTACCTCTGTGTCGGCACTCCGCAGCCCGTCCATAATTGTATATACCAGTGACCTAACCGTGGTTTTTTTTTCTTTCTTTATACATACATACTAGTTACGAGTATACTATCTCTTTATCAACCAGTCTATATATTAGCAGCAGACACAGTACAGTGCGGTAGTTCACGGCTGTGGCTACCTCTGTGTCGGCACTCGGCAGCCCGTCCATAATTGTATATACCAGTGACCTAGCCGTGGTTTTTTTTTCTTTCTTTATACATACATACTAGTTACGAGTATACTATCTCTTTATCAACCAGTCTATATATTAGCAGCAGACACAGTACAGTGCGGTAGTTCACGGCTGTGGCTACCTCTGTGTCGGCACTCGGCAGCCCGTCCATAATTGTATATACCAGTGACCTAGCCGTGGTTTTTTTTTCTTTCTTTATACATACATACTAGTTACGAGTATACTATCTCTTTATCAACCAGTCTATATATTAGCAGCAGACACAGTACAGTGCGGTAGTTCACGGCTGTGGCTACCTCTGTGTCGGCACTCGGCAGCCCGTCCATAATTGTATATACCAGTGACCTAACCGTGGTTTTTTTTTCTTTCTTTATACATACATACTAGTTACGAGTATACTATCTCTTTATCAACCAGTCTATATATTAGCAGCAGACACAGTACAGTGCGGTAGTTCACGGCTGTGGCTACCTCTGTGTCGGCACTCGGCAGCCCGTCCATAATTGTATATACCAGTGACCTAACCGTGGTTTTTTTTTCTTTCTTTATACATACATACTAGTTACGAGTATACTATCTCTTTATCAACCAGTCTATATATTAGCAGCAGACACAGTACAGTGTGGTAGTTCACGGCTGTGGCTACCTCTGTGTCGGCACTCGGCAGCCCGTCCATAATTGTATATACCAGTGACCTAACCGTGGTTTTTTTTTCTTTCTTTATACATACATACTAGTTACGAGTATACTATCTCTTTATCAACCAGTCTATATATTAGCAGCAGACACAGTACAGTGCGGTAGTTCACGGCTGTGGCTACCTCTGTGTCGGCACTCGGCAGCCCGTCCATAATTGTATATACCCCCTAACCGTGGTTTTTTTTTCTTTCTTTATACATACATACTAGTTACGAGTATACTATCTCTTTATCAACCAGTCTATATATTAGCAGCAGACACAGTACAGTGCGGTAGTTCACGGCTGTGGCTACCTCTGTGTCGGCACTCGGCAGCCCGTCCATAATTGTATATACCACCTAACCGTGGTTTTTTTTTCTTTCTTTATACATACATACTAGTTACGAGTATACTATCTCTTTATCAACCAGTCTATATATTAGCAGCAGACACAGTACAGTGCGGTAGTTCACGGCTGTGGCTACCTCTGTGTCGGCACTCGGCAGCCCGTCCATAATTGTATATACCACCTAACCGTGGTTTTTTTTTCTTTCTTTATACATACATACTAGTTACGAGTATACTATCTCTTTATCAACCAGTCTATATATTAGCAGCAGACACAGTACAGTGCGGTAGTTCACGGCTGTGGCTACCTCTGTGTCGGCACTCGGCAGCCCGTCCATAATTGTATATACCAGTGACCTAACCGTGGTTTTTTTTTCTTTCTTTATACATACATACTAGTTACGAGTATACTATCTCTTTATCAACCAGTCTATATATTAGCAGCAGACACAGTACAGTGCGGTAGTTCACGGCTGTGGCTACCTCTGTGTCGGCACTCGGCAGCCCGTCCATAATTGTATATACCACCTAACCGTGGTTTTTTTTTCTTTCTTTATACATACATACTAGTTACGAGTATACTATCTCTTTATCAACCAGTCTATATATTAGCAGCAGACACAGTACAGTGCGGTAGTTCACGGCTGTGGCTACCTCTGTGTCGGCACTCGGCAGCCCGTCCATAATTGTATACTAGTATCCAATCCATCCATCTCCATTGTTTACCTGAGGTGCCTTTTAGTTGTGCCTATTAAAATATGGAGAACAAAAATGTTGAGGTTCCAAAATTAGGGAAAGATCAAGATCCACTTCCACCTCGTGCTGAAGCTGCTGCCACTAGTCATGGCCGAGACGATGAAATGCCAGCAACGTCGTCTGCCAAGGCCGATGCCCAATGGCATAGTACAGAGCATGTCAAAACCAAAACACCAAATATCAGTAAAAAAAGGACTCCAAAACCTAAAATAAAATTGTCGGAGGAGAAGCGTAAACTTGCCAATATGCCATTTACCACACGGAGTGGCAAGGAACGGCTGAGGCCCTGGCCTATGTTCATGGCTAGTGGTTCAGCTTCACATGAGGATGGAAGCACTCAGCCTCTCGCTAGAAAACTGAAAAGACTCAAGCTGGCAAAAGCACCGCAAAGAACTGTGCGTTCTTTGAAATCCCAAATCCACAAGGAGAGTCCAATTGTGTCGGTTGCGATGCCTGACCTTCCCAACACTGGACGTGAAGAGCATGCGCCTTCCACCATTTGCACGCCCCCTGCAAGTGCTGGAAGGAGCACCCGCAGTCCAGTTCCTGATAGTCAGATTGAAGATGTCAGTGTTGAAGTACACCAGGATGAGGAGGATATGGGTGTTGCTGGCGCTGGGGAGGAAATTGACCAGGAGGATTCTGATGGTGAGGTGGTTTGTTTAAGTCAGGCACCCGGGGAGACACCTGTTGTCCGTGGGAGGAATATGGCCGTTGACATGCCAGGTAAAAATACCAAAAAAATCAGCTCTTCGGTGTGGAGGTATTTCACCAGAAATGCGGACAACAGGTGTCAAGCCGTGTGTTCCCTTTGTCAAGCTGTAATAAGTAGGGGTAAGGACGTTAACCACCTCGGAACATCCTCCCTTATACGTCACCTGCAGCGCATTCATAATAAGTCAGTGACAAGTTCAAAAACTTTGGGTGACAGCGGAAGCAGTCCACTGACCAGTAAATCCCTTCCTCTTGTAACCAAGCTCACGCAAACCACCCCACCAACTCCCTCAGTGTCAATTTCCTCCTTCCCCAGGAATGCCAATAGTCCTGCAGGCCATGTCACTGGCAAGTCTGACGAGTCCTCTCCTGCCTGGGATTCCTCCGATGCATCCTTGCGTGTAACGCCTACTGCTGCTGGCGCTGCTGTTGTTGCCGCTGGGAGTCGATGGTCATCCCAGAGGGGAAGTCGTAAGCCCACTTGTACTACTTCCAGTAAGCAATTGACTGTTCAACAGTCCTTTGCGAGGAAGATGAAATATCACAGCAGTCATCCTACTGCAAAGCGGATAACTGAGTCCTTGACAACTATGTTGGTGTTAGACGTGCGTCCGGTATCCGCCGTTAGTTCACAGGGAACTAGACAATTTATTGAGGCAGTGTGCCCCCGTTACCAAATACCATCTAGGTTCCACTTCTCTAGGCAGGCGATACCGAGAATGTACACGGACGTCAGAAAAAGACTCACCAGTCTCCTAAAAAATGCAGTTGTACCCAATGTCCACTTAACCACGGACATGTGGACAAGTGGAGCAGGGCAGGGTCAGGACTATATGACTGTGACAGCCCACTGGGTAGATGTATGGACTCCCGCCGCAAGAACAGCAGCGGCGGCACCAGTAGCAGCATCTCGCAAACGCCAACTCTTTCCTAGGCAGGCTACGCTTTGTATCACCGCTTTCCAGAATACGCACACAGCTGAAAACCTCTTACGGCAACTGAGGAAGATCATCGCGGAATGGCTTACCCCAATTGGACTCTCCTGTGGATTTGTGGCATCGGACAACGCCAGCAATATTGTGTGTGCATTAAATATGGGCAAATTCCAGCACGTCCCATGTTTTGCACATACCTTGAATTTGGTGGTGCAGAATTTTTTAAAAAACGACAGGGGCGTGCAAGAGATGCTGTCGGTGGCCAGAAAAATTGCGGGACACTTTCGGCGTACAGGCACCACGTACAGAAGACTGGAGCACCACCAAAAACTACTGAACCTGCCCTGCCATCATCTGAAGCAAGAAGTGGTAACGAGGTGGAATTCAACCCTCTATATGCTTCAGAGGTTGGAGGAGCAGCAAAAGGCCATTCAAGCCTATACAATTGAGCACGATATAGGAGATGGAATGCACCTGTCTCAAGTGCAGTGGAGAATGATTTCAACGTTGTGCAAGGTTCTGATGCCCTTTGAACTTGCCACACGTGAAGTCAGTTCAGACACTGCCAGCCTGAGTCAGGTCATTCCCCTCATCAGGCTTTTGCAGAAGAAGCTGGAGGCATTGAAGAAGGAGCTAAAAGGGAGCGATTCCGCTAGGCATGTGGGACTTGTGGATGCAGCCCTTAATTCGCTTAACAAGGATTCACGGGTGGTCAATCTGTTGAAATCAGAGCACTACATTTTGGCCACCGTGCTCGATCCTAGATTTAAAGCCTACCTTGGATCTCTCTTTCCGGCAGACACAGGTCTGCTGGGGTTGAAAGACCTGCTGGTGACAAAATTGTCAAGTCAAGCGGAACGCGACCTGTCAACATCTCCTCCTTCACATTCTCCCGCAACTGGGGGTGCGAGGAAAAGGCTCAGAATTCCGAGCCCACCCGCTGGCGGTGATGCAGGGCAGTCTGGAGCGACTGCTGATGCTGACATCTGGTCCGGACTGAAGGACCTGACAACGATTACGGACATGTCGTCTACTGTCACTGCATATGATTCTCTCAACATTGATAGAATGGTGGAGGATTATATGAGTGACCGCATCCAAGTAGGCACGTCACACAGTCCGTACTTATACTGGCAGGAAAAAGAGGCAATTTGGAGGCCCTTGCACAAACTGGCTTTATTCTACCTAAGTTGCCCTCCCACAAGTGTGTACTCCGAAAGAGTGTTTAGTGCCGCCGCTCACCTTGTCAGCAATCGGCGTACGAGGTTACATCCAGAAAATGTGGAGAAGATGATGTTCATTAAAATGAATTATAATCAATTCCTCCGCGGAGACATTGACCAGCAGCAATTGCCTCCACAAAGTACACAGGGAGCTGAGATGGTGGATTCCAGTGGGGACGAATTGATAATCTGTGAGGAGGGGGATGTACACGGTGATATATCGGAGGGTGAAGATGAGGTGGACATCTTGCCTCTGTAGAGCCAGTTTGTGCAAGGAGAGATTAATTGCTTCTTTTTTGGGGGGGGTCCAAACCAACCCGTCATATCAGTCACAGTCGTGTGGCAGACCCTGTCACTGAAATGATGGGTTGGTTAAAGTGTGCATGTCCTGTTTTGTTTATACAACATAAGGGTGGGTGGGAGGGCCCAAGGATAATTCCATCTTGCACCTCTTTTTTCTTTTCTTTTTCTTTGCATCATGTGCTGATTGGGGAGGGTTTTTTGGAAGGGACATCCTGCGTGACACTGCAGTGCCACTCCTAGATGGGCCCGGTGTTTGTGTCGGCCACTAGGGTCGCTAATCTTACTCACACAGCTACCTCATTGCGCCTCTTTTTTTCTTTGCGTCATGTGCTGTTTGGGGAGGGTTTTTTGGAAGGGACATCCTGCGTGACACTGCAGTGCCACTCCTAGATGTGCCCGGTGTTTGTGTCGGCCACTAGGGTCGCTAATCTTACTCACACAGCTACCTCATTGCGCCTCTTTTTTTCTTTGCGTCATGTGCTGTTTGGGGAGGGTTTTTTGGAAGGGACATCCTGCGTGACACTGCAGTGCCACTCCTAGATGGGCCCGGTGTTTGTGTCGGCCACTAGGGTCGCTAATCTTACTCACACAGTCAGCTACCTCATTGCGCCTCTTTTTTTCTTTGCGTCATGTGCTGTTTGGGGAGGGTTTTTTGGAAGGGCCATCCTGCGTGACACTGCAGTGCCACTCCTAGATGGGCCCGGTGTTTGTGTCGGCCACTAGGGTCGCTAATCTTACTCACACAGCTACCTCATTGCGCCTCTTTTTTTCTTTGCGTCATGTGCTGTTTGGGGAGGGTTTTTTGGAAGGGCCATCCTGCGTGACACTGCAGTGCCACTCCTAGATGGGCCCGGTGTTTGTGTCGGCCACTAGGGTCGCTAATCTTACTCACACAGCTACCTCATTGCGCCTCTTTTTTTCTTTGCGTCATGTGCTGTTTGGGGAGGGTTTTTTGGAAGGGACATCCTGCGTGACACTGCAGTGCCACTCCTAGATGGGCCCGGTGTTTGTGTCGGCCACTAGGGTCGCTTATCTTACTCACACAGCGACCTCGGTGCAAATTTTAGGACTAAAAATAATATTGTGAGGTGTGAGGTATTCAGAATAGACTGAAAATGAGTGTAAATTATGGTTTTTGAAGTTAATAATACTTTGGGATCAAAATGACCCCCAAATTCTATGATTTAAGCTGTTTTTTAGTGTTTTTGGAAAAAAACACCCGAATCCAAAACACACCCGAATCCGACAAAAATAATTCGGTGAGGTTTTGCCAAAACGCGTTCGAACCCAAAACACGGCCGCGGAACCGAACCCAAAACCAAAACACAAAACCCGAAAAATTTCAGGCGCTCATCTCTAGTTTCCGCCCAGTAACACCCATTTCCTGTCAATCACATTACGATCGCTGGAGCGAAGAAAAAGCCGTGAGTAAAAATACTATCTTCATAGTAAAGTTACTTGGCGCAGTCGCAGTGCGAACATTGCGCATGCGTACTAAGCGGATTTTCACTGCGATGCGATGAAAAATACCGAGCGAACAACTCGGAATGAGGGCCTATGTTCTGTTCTCAGTGCTGTTGCCACGCGTCATCTCATTTTCCACTAGACCTGTAACAGGGGCGTAGCCAGAACTTTGTGGGCCCGTAGCAACATTTTGATACACTTCTAGGGAGACACTACTGTGCCGCAGATGTTAATTTTATGCCCTATAATAGTGCCCTAGTTCATTTTCTGAACCATAGCATAGTAGAGCCTTATTTAATGTTATGCCCCATAGTAGTGCCCTAATTTCTTTTATGAACCGCAGTAGTGCTTAAGTTCACCCTATGTCACATTTCAGAGCTGCCAGTACACATTATGCCTCACAGTACCCCCAAATCACATTATGATATATAGTGCTCCCCAGAGCCGGCCTTAGGTATAGGCAAACTAGGCAATTGCCTAGGGCATATGGTATGCCTAGGGGCACAATCAGCTTCTGCTGATTAAAATGATATGCGGCATGCCTATATTCTGTGTGTAGCATTTTGTATGCAGATACAGTCGCACACAGTATATAGGCATGCCGCATATCATTTTAATCAGCGGAAGCTGCTTGTGCATCTTTGCTACACAGCAATGCAAATAAGATGCATTTCATAAAAAAAATAGGCATCTGACATTAGCAAAGCTGCCAGATGACTCACGCCAGGAACTATATGTGTCATTATGTGTATAAGGGCATTAATAATGTGTAACATATGTGTAATGGGCACTGTGTGTGTCATTATGTGTATAAGGGCACTAATAATGTGCAGCATATGTGTAAGGGACATTATGTGTGTCATTATGTGTATAAATGCATTACCAATGTGTGGCATTATGTGTATAAGGTGCTCTACTGTGTGGCGTAACGTATAGAAAGGGCACTACTGTGTGGTCTAATGTGAATAAAGAGCAATATAGTGTGGTGTAATGAGAATAAAAAGCAATTTGGTGTGGTGTAATGTGAATAAGGAACAATTCAGTATGATGTTATGTGAATGAGGGGCACTACTGTGAGGAGTAACGTATATAAGGTAAAGTGATACTACTGTGAGATGTAATGTGAATAAGGGACACTATCGTATGATAAATTGCAAATAAAGTTACACTACTGTGAGGCATAAGTTGAATTGGGGGTACTATTGTGTGGCCATGCCCCTTGCCAGCAAAAACACAAACCTTTGTGGCCTGTTGCTGGGAAAGGGGTGCAGGGTCAGAGGCAGAACTAGCGGTGGTGCTAGGGGGCACCAGCCAAAATATTGCCTAGGGCATCATATTGGTTAGGGCCGGCTCTGGTGCTCCCCGTTCATATTGTGTTTCCAGTGCCCCGGGTTCATATTATATAACATTAAAATGCCCTCCAGTTAATTTTATACCACACTACAATGAGCAGGTCCCAGGGCATACCTAGGTATATTGCCCAAAGGAAAAAGTTTGAAAGGACCCCTACGTACCACCCAATGGCGAAAAATGTATATAACACATGTAACTGTGACAGGAAAGGTGGGCCCCTCTCAGCTCTGGGCCCCATATCAGCTGCACTACCTGCACCTATGGTAGCTACACCCTTGCTGATACCATAAAATGTGAACAGAAGAAATTATTCATATTTTGAACAGGGGGAATCATTACTATTGTTTTGAAAGGAAGTAATGAGCATTAGTATTTTCAGAGTAGCTGCCAGAAAGAAGAGGCATGAGGTGGGATAATGTGTGCTTAGAAAGTGCAGTTCTGTCTCTACTGGTTCTATTATGTTTGTGTATTTATGATAGAGATGTGCGGCTGGCCCTTTTTTCGTGTTTTGTGTTTTGGTTCTAATTCCATTTTCGTGTTTTGGTTTGGTTTTGCCAAAACCACCCTTTCGTGTTTTGGTTTTGGGGGTAATTTTGCTCCTACAGTATTATTACCTCAATAACAATAATTTCCACTCATTTCCAGTCTATTCTGAACACCTCACAACTCACAATATTGTTTTTAGGCCTATAAGTTGCACCGAGGTGACTGTATGACTAAGCTAAGCGACACAAGTGTGCAGCACAAACACCTGGATCTAGGAGTGGCACTGCAGTTACAGACAGGATGGCACTATTCAAAAACTAGTCCCCAAACAGCACATAATGCAAAGAAGAAAAATAATTGCAATGAGGCAGTTGTAAGACTAAGCCAGGCGACACAAACAATTAGGCCCATCTAGGCGTGGCACTGCAGTGGCAAACAGGAGGGCAGATATAAAAAAAAAGGCCCCAAATAGCACATGATGCAAAGAAGAAAAAGAGGTGCAATTAGGTAGCTGGATAGCCAAGCTAAACGACACAAGTGTGCTGCACAAACACCTGGCCCATCTATGAATGGCACTGCAGTTACAGACAGGATGGCCAAAGCAAAAAACTAGTTCCCTAACAGCACATGCTGCAAAGAAGAAAAAGAGGTGCAATGAGGTAGCTGGATGGCCAAGCTAAGTGACACAAGTGTGCGGCACAAACACCTGGCCCATCTAGGAGTGGCACTGCAGTTACAGAGAGGATGGCACAAAAAAAAACTAGTCCCCAAACAGCACATGATGCAAAGAAGAAAAAGAGGTGCAAGATGGAATTGTCCTTGGCCCTCACACCCACCTTTATGTTGTATAAACAGGACATGCACACTTTAACAAACCAATCATTTCAGCGACAGGGTCTGCCACACGACTGTGGCTGAAATGACTGGTTTGTTTGGGTCCCCACCAAAAAAGAAGCAATCAATCTCTCCTTGCACAAACTGGCTCTATAGAGGCAAGATGTCCACCTCATCATCATCCTCCGATTCCTCACCCCTTTCACCATGTACATCCTCCTCACTGAGTATTAATTCGTCCCCACTGGAATCCACCATCACAGGTTCCTGTGTACGTTTTGGAGGCAATTGTTGGTAAAGGTCTTTCCGGAAGACTTTATAATTCATTTTGATGAACATCATCTTCTCCACATTTTCTGGAAGTAACCTCCTACGCCGATCGCTGACAAGGTTACCGGCTGCACTAAACACTCTTTCGGAGTACCCACTAGAGCGGGGGCAACTGAGGTAAAATAAAGCCAGTTTGTGCAAGGGCCTCCAAATTGCCTCTTTTTCCTGCCAGTATACGTATGTACTGTCTGACATACCTACTTGGATGCTGTCACTCATATAATCCTCCACCATTCTTTCAATGGTGACAGAATCATATGCAGTGACAGTAGACATGTCAGTAATCGTTGGCAGGTCCTTCAGTCCGGACCAGATGTCAGCTTTCGCTCCTGACTGCCCTGCATCACTGCCAGCGGGTGGGCTAGGAAATGTTATCCTTTTCCTTGCAGCCCCAGTAGCAGGAGAAATTGAAGGAGGAGCTGTTGACGGGTCACGTTCCGCTTGAATTGACAATTTACTAACCAGCAGGTCTTTGCACCTCTGCACACTTGTGTCTGCTGGAAAGAGAGATACAACGTAGGCTTTAAACCTAGGATTGAGCACGGTGGCCAAAATGTAGTGCTCTGATTTCAACAGATTGACCACCCTTGAATCCTGGCAAAGCGAATGAAGGGCTCCATCCACAAGTCCCACATACTTTGCGGAATCGTTCCGTCTTAGCTCCTCCTTCAATTTATCCAGCTGCTTATGCAAAAGCCTGATGAGGGGAATGACCTGACTCAAGCTGCCAGTGTCTGAACTGACTTCACGTGTGGCAAGTTTGAAGGGTTGGAGAACCTTGCACAAGACGGAAATCATTCTCCACTGTGCTTGAGTCAGGTGCATTATCCCTCCTTTGCCTATATCGTAGGTGGATGTATAGGCTTGAATGGCCTTTTGCTGCTTCTTCATCCTCTGATATAGAGTGTTGAATTCCACCTCGTTACCACCTCTTGCTTCAGTTGATGGCGGGGCAGGTTCAGGAGTGTTTGCTGGCGCTGTTTGCAGTGGCAGAATGCCGAAAGTGGCCCGCAATTTTTCGGGCTACCGACAGCATCTCCTGCACACCCCTCTCATTTTTCAAAAAATTCTGCATCACCAAATTAATTGTATGTGCAAAACATGGGACGTGCTGGAATTTGCCCAGTTGTAATGCACGCACAATATTGGTGGCGTTGTCCGATATCACAAATCCCCAGGAAAGTCCAATTGGGGTAAGCCATTCTGTGATGATGTTCCTCAGTTTCCGTAAGAGGTTGTCAGCTGTGGGCCTCTTATGGAAAGCGGTAATACATAGCATAGCCTGCCTAGGAATGAGTTGGCGTTTGCAAGATGCTGCTACTGGTGCCACTGCGGGAGGCCATACATCTACCCAGTGGGCTATTACAGTCATATAGTCCTTAGTCTGTCCTGTTCCACTTGTCCACATGTCCATGGTTAAGTAGACACTGGATACAACCGCATTTTTTAGGACCACAGTGACTCTTTTTCTGACGTCTGTGTACATTCTCGGTATCGCCTGCCTAGAGAAGTGGAACCTAGATGGGAATTGATACCGGGGACACAGTATCTCAAACAAATCTTTAAGTGACTCTGAACTAATGGTGGATACCGGACGCACCTCTAACACCAACATAGCTGTCAAGGCCTCAGTTATCTGCTTTGCAAAAGGATGACTGCTGTTATATTTCATCTTCCTCACAAAGGGCTGTTGGACAGTCAATTTCTTACTGGAAGTAGTACAAGTGGTCTTCCGACTTCCCCTCTGGGATGACGATTGACTCCCAGCAGCAACAACAGCAGCGGCAGCAACAGCAGGCGTACCACTGAAGGATCCTACGGAGGAATCACAGTTAGGAGAGGACTCCTCAGTCTTGACAGGGACATGGCCTGCAGGACTATGGACGTTCCTGACTGAGGAGGAAGTTGACGTTGAGGGAGTTGGTGGTGTGGCTTGCAGGAGCTTGGGTACAGGAGGAAGAAGGGATTTAGGTGTCAGTGGACTGCTTACCCAAAGTTTCACAACTTGACACTGACTTCTGATGAATGCGCAGCAGGTGACGTATAAGGGAGGATGTTCCTAGGTGGTTAACATCCTTACCCCTACTTATTACAGATTGACAGAGGTAACAGATGGCTTGACACCTGTTGTCCGGATTTGAGGAGAAATAATTCCACACCGAAGAGGTGGCTTTTTTGGTAGTTTGCCCAGGAATCACAATAGGCTTCTTCATCCCAAGGACAACAGCTGTTTCCCCCGGTGCCTGACTTAAACAAACCACATCACCATCAGAATCCTCATCGTCAACTTCCTCCCCAGCGCCAGCAACACCCATATCCTCATCCTTGTGTACTTCAACAGTGACATCTTCAATTTGAATATCAGGAACTGGACTGTGGGTGTTCCTTCCAGCTCTTGCAGAGGGCGTGCAAATGGTCGAAGGAGCCACATCTTCCCGTTCAGTGTTGGGAAGGTCAGGCATCGCAACCGCTGACACAATTGGACTCTCCTTGGGGATTTGTGATACCATCTCAGAGCGCACAGTTCTTTTCTGTGCTCTTTCCAGCTTAACTCTTTAAATTTTTCTAGCGGGAGGAGGAGGGCTTCCATCGTCATGTGAAGCTGAACCACTAGCCATGAACATAGGCCAGGGCCTCAGCCGTTTCTTCTCACTCCGTGTCATAAATGGCATATTGGCAAGTTTACATTTCTCCTCAGACGATTTAAAAAAATATTTGGGTTCTTTTTACTGAAGTTTGGCTTCTTAGATTTTGCACACCCTCTACTATCACATTGGGCATCGGTCTTGGCAGACGACGTTGGTGGCATTTCATCGTCTATGTCATGGCTAGTGGCAGCAGCTTCAGCACTAGGAGGAAGTGGTTCTTGATCTTTCCCTATTAACTCCTCAAAATGTTTGTTCTCCATTATTTTTCTGGAGTTATATTACACAATATCCGGCACAAGAGAGCGTAACCCTACATCTCACAGGGCAAACCCTGTAAAAATTATTTGGATTAAATATTAATAACCCCTTTATTTGGAGTAAATAATATACAGCACAGGACAGCACCACTGAATTTATATGGCAGCACCACTGGACTGTATTTATACGGAATTATATGGATTTATATGGAATTATACGGCAGGATAACTGGAATTATACACCAGTATCACTGGAATTATACGGCAATATCACAGGAATTATACGGCAATGTCACAGGAATTATACGACAGTATCACGGGAATTATACGGCAATATCACAGGAATTATACGCCATTATCATGGGAATTATACGGCAATATCACAGGAATTATACGCCAGTATCACGGGAATTATACGGCAATATCACAGGAATTATACGGCAATATCACAGGAATTATATGCCAGTATTCCAAGAATTATACGGCAATGTCACAGGAATTATACGCCAGTATTCCGAGAATTATACGGAAATATCACAGGAATTATACGCCAGTATCACGGGAATTACACGGCAATACCACAGAAATTATATGGCAATATCACAGGAATTATACGCCAGTATTCCGAGAATTATACGGCAATGTCACAGGAATTATACGCCAGTATCACAGGAATTATACGCCAGTATCACAGGAATTATACGGCAATATCACAGGAATTATACGCCAGTTTTCCGAGAATTATACGGCAATGTCACAGGAATTATACGCCAGTATCACAGGAATTATACGGCAGTATCACGGGAATTATACGGCAATATCACAGGAATTATACGACAGTATTCCGAGAATTATACGGCAATATCACAGGAATTATACGCCAGTATTCAGAGAAGTATACGGCAATGTCACAGGAATTATACGCCAGTATTCAGAGAATTATACGGTAATGTCACAGGAATTATACGCCAGTATTCCGAGAATTATACGGCAATGTCACAGGAATTATACGGCAATGTCACAGGAATTATACGCCAGTATTCAGAGAATAATACGACAATGTCACAGGAATTATACACCAGTATCACGGGAATTATACGGCAATATCACAGGAATTATACGCCAGTATCACGGGAATTATACGCCAGTAACACTGGATATATGGCAGCAGAGGACACCACCCCTGTGACTGGTCACTGGACTGATACTGCACAAGACACTACCCCTGGTCTGATGCAAGACAACACAGCTAAAATGCAAGGGACTTATACAGCAGTCATCAGGACTGGGCACATATAGCAGCAGAGGACACCAACACTGTGACTGGCTGGACTGATGCAGCATAATACACTGACTACACTGGACTGGACTGAGCAACACAAGACAGCAGTAAGTAGACTCGCCACGCCACTTGCTCGCCCCCACACAGACACTGAGGACGGAGACACGTCCTCTCACTACACTTTCCGAGACTGGAGTGAAAATGGCCGCGACGCGCGGCTCCTTATATGGAATCCAAATCCCGCGAGAATCCGACAGCGGGATGATGACGTTTTTCAGCGTTCGGGTTTCCGAGTCAAGATGGAAAATCCGTGCCTGGCTCGGATCCGGACTCGGAAGCCAAAGTTCGGGGGGGTTCGGTTCTCTGAGAACCGAACCCGCTCATCTCTAATTTATGATGGTATGTTTAACCTTTTACTGACCACTTATTTTATTTAGATTAGTTAAATATGTTTGATACAGTATTCCATACACTATCAAGTGTTTAAAATGAATAATGTGCACATATATGTTCCAGGGTCAGTACTGTTTCTTCTACTGCTCCCTCAGACTCCCGCACTTGCTCTAATGTTTTGCAGAGTGGGAGACTGTAGATTGCATTTGGAAATCCCCCTCTAGAAATCCTGCGTTTGCTCCTGGATTGGTGCGGGGATGTGCCTCACTGAGAGGCAGCCCTGTTTAGGCAGGTGTGTTATGTACAGCGAAATTACCTATACTGCAGATGATTGGTTAGATTTGGTATTTAATTCTGTGAAGCAGATAAGGATAGCACACTGGGCTAGATGCATCGTCGCTTGGAGAGTGATAAAATAGAGAGAGAAAAAGTACCACCCAATCAGCAATCAGCTCCTAACCGTCATGTTATAGGCTGTGTTTGAAAAATGACAGTTAGGAGCTGACTGGCTGTTACTTTTCCACTCTCCATTTTATCAGTCTCAAAGCGATGATGCATCTCACACACTCTTCCTGGCCTTGAAAAAGATCCCAGAAACGCGTTGGCATTTGTGTGGACTATGCGGTAGATGGTGAAGGATTCTGGAGCCATTGCCTGACTGGGAGCTATGCCATGGTTATGATCAGGGACACCCGCAGGTATTTCTTTAAACATCTATACATAGAGCTAATTTACATTGGTTTTCATGCACGGTTGGTAATTGCACCTTTATTCTCCCCATCTTGTGGAATGTTTATCTTTTATGTGTGTTTTTTATAACTTAAGACTTTAAAAAAAAAAAAAAAATCCTGTTTAGATTAAAACATACTACACTATGGACCCTATACAGTATGTATCGCATCTGAGATGCAATCGCATACTGACAATTTTCAGGACAGTGCACACGTGCAGCACTTTTTCTGCACCTGCGCAGCCTGGGAGATGCATTTGTATCTCAGAGATGTGAATGCCTCTGCATGACTGACAGGCAGAGGCTGTTCGTAGGGTGGTCGGGGGTGGCGAAGTGGCATTGCAGGGGTTAGTGCAGCATAAATAGGGGCGGCCATGTGATGCCACACATGGCCGCTGCAGTGGGAAACATGGATGCTCTGCGCCTGCCTTTGCAGCCAGGCTGCACAAGCAGGGGGCATCCCTAATTCAGCGGTGCAATTGCAATTGAATTGTGAACGCATCGCTGGTGGCCATTTGCATGTTGGGCGGCCTTGCCCTGTACTAACTCAGCAAAAGTGCAATTGAAGCTGAATAAGGTCCTAAATATGTTTTTGTCTCTCACCTATTTTATGCATCCGACTATAACGTCTTGTGGGAGATTGTAAAGAAGAAGAGATTTAACAGGCTCCATATGCTCTGATAAACCCACAATAGCACTGTGGTTGGAGAAGAGGAGGTGTCCTTATACCATAAGGGTTGTATTATTCTATTATATATTGATTGATTTCAATAATAAGTGCCAACAGAAAGGACATTACAAATTTTGGTTGCATTAGTTGTTTAGTTAAGGAGCGAGGTTCTCCTTCTGGGTGTAGTATAGTATGCCGGCGGCCGGGATCCCGATCGCCGGCATACCGACAGCTGGGTGACTGCAAATGAGCCCCTTGTGGGCTCAATGCACTTGCCATTCTGCGCTTGCCATGCTGCGGGCACGGCGGCATGCGTATTCTCCCTCCAGGGGGGTCGTGGACCCCCAAGAGGGAGAATAGTTGTCGGTATGCTCAGTGTCGGGATTCCGGCGCAGGTATACTGAGCGCCGGGATCCCAACAGCCGGTATACTGAATACCACCCCTCCTTACGTGTATCCTCTTTATAGACAGCTTTGGCAGTGTGCGCATTTGATGGCACCTACCTACTGTTATTTTTTTGCATATTATACTGTATCATGTCAGGTGGCAGTGTTTGATGGGGAGGCCTAGAGCTGCAGCTCCATCCGCCCCATTATTAATCCGGCCCTGGGCACAGGTACTGTATGTGACTGATCAGCCAAAACTAGATTTGATTTTGCAGGGTAAGATGCATTAATTATAGGAAAGCATCTTGCGGTGCACCCCGTACCTATTCCTACCAGGGGATCAGTTTAGCATACTGGCATTGTGGATGCCGGCAGTCAGAATACTGACGCTGGAATCCTGACACTGGTCACAAGACCGACACTGGGATACTGACATTGATGACAATGATGGTGACGGAATCCTGACTGCCGGCATCCCAAGCGTATGCTGGGGGGAGGGGGGAGAGCTTAGGTTTAGGCAATAGGGGGAGGAAGCAGAGGGGGGTTAGACATGAAAAAGGAAGGGTTAAAGTTAGGTATTAAGGGGAGGGGTTTAGGGTTAGGGACTAAGCAGGGAGAGTTATGGTTAGGCTGCGAGAAGGCAGGGTTAGGATTGGAGGGGTAGAGGGGGAGGCTTAGAATATTTACTTACCAAGTGTCGTGTTCTGACCACTACCATCCCAAGCGCCGGGATTCCGATACCATTCCCCTACCAGGGCCAGAACAGGCCTTCTTATACTGACCACGCCCCCTAAACTGTGATGGAAGAGTGGCCTCGGGCTCTAGGCAGTGCATCCTAAGAATGCTCCGGCAACTCCACAGGCTGCAAGGTTCCTGCCCAGAGAATTCCGTGGATGCTCCAGGCAGCTTAGCAGCAGTAAATACCGCGTAACGTATGTAGAAGATAAAACATCAAATTTAATAGTCCAACTTTAAAATATTTTATATAACTCACAGAAAACAGCTAGAAGCATTAACTAAGTTACTTATACACACACATACGAACAAAAACACAATACAGATTCAGGGGTATATTCAATTGAAGTCGAAAGCTGCCGTCTGTCGAAAAGACGGCAGTTTTTGACTTTTTTAGGTCGGAAGGGGTTCCGGCTTATTCAATCAAACCCCAAATTTTTCGACAAGTCGAGGAAAAAAAGCACGTGGATCGGCAGAATAGCTGGCGATCCACGTCCTTGTGTCGAAAACGGGGCTGGCCCCCTTTTCGACCATCTCAATTCGACTTTAAAAAAAGTCAAAATGAGATGGGGAGAGCAGCGCCGGAGACTGGAGAGCCGAGGTGGGGACGGGGAATGCCGAGGCGGGGACAGGGAGAGCCGCGCCGAGGATGTGGTGAGCAGCACTGGAGGATGTCACAGCCGCCACTCACAGCAGCGTCCACCCGGCTCCAGCAAGAGAGACCTCGCTGTGATGCAGGGACTGGGAGAGGAGGGACGTGAAAGGCAGAGAGACGGGGGAGGGGGGGGAGACGGGGGAGAGCCGCGGGCAGACGGGGGAGAGCAGCGATATAGCCGCTGCTGTAGCGCTACTCTAACCTGTCTGCCCGCGGCTGTCCCCCCCTCCCCCCGCTCCGCCTCTCAATTGGACTTTAAAAGTCGAATTGAGATGTCATTGAATAGCCCAGGTCGGATCCATTCCGACAAATGAATGTCAGAATGGATCCGGCCCAGGCATTCAAGACAGCCTCACCTTAATTTGAGTGGTACTGTATGATTGACTGTACCATCTGATTGATATTTAGGCGGATTTTGCACGATTTGGTGGAGATACTGAAAGAAGAAAGAGGCTCTTCTGCTGTTAATGTTGCATGAATATATATGTCCTAATGGTTCAGTATTGCTCTACAGTATTCCTTGGAGGTCTCCCTTCCTGGGACTGACCAAGTATTATGAGTTGGTTTTAGTACTGCAGATAAGTACAGTACATGGGTAGTGATCATGAAAAAATGCAGAGCATATCTTACGTGCCATCGCACTACGCATAGTCTAGAACTGAGCGCACAGAAGTTTGGGCAACATCTGCACTGAACTGAGAAGGTGTAACAGGGCTGTAAAGGGGTATTCCTATACAATTGCGTTCTATGCAGCATTGGACGTAAGCGTAAATACGCCGGTATCAGACATTACATTTGCTGGCTGCTGCAAGTCTGCACTGATGATGATTGCAGGTATCATACCAAGGGGAATACGGTCATTAGGTCGACACCACTTAGGTCGACAGTCATTAGGTCGACCACTATTGGTCGACAGGGTCAATAGGTCGACATGGTCATTAGGTCGACATGTACTATGTCGACAGTTCAAAGGTCGACATGAGTTTTTCAAATTTTGTTTAAATTTTTGGACTTTTTCATACTTTACGATCCACATGGACTACAATTGGGAACGGTAACCTGTGCCGAGCGCAGCGGTAGCGGAGTAAGGCACCATGCCCGAAGCATGGCGAGCGTTCACTCGTCATGCGAGGGGACACGGTGCACTAATTGGGGTTCCCCGTCACTTTACGTAGAAAACGACACCAAAAAAAGTTAAAAAACTCATGTCAACCTTTTGACCTGTCAACCTAGTACATGTCGATCTAATGACCATGTCGACCTACTTTAATATTTACTCCAGATCAATTTTGAGTGTACATGTTTATTAAATTACATACAACAGTATTATTAATGTAAACCTTATATTCCAAATATTTAGCAATAAACAGAAAAAGCATCTGCAAAATTCACAGGAAACCCCATTAAGCTCTTTACCCTGAGTTCACTGTATTCATTGTCATTTTATACTTTTCACAGCCTAATATGCAGAGCCATAAATGGTGCCAGGTGCTCCCCGCAGCCTCACACTCTGGTGCCCAGTGTGCAAAAACTGGTGCCATGGGCTCCCCGCAGCCTCACACTCTAGTGCCCAGTGTGCCGAAACTGGTGCTAGGGGCTCCCCGCAGCCTCACACGTTGGTGCCCAGAGTGCCAAAACTGGTGCCGGGCGACCCGCAGCCTCACAATTTACTGCCCAGAGTGCCGAAACTGGTGCCAAGGATGAACCACGTAATCACATTCTAGTACCCAGTGTGCCAAAACTGGTGCCAGGGAAGACCCACAGCCGCACACTCTAGGGCCCATTGTGTCGAAACTGCTGCCGGGGCAACCTGCGGCCTCACACTCTAGTGCCCAGTGTGCCAAAACTGGTGCCGGGGCGATCCGCCACTTCACAATTTAGTGCTCAGTGTGCCGAAACTGGTGCCAGGGCCAACCCGCGGCCTCACAATCTAGTACCCATTTTGCCAAAAATGGTGCCAGGGGTGACCCACGGACTTACACTCTAGTGCCCAGTGTGCCAACACTGTTGCCAGGGGTCACCCGCGGCTTCACACTCTAGTGCCCAGTATGCCAAAACTGGTGCCAGGGGAGACCCGTGGCCTCACAATCTAGTGCCCAGTGTGCTGAAACTGGTGCCAGGGGTAACCCACGGCCTCACAATCTAGTGCCCAGTGTGCTGAAACAAGCAGGCGGAGGGTGAAACTGGTGCCAGGGGCAACCCGCAGTCTCACAATCTAGTGCCCAGTGTGCCAAAACTGGTGCCTGCAGCGACCCGCAGTTTTACAATCTAGTGCCCAGTGTTCCAAAACTGGTGCCAGGGGCAACCCGTGGCCTCACAATCTAGTGCCCAGTGTGCCGAAACTGGTACCAGGGGTAACCCGCAGAATCACAATCTAGTGGCCAGTGTGCCGAAACAAGCAGGCGGAGGCTGAAATTGGTGCCAGGGGTAACCAGCGGCTACACAATCTAGTGCCCAGTGAGCTGAAACTGGTGCCAGGGGTAACCCGCGGCCTCACAATTTAGAGGCCAGTGTGCTGAAACTGGCGCCAGGGACAAACCACGGCCTCACAATCTAGTGCCCAGTGTGCCAAAACTTGTGCCATGCGTGACCTGCGGCCTCACGTTTGTGCAGTCTCTGCACAGCTCAGGACTTACTCACCCGCTGCGATGATCCGGCCAGGAGTTGACGTCAGGAATCCTTCCTCCAAACGGCTGGGCACGCCTGCGTTTTTCCAGACACTCCCTAGAAATGGTCAGTTGGCACCCAGAAATGGCCTTTTCCTGTCAATCTTCTTGCAATCGCCGGTGCGATCGCTTTCTTTGCTAAATCTGTCGCTGTCCGGCGTTCTCCGTCGTCGGCGGCCGATGCGCCTGCACATTGCGGAGCACACGCATGTGCAGTTAAGACCCGATTGTACCATTGCAAATAAAGCTAGCGTGTGATCGGGTCTGAATGACCCCCATTGATCTGCCACATGAGCTAGATATACACTAATAGATATTAGAGATGAGCGCCTGAAATTTTTCGGGTTTTGTGTTTTGGTTTTGGGTTCGGTTCCGCGGCCGTGTTTTGGGTTCGAACGCGTTTTGGCAAAACCTCACCGGATTTTTTTTGTCGGATTCGGGTGTGTTTTGGATTCGGGTGTTTTTTTCAAAAAACACTAAAAAACAGCTTAAATCATAGAATTTGGGGGTCATTTTGATCCCAAAGTATTATTAACCTCAAAAACCATAATTTACACTCATTTTCAGTCTATTCTGAATACCTCACACCTCACAATATTATTTTTAGTCCTAAAATTTGCACCGAGGTCGCTGTGTGAGTAAGATAAGCGACCCTAGTGGCCGACACAAACACCGGGCCCATCTAGGAGTGGCACTGCAGTGTCACGCAGGATGTCCCTTCCAAAAAACCCTCCCCAAACAGCACATGACGCAAAGAAAAAAAGAGGCGCAATGAGGTAGCTGACTGTGTGAGTAAGATTAGCGACCCTAGTGGCCGACACAAACACCGGGCCCATCTAGGAGTGGCACTGCAGTGTCACGCAGGATGTCCCTTCCAAAAAACCCTCCCCAATCAGCACATGATGCAAAGAAAAAGAAAAGAAAAAAGAGGTGCAAGATGGAATTGTCCTTGGGCCCTCCCACCCACCCTTATGTTGTATAAACAAAACAGGACATGCACACTTTAACCAACCCATCATTTCAGTGACAGGGTCTGCCACACGACTGTGACTGATATGACGGGTTGGTTTGGACCCCCCCCAAAAAAGAAGCAATTAATCTCTCCTTGCACAAACTGGCTCTACAGAGGCAAGATGTCCACCTCATCTTCACCCTCCGATATATCACCGTGTACATCCCCCTCCTCACAGATTATCAATTCGTCCCCACTGGAATCCACCATCTCAGCTCCCTGTGTACTTTGTGGAGGCAATTGCTGCTGGTCAATGTCTCCGCGGAGGAATTGATTATAATTCATTTTAATGAACATCATCTTCTCCACATTTTCTGGATGTAACCTCGTACGCCGATTGCTGACAAGGTGAGCGGCGGCACTAAACACTCTTTCGGAGTACACACTTGTGGGAGGGCAACTTAGGTAGAATAAAGCCAGTTTGTGCAAGGGCCTCCAAATTGCCTCTTTTTCCTGCCAGTATAAGTACGGACTGTGTGACGTGCCTACTTGGATGCGGTCACTCATATAATCCTCCACCATTCTATCAATGTTGAGAGAATCATATGCAGTGACAGTAGACGACATGTCCGTAATCGTTGTCAGGTCCTTCAGTCCGGACCAGATGTCAGCATCAGCAGTCGCTCCAGACTGCCCTGCATCACCGCCAGCGGGTGGGCTCGGAATTCTGAGCCTTTTCCTCGCACCCCCAGTTGCGGGAGAATGTGAAGGAGGAGATGTTGACAGGTCGCGTTCCGCTTGACTTGACAATTTTGTCACCAGCAGGTCTTTGCACCCCAGCAGACTTGTGTCTGCCGGAAAGAGAGATCCAAGGTAGGCTTTAAATCTAGGATCGAGCACGGTGGCCAAAATGTAGTGCTCTGATTTCAACAGATTGACCACCCGTGAATCCTTGTTAAGCGAATTAAGGGCTGCATCCACAAGTCCCACATGCCTAGCGGAATCGCTCCCTTTTAGCTCCTTCTTCAATGCCTCCAGCTTCTTCTGCAAAAGCCTGATGAGGGGAATGACCTGACTCAGGCTGGCAGTGTCTGAACTGACTTCACGTGTGGCAAGTTCAAAGGGCATCAGAACCTTGCACAACGTTGAAATCATTCTCCACTGCACTTGAGACAGGTGCATTCCACCTCCTATATCGTGCTCAATTGTATAGGCTTGAATGGCCTTTTGCTGCTCCTCCAACCTCTGAAGCATATAGAGGGTTGAATTCCACCTCGTTACCACTTCTTGCTTCAGATGATGGCAGGGCAGGTTCAGTAGTTTTTGGTGGTGCTCCAGTCTTCTGTACGTGGTGCCTGTACGCCGAAAGTGTCCCGCAATTTTTCTGGCCACCGACAGCATCTCTTGCACGCCCCTGTCGTTTTTCAAAAAATTCTGCACCACCAAATTCAAGGTATGTGCAAAACATGGGACGTGCTGGAATTTGCCCATATTTAATGCACACACAATATTGCTGGCGTTGTCCGATGCCACAAATCCACAGGAGAGTCCAATTGGGGTAAGCCATTCCGCGATGATCTTCCTCAGTTGCCGTAAGAGGTTTTCAGCTGTGTGCGTATTCTGGAAACCGGTGATACAAAGCGTAGCCTGCCTAGGAAAGAGTTGGCGTTTGCGAGATGCTGCTACTGGTGCCGCCGCTGCTGTTCTTGCGGCGGGAGTCCATACATCTACCCAGTGGGCTGTCACAGTCATATAGTCCTGACCCTGCCCTGCTCCACTTGTCCACATGTCCGTGGTTAAGTGGACATTGGGTACAGCTGCATTTTTTAGGACACTGGTGACTCTTTTTCTGAGGTCTGTGTACATTTTCGGTATCGCCTGCCTAGAGAAATGGAACCTAGATGGTATTTGGTACCGGGGACACAGTACCTCCAACAAGTCTCTAGTTGGCTCTGCAGTAATGATGGATACCGGAACCACGTTTCTCACCACCCAGGATGCCAAGGCCTCAGTTATCCGCTTTGCAGTAGGATGACTGCTGTGATATTTCATCTTCCTCGCAAAGGACTGTTGAACAGTCAATTGCTTACTGGAAGTAGTACAAGTGGGCTTACGACTTCCCCTCTGGGATGACCATCGACTCCCAGCGGCAACAACAGCAGCGCCAGCAGCAGTAGGCGTTACACGCAAGGATGCATCGGAGGAATCCCAGGCAGGAGAGGACTCGTCAGAATTGCCAGTGACATGGCCTGCAGGACTATTGGCATTCCTGGGGAAGGAGGAAATTGACACTGAGGGAGTTGGTGGGGTGGTTTGCGTGAGCTTGGTTACAAGAGGAAGGGATTTACTGGTCAGTGGACTGCTTCCGCTGTCACCCAAAGTTTTTGAACTTGTCACTGACTTATTATGAATGCGCTGCAGGTGACGTATAAGGGAGGATGTTCCGAGGTGGTTAACGTCCTTACCCCTACTTATTACAGCTTGACAAAGGGAACACACGGCTTGACACCTGTTGTCCGCATTTCTGGTGAAATACCTCCACACCGAAGAGCTGATTTTTTTGGTATTTTCACCTGGCATGTCAACGGCCATATTCCTCCCACGGACAACAGGTGTCTCCCCGGGTGCCTGACTTAAACAAACCACCTCACCATCAGAATCCTCCTGGTCAATTTCCTCCCCAGCGCCAGCAACACCCATATCCTCCTCATCCTGGTGTACTTCAACACTGACATCTTCAATCTGACTATCAGGAACTGGACTGCGGGTGCTCCTTCCAGCACTTCCAGGGGGCGTGCAAATGGTGGAAGGCGCATGCTCTTCACGTCCAGTGTTGGGAAGGTCAGGCATCGCAACCGACACAATTGGACTCTCCTTGTGGATTTGGGATTTCGAAGAATGCACAGTTCTTTGCTGTGCTGCTTTTGCCAGCTTGAGTCTTTTCATTTTTCTAGCGAGAGGCTGAGTGCTTCCATCCTCATGTGAAGCTGAACCACTAGCCATGAACATAGGCCAGGGCCTCAGCCGTTCCTTGCCACTCCGTGTGGTAAATGGCATATTGGCAAGTTTACGCTTCTCCTCCGACAATTTTATTTTAGGTTTTGGAGTCCTTTTTTTTCTGATATTTGGTGTTTTGGATTTGACATGCTCTGTACTATGACATTGGGCATCGGCCTTGGCAGACGACGTTGCTGGCATTTCATCGTCTCGGCCATGACTAGTGGCAGCAGCTTCAGCACGAGGTGGAAGTGGATCTTGATCTTTCCCTAATTTTGGAACCTCAACATTTTTGTTCTCCATATTTTAATAGGCACAACTAAAAGGCACCTCAGGTAAACAATGGAGATGGATACTAGTATACAATTATGGACTGCCTGCCGACTGCAGACACAGAGGTAGCCACAGCCGTGAACTACCGTACTGTACTGTGTCTGCAGCTAATATAGACTGGTTGATAAAGAGAAGATGTCTATGTAACTATGTATGTATAAAGAAGACTGAAAAAAATCCACGGTTAGGTGGTATACAATTATGGACGGACTGCCTGCCGAGTGCAGACACAGAGGTAGCCACAGCCGTGAACTACCGTACTGTACTGTGTCTGCAGCTAATATAGACTGGTTGATAAAGAGAAGATGTCTATGTAACTATGTATGTATAAAGAAGAATGAAAAAAAAACACGGTTAGGTGGTATACAATTATGGACGGACTGCCTGCCGAGTGCAGACACAGAGGTAGCCACAGCCGTGAACTACCGTACTGTACTGTGTCTGCAGCTAATATAGACTGGTTGATAAAGAGAAGATGTCTATGTAACTATGTATGTATAAAGAAGAATGAAAAAAATCCACGGTTAGGTGGTATTACAATTATGGACGGACTGCCTGCCGAGTGCAGAGACACAGAGGTAGCCACAGCCGTGAACTACCGTACTGTGTCTGCTGCGACTGGATGATAAATGATATAAAAAATATATATATATCACTACTGCAGCCGGACAGGTATATATTATATATTATATAATGACGGACCTGCTGGACACTGTCTGTCAGCAGAATGAGTTTTATTTTTATAGAATAAAAAAAAAAAAACACACAAGTGAAGTCACACGACGAGTGTTTAACTTTTTCAGGCAATCACAATATAAGTATACTACTAACTATACTGGTGGTCAGTGTGGTCAGGTCACTGGTCAGTCACATTGGCAGTGGCACTCCTGCAGCAAAAGTGTGCACTGTTTAATTTTAATATAATATGTACTCCTGGCTCCTGCTATAACCTATAACTGGCACTGCAGTAGTGCTCCCCAGTCTCCCCCACAATTATAAGCTGTGTGAGCTGAGCAGTCAGACAGATATATATAATATTATATATAGATAATAGATGATGCAGCACACTGGCCTGAGCCTGAGCAGTGCACACAGATATGGTATGTGACTGACTGAGTCACTGTGTGTATCGCTTTTTTCAGGCAGAGAACGGATATATTAAATAAACTGCACTGTGTGTCTGGTGGTCACTCACTATATAATATATTATGTACTCCTGGCTCCTGCTATAACCTATAACTGGCACTGCAGTAGTGCTCCCCAGTCTCCCCCACAATTATAAGCTGTGTGAGCTGAGCAGTCAGACAGATATATATAATATTATATATAGATAACATAATAGATGATGCAGCACACTGGCCTGAGCCTGAGCAGTGCACACAGATATGGTATGTGACTGACTGAGTCACTGTGTGTATCGCTTTTTTCAGGCAGAGAACGGATATATTAAATAAACTGCACTGTGTGTCTGGTGGTCACTCACTATATAATATATTATGTACTCCTGGCTCCTGCTATAACCTATAACTGGCACTGCAGTAGTGCTCCCCAGTCTCCCCCACAATTATAAGCTGTGTGAGCTGAGCAGTCAGACAGATATATATAATATTATATATAGATAATAGATGATGCAGCACACTGGCCTGAGCCTGAGCAGTGCACACAGATATGGTATGTGACTGACTGAGTCACTGTGTGTATCGCTTTTTTCAGGCAGAGAACGGATATATTAAATAAACTGCACTGTGTGTCTGGTGGTCACTCACTATATAATATATTATGTACTCCTGGCTCCTGCTATAACCTATAACTGGCACTGCAGTAGTGCTCCCCAGTCTCCCCCACAATTATAAGCTGTGTGAGCTGAGCAGTCAGACAGATATATATAATATTATATATAGATAATAGATGATGCAGCACACTGGCCTGAGCCTGAGCAGTGCACACAGATATGGTATGTGACTGACTGAGTCACTGTGTGTATCGCTTTTTTCAGGCAGAGAACGGATATATTAAATAAACTGCACTGTGTGTCTGGTGGTCACTCACTATATAATATATTATGTACTCCTGGCTCCTGCTATAACCTATAACTGGCACTGCAGTAGTGCTCCCCAGTCTCCCCCACAATTATAAGCTGTGTGAGCTCAGCAGTCAGACAGATATATATAATATTATATATAGATAATAGATGATGCAGCACACTGGCCTGAGCCTGAGCAGTGCACACAGATATGGTATGTGACTGACTGAGTCACTGTGTGTATCGCTTTTTTCAGGCAGAGAACGGATATATTAAATAAACTGCACTGTGTGTCTGGTGGTCACTCACTATATAATATATTATGTACTCCTGGCTCCTGCTATAACCTATAACTGGCACTGCAGTAGTGCTCCCCAGTCTCCCCCACAATTATAAGCTGTGTGAGCTGAGCAGTCAGACAGATATATATAATATTATATATAGATAATAGATGATGCAGCACACTGGCCTGAGCCTGAGCAGTGCACACAGATATGGTATGTGACTGACTGAGTCACTGTGTGTATCGCTTTTTTCAGGCAGAGAACGGATATATTAAATAAACTGCACTGTGTGTCTGGTGGTCACTCACTATATAATATATTATGTACTCCGGGCTCCTGCTATAACCTATAACTGGCACTGCAGTAGTGCTCCCCAGTCTCCCCCACAATTATAAGCTGTGTGAGCTGAGCAGTCAGACAGATATATATAATATTATATATAGATAATAGATGATGCAGCACACTGGCCTGAGCCTGAGCAGTGCACACAGATATGGTATGTGACTGAGTCACTGTGTGCTGTGTATCGCTTTTTTCAGGCAGAGAACGGATTATAAAGTAAACTGCACTGTCCTCACTAGTAAACTCTCTCCACTCAGTCTCTACACTTCTACAGTAACAGTACTCCTCCTAGTCAGCTCCAGTAAATCTCTCTCAGTCTCTTATAATCTAAATGGAGAGGACGCCAGCCACGTCCTCTCCCTATCAATCTCAATGCACGTGTGAAAATGGCGGCGACGCGCGGCTCCTTATATAGAATCCGAGTCTCGCGATAGAATCCGAGCCTCGCGAGAATCCGACAGCGTCATGATGACGTTCGGGCGCGCTCGGGTTAACCGAGCAAGGCGGGAAGATCCGAGTCGCTCGGACCCGTGAAAAAAAACATGAAGTTCTGGCGGGTTCGGATTCAGAGAAACCGAACCCGCTCATCTCTAATAGATATAGGATCAAAGTTGCTTTTAAGGAAGTGACATCCTTCTGCATTGTTTGTACCCCACATAAGTGTGAGGAGCTGCATTTGGGTGAGACACTTCTCTGCAGCAGTTGTTAATTTTATTCCCTATAATAGTGCCCTAGTTCATTTTGTGAACCATAGTAGAGCCTTATTTAATGTTGTGTCTAGGGAGGCCAATCCCGGGCCATTTTTTCAATCCCGATACCAATATCCCAGGGATTGGCATTTCCCTGTGTGGCCTCCCCCCTCGTCCCACCCCGCACACATAATTCACCATACACCGGGGGCAAGCGGGTGGGAAACATCAGCTGCTCTCTCCCGGCGCTTCCCAGCGGCGTGTGATGGCGCAGCGTGACCTCTCACGCTGCACTGTGGAGCTGGGAGGAGGAAGCCGGGCAGCGTCTGAGCATCCTGAGCACGCTCAACGCCGATCCCTCAATCCTCGGGATTGGAGCTTCCAATCCCAGGATTGAATCCCGGCCGTTTTTGGGCCTAAATCCTGGGATCCCACTGATCCCGGGATTGGCCTCCCTAGTTATGCCCCATAGTAGTGCTCTAGTTTCTTTTATAAATTGCAGTAGTGCTTAAGATCACCCTATGTCACATTTCAGAGCTGCCAGTACACATTATGCCGCACAGTACCCCCAATTCACATTATGATATATAGTGCTCCCCGTTTATATTGTGCTTCCATTGCCCCGGGTTCATATTATAAAACATTAAAATGCCCTCCAGCTCATTTTATACCACACTACAATGAGCAGGTCCAGGGACATACCTAGATATATTGCAGGTTCCAAGGAAAAAATTTGAAAGGACTCCTACGTACCACCCAATGGTGAAAAATGTATATAACATATGTAACTATGACAGGGATGGTGGACCCCTCTCAGCTCTGGGCCCCATAGTAGCTGCACTACCTGCACCTATAGTGGGTGGTATTCATGTGACCGCCGGTCAGCTGACCGACAGTCACATGACCTCCTCCATGAGCCCGACGGCTCACTATCCCGATGGTCGGCATGCCGACCAACAGGGACTATTTCCACTCGTGGGTGTCCACGACACCCGTAGAGTGGGAATAGAACCCGTGGCGACCGCAGGTCGCCACCGAGCCCGCAGCGTGGCGAGCGCAGCGAGCCCGCAAGGGGCTTGCTGCACTCGCCCCTCCCCGCTGGGATCCCGGCGTCGGTATGCTGCCGGGATCCCGGCGTCGGTAAGGTGACCGGCGGTCAGGAGACCGCCGGTCACCAGTACTACACCCCCTATGGTAGCTACACCCTTGCCTTGTAATAACATTTATTACTGAAAGCAAATATAATGACATGACAAGTTTGCTGTAATTGCTTTATATGGGAAATGCATACTATTACCCAAAGCCATTAGGGCAGGCAGGCTTAATGATTTCTTTTAATGAAAAATAAGGTAATAGACGGGAAAAAGGTGTTTGCATGTCTTTTATTTAAATATAATTCTACAAAATATGTATAATATTCTTACATAATAGACAAATAATCAGCCAGGAATATTTTTGTCTATTACTTCATCTGTGACAAATCATAATGTGAGTATTTTTGCATTTACATTCCCCTTAGGGGGTTACTGCAGTGATTCTGCTGAATCTGCTGTTCTGTAGGGATTTGTTTTGCTAGACTCGATATAATTCATATTTTCTGACAAAGAGCACCTCATCTCAGTAAATTACTTTTCTGACCTATAGCAGTTTCCCTGTGGGAGAAATTCAGCTAATGAATGGATTAATGCAATCACTGACACAGAAATTTTATCTGAACACTTACTGGAAACAAGACTTTCAGCCATGTATCAAACGTTATACTGAACCTCATATTACAATCTCTCTAAATTATAGCTGTGTCTCCAGTTTGCCTAGGGCGGTGAAGAAGTGGCTATATGCTCATCATTGTTTCATTTATTTTTTTGTATGTATTAATAATTTATTACTCATGTAATAAAAACATTTACAATGGTACAATTAGGGCTGGTTTACTTAAAATGACTTAGTGACTGCAGCTGTTGGGCAGCTTGTAATTTTTAACCTAGTGGTGGGCAACAGGCGGCTGTGGGATACGTATTCACTACATGCAAAAGCAGCCAGTGTTTTCCCTGTATGCAAAAAAATCAATTAATTTCCACTGGGATCAGATTGAGATCCTGGCGCATGGAATCCCGGCGCTCACAATACCGACGACGGGATCCCGATGTGGAAGAAGCCAACAGGAGTGAGTAAGGGGTGTTTTCTCCTCTCCCCAACCCCTAACCCTCCATACCTGCAGACTAACCCTAACCTCCCCCCTTGGTGCCTAACCCTAACCACCCCCCGAAAGGTGCCTAAACCTAACCCCCTCCCCCCACAGCCTTACCCTAACCCCTCCAAGGGGGGTGCCTAACACTAACCCTCCTTCCCCGCTGCCTAGCTCTAACCCCTGGGACACAGCCTAACTCTATCCCTCCCCCCCGCAGCTTAAACCTAACCTCCCTCCTACGGGTTACCTATGGTGCGCTGCGGTCTATCTGCGTTCGGGATCCCGCCTGTCAGTATTTGGGGCAGGGATGGTACACCCATTCTGGATGCCGGTGTCAGCATTCAGAATAGGGTCGGTATTCCGACTGCTGGGATGCCGACAGCTGGGATCCTGACTGCTTCCCCTTGCATTGTATCACGGTTTCTTCCAGGAGCAAATTACAGCCTGGCAAGCTTTCACCTGCAGTTCCTTAGCTCCTGCTCAGATCTCACAGACTCTCAACTTTGTTAAATGAAGCAGAGAACTAAGGGGCCCATACATTAGGGATGTATTGGGGCAATTCCTCGTTCTCCCGATGCCTGAGTCAGGGGACTGGGGAAATCCAACATGTTAGAAATTCTTGATTTGCCGATTCCAGCTGAAAAATGAAAAAAGAGCTGGGGAATTTTAACATGCTGTTTTTGCTGATTCCCCAACGGAATGCCAGTCATCCATGTCCACTGATCGGTGGATAAGATTGATGATCAAGTTGGTAGAAGAGGAAATTGCGGGTCAGCTGTAAAAGTCTGGACGAGTGTTCTGCATTATGGGGGTGATTCCGAGTTCGCTCGCTAGCTGCTTTTAGTAGCATTGCACACGCTAAGCCGCAGCCCTCTGGGAGTGTATCTTAGGTTAGCAGAATAGCGAATGTAAGATTAGCAGAATTGCGAATAGAAATTTCTTAGCAGTTTCTGAGTAGCTCGAGACTTACTCACAAATAGCGATCAGTTCAGTCAGTTTCGTTCCTGGTTTGACGTCACAAACACACCCAGCGTTTGGCCAGACACTCCCCCGTTTCTCCAGACACTCCCGCGTTTTTCCCTGAAACGCCTGCGTTTTTCCGCACACTCCCAGAAAACGGCCAGTTTCCGCCCAGAAACACCCACTACCTGTCAATCACACTACGATCACTTCAACAATGAAAAATCTTCGTTCGGGCGTGAGTAAATCTACTAAGTTTTGTGTTAAACTACTAACCGTATGCGCACTGCGAACCATACGCATGCGCATTTTTGCCTTAATCGCTCCGTTGCAAAAATCGGCAACAAGCGAACACCTCGGAATGACCCCTTATGTCACCTTCTCTGCACACTTCAGGGAGGTCATGCTGCAATATACTGTAGATCAGGAGGAGAAGGAGGTGCATTGTGCTTTCCTACCTTCATATGGGGGATCCAATAATCACAACTTATCCCAAGATTGAAACATGCTAAATTGTGTCAGAATAAACCACATTCCCTATCCGTTCAAGCTTCATGCCTTTTGAGGTCTGGGATTGGGGATTTATGAGTAAAGTATTTAAAAGTGGAAAGGTATGAGAGGCATGTGTAGCATATCTACTGGGCATGTGGTAGGTCTGATAGACATGTGAAGGGTATGTGGGGAGGACTGATGGGCATATGTATAGTTTGTGTTGGTCTGGTGGGTATGTAAGGTCTTCTGGTGAGGTCTGATGGACATGCAAGTTTCAATTAGTAAGGTCTGAGTAACGTAAGACATGTGGGTAGGTCTAAGGGGCATGTGGGTAGGTCTCAGTGGTATAAGAGCTATGTGAGAATATCCAAGTGGCACGTGAGGGTTATTTTGTGGCAAGTGGGTATCTGAATGCATGTGATGGCATTTTGTAGCAAGTGGGAGGTTTGAGAGCTTGTGGACCATTTTCTAGCATGTTACAACTCCACTCCTGACTTCCTATAGACACTAACTGCTGTCCCTTCTACCCTGCTAGATTATTGTGCCTCTGCAAGGTAATTTAGTTGCTGCTGTTCCTGCTGCATTCTAGAAATGCACCATTACTTGCTAGACTGTCTGTACTGAATGGCCTATCTGGATAATGAACCTAGGGCTAGAGCTACAGTAATATCCATCAGTTTTTCAAAGCCGATGATGAGAGGCTTTGACTGATAGCTTTAAAGAGGCATTATAAATGATTCCAAGTTAGGAGCATATACACAAAGAAGAAGGTGCACTTTGACAAAACCATGTTGCAGATTTAAATGCGCAGAGAGGGGGGTCGTGGCTTGGATGGCAATCATGGAGGATGTGTAGGGAAGGAGCTCCTGCACTTATAGCCCTTTATTGTGCTCTTATCCCCTTCCTCAAGTCTCCTTATACGTATATTTATCCTTCTCCAGGACTGACAACCTTTCCTGTAGTTTTGTGGTGCAGGTTGCGGAGCCGGGGAACGGAGCCACTGTTTTCGTGGGTTGTGGCCTGCACCTCACTGTGGAGCCGGGACCTAAATTTCAGGCTCTAGCTGGAAAGCGGGAGGAGTTGGCACTGGGTGCACCCCCGAGTGCGCTGAGGAACTTACGCTGCTCAGATCCTGATCACCGGAGAGTACCTCCGGCCCTCGTCCATGCTGTGACGCCTCTGGAGCTCCTGAGCGGGAACCACCAGAAGTTTCTGTGCGGCAGTGCGGAGGCCGTTTTAGCAGGGGTGAGCTATAGTGGGGGACTGCCTGATCTGGTCTCCCGTGTCCCATACAGCAGTGCCGGCTCATGGGGGATGTTATGGGAGACTGGGGAGGCGTCATATTAACTGGAGCACCACAGTGTTCTGCTGCAGAGGAGTTGCACTCCATTAGTGTTGCCTGCAAGTTTCAACTGGTGTCACATCTGCAGGCTCTATATTATAGTTTGTGTCCTGCTAGCCACAAGAATCACTGTGGAGATAATTCTACACTTCACATCTGGACTATTTTATTATACTTCACTACATGCTACATTGCTCTTCCTAAGGATTCCTAGGCACAGGATAGTCCTTGAGCTCCACCTAGTGTCCTGCACAGTTATTTTAATAGAATCCTCCAGGTTGCATATAAGAAGGTGTTTGTGTGCAAAGCAAACATGCCTTAACTATTGTTACAAAACTAGCCATCACCCAGTTCTCCTACGGAATGATATAACACGCCATAGTTCACGTGGAACCCTCCTCTATTGATATAGTACACGTCTTTTTTTTCTGCTGCAATATTTTTACTTGACAGGACACATTACGCCTCCCAAACGATATAAGGTGTCTAAAGCGGTTTCGCAGGTGGCATTTTTTAAACCATCTCCTCATGCTACTAAGACCAAAGAAACAGGTATTTCCGTCACTAAGAAAGATATTTCTGCGAATTCGCCTAAACTGGTTGCCCCAACCCCAAATGTTGTCAGTGCCCATGCTGCCTCCATCGAAGACAGCGACTCGCTTACAGTGGGCACTATGAAATATCTCACAGTTTAAGGAGGAAGTGGCGGCAGACTTTCAGGTCACCATGAAAGAGTGCCAGAGGTCTATTGACGAGCTTGGTGGCCGTACTGACCATTTAGAAATAAAAATGGGAGAAGTTGTAAGGTTTGATCACATCTCATGAGGTACTACAAGCTGAAGTCATCTCTCTCAGAGACAAGATCTCCGATTTAGAGGACAGAACGAGATGTCACAATATAATACTGTGTGGTGTTCCAGAGTCTGTCTCTAACAGTGCATTAAACTATTTCACTGTTGACCTCTTTAAACAACTCCTCTCTTCAACTAGACCCATGGACTTCCTGACAGACCATATCCATAGGATCCCCAAGGCTAGAAACGCACCGGATGGGGTTCCTCAAGACGTTCTTATGAGGATGCATGCACTACTTCCATGTGAAAGAGGCAATCTTAAAAGCTGCTAGCCCCTCGGAAGATATATAGGAGATTCTTGGCTCACTTCAAGTTTTTCGGAGACTTATCTCAAGCGACATTGGTAAAAGGCGCTCCCTTTACCCCATCACTTCTGTGCTACGTAAAGAGAACATTCCTTATAGGTGGGGTTTCCCTACGAAACTACGAATTTCCAGTGAAGGTTCCACAGTGGTGATAACAAATGTGGAGGAAGGTAAAAGGCTTCTCTCAAAATGGAACTCTGCAGGTTCTCCTTCGAATTCTTCTCCTGACTGTGGTCTTCAGCAGGACTGGACTACGGCGTGCGCAAATGCTTAAGAATTTTTCTCTTACGTCCTAGAGGATGCTGGGGTCCATATTAGTACCATGGGGTATTGACGGGTCCACCAGGAGCCATTGGCACTTTAAGAGTTTAATAGTGTGGGTTGGCTCCTCCCTCTATGCCCCTCCTACCAGACTCAGTTTAGAAAATGTGCCGGGAGGAGCCGGTCACAGCTAGGGGAGCTCTACAGAGTTCTCTTAGAAAAATTTTTTTTCTTTCTTTTCAGAGTTTGTTATTTTACAGGGAGGCTGCTGGCGACTGCCTCCTTGCAGCGAGGGACTGAGGGGGGGGGGGGAGCAGTGTCCGCCCTGCGGGGTCTTGAGACACTGCCCCCGCTGACTGGACATTGAGCTTCAGAGGGGTCCGATCGCACCCCGCCACAGGGGAACGGCAGCCAGCCGCCACCCCCTCAGGGAGCTGAAGAGTGGCGAGTGAGTCACTGTCCCCCCTTGCAAGCGGGGGGACAGTGTGAAGAGGGCGGCTAGAGGGTAGGAGCGCCGTCTTGACCGCGCCCCTGGAAGGCTCAGCGGTACTGTGGTGCAGCGCTGGGAGGGGCGCCCTGGGCCAGCTCCGGACCCTACACTGACCTCACCAAGCCTGTCGGGGTCTGCGGATCCAGGCCAGCACCAAATCCTCCGGCCAGTATAATCTTTCAAAGAGCGGGAAGACAGTGACATGGAGGGGGCGGAGCTTCTCCTCAGAGCGGACCCAGCAGCGTTCAGCGCCATTTTCCTGCCTGCAGCTCACTGCCATCGGATACACAGGTCCCTCCAGAATGACTCCAGCTATCTGTATGGTAGCAGGGGGTTGTAGAAGGGAGGGGAGGCTGTGTCACATAGACTATGTCACCTATTAAGGGACACAGTCAGCGCGGGTTTAGGGTCTCCCTATACTCTAGCGCTATGTGTGGTTTGGCTCCAATCTCTGTGTCTCCATTCTTGGGGGGGAAACTCTGTCTGCCCAGTACCCTGTGTGTTTGGTGGGTGTGTGACAACATGTCTGGGGACACTGTTTCATATGCTGCAGAGGATTTGTCTTCCCAGGAAGACTCCATTCCATGTAATCAAGATTGCACTGTTTTAGCGCAGATCCCAGCTAGAGAGCCAGAATGGTTAGTCTCTCTGAGGGGGACTATTTCTCAGATTTCTGATAGAGTTGCTAAGACTGAGCATGCCACTCAGGTCCTCCAGTCCTCTATGGTTGTATGGTCTGATACTGCCTCCTCGGGGTCCCCTGCGGTACATTCTCACAAACATGCACTTGCAATTATGCAGGATGACACGGACACCGACTCTGACGCTGCAGACGGTGACGGGGATGTGTTGAGGGAGTCAGTATCTCTTGCCAAGGGGGTGCAGTTGATGATTGAGGCTGTTAGGGATGTTTTACACATTTCGGACACAGCTCCAAAACAGGTGGAGGAGGCCTTCTTTACAGATAATAAGAAGTCTCCCCTCACCTTCCCGGCATCCAAAGAATTAAATGCTATCTTTGAAAAGACATGGGAAACTCCGGTAAAGAAATTTCAGATTCCCAAGAGAGTCTTGGTTGCTTTTCCATTCCCAGAGGAAGATAGGAAGAGATGGGAGTCCCCACCGATAGTCAACGCCTCTGTCTCCAGGCTGTCCAAACAAGTGGTGTTACCGGTCCCGGGATCTACAGCGCTAAAGGATCCGGCAGATCGCAAGGTGGATGCTACGCTGAAATCCATTTACACGGCTTCAGGGGCTATATTGCAGCCTACTATAGCCTGTGCTTGGATTGCTAAAGCTATTGCCAGGTGGTCAATCACTCTGCAGGAGGAATCGACTACGCTGGATAAAGGTGACGTTGATTTATTTTTACGTAATATTCAGGAATCTGCAGGGTTCCTGGTGGATTCCATGAAGGACCTGGGTTCCATGGCTGCGGGAATCTCCTCCATGTCCGTCTCGGCTCGCAGGGGTCTCTGGCTGCGCAACTGGTCTACGGACGCGGAATCCAGGAAGTGTGTGGAGGGCCTACCATACAAAGGTCAGGCTCTCTTTGGGGAGGCGCTGGATGCGTGGATTGCTACGGCTACCGCGGGTAAGTCTCCTTTTCTACCCTCAGCTGCACCAGCTACGAAGAAGCCTTTTTCATCAACCACGTCACAGTCCTTTCAGCCCGTGAGGCCTAGAAAGAATAAGCTTTCGAACACCTTCTTCAGAGGTGGTCGTGCCAAAGGAAAGAAACCTAGGCCTGGAGGAGGGTCAGGTGGGGGCAAGACTCCGGCAGTTCAGCCACGTCTGGGTGTTGTCGGATCTGGACCCTGGGTCCTGGATATAGTGTCCAGAGGGTACAGACGGGAGTTTCAAGATCCCCCGCCTCACCGTTTCTTCAAGTCAGGCTTGCCAGCCCTGCTGGCAGACAGGACAATTCTTCTGGAAGCCATCAGAAAATTGCTGGTGTCAGAGGTCATTGTTCCGGTCCCACTTCAGCAGTGGAACAAGGGTTATTATTCGAACCTTTTTGTGGTACCAAAACCGGATGGTTCGGTACGGCCTATTCTAAACTTAAAGTCTTTGAACCCTTATCTCAGGGAGTTCAAATTCAAGATGGAGTCTCTGAGAGCTGTCTTCTCAGGACTGACGGAGGGGGAGTTCCTGGTGTCTCTGGACATCAAGGATGCTTACCTCCACATTCCCATTTGGGCACCGCATCAAGCATATCTCAGGTTTGCGCTGTTGGACGATCACTATCAGTTCCAGGCGCTGCTGTTTGGCCTCTCCACAGCACCGAGGATCTTCACCAAGGTGATGGCGGAGATGATGGTTCTCCTCCGCAAACAGGAGGTGAACATAATTCCATATCTGGACGATCTCCTGATCAAGGCGTCGTCCAGGGAGAGGTTGTTGCGGTTCATCGCGCTCGCGACGCAGCTGCTCAGGAAGCACGGTTGGATCCTGAACCTTCCAAATTCTCATCTGGAGCCGATAAGGCGGCTGTCTTTCCTGGGAATGATCCTCGACATGGAAGTGCAGAGGGTATTTCTCCCGGTGGAGAAAGCGTTGGTGATTCAAACAATGGTCCAGTATGTCCTAAAGCCTACTCGGGTATTGGTTCATCAATGCATATGCCTTCTGGGGAAGATGGTTGCCGCCTACGAGGCTCTGCAGTACATCAGGTTTCATGCTTGACCTTTTCAGCTGGACCTCTTGGACCAGTGGTCGGGCTCTCACCTACACATGCACAAGAGGATACGCCTGTCTCCGAAAGCCAGGATTTCACTCCTCTGGTGGCTGCAACCTCCGCACCTTCTGGAAGGGCGAAGGTTCAGAATTCAAGACTGGATCCTTTTAACCACAGATGCAAGTCTAAGAGGTTGGGGAGCAGTCGCTCTAGGGGAAACCTTTCAGGGACGATGGTCAGATATAGAATCACTACTCTCAATAAACATCCTGGAACTCAGGGCCATGTAGAATGCCCTTCTGCAAGCAGCACACCTTCTGCAGGATTGTGCTGTTCAGGTGCAGTCAGACAATGTGACCACAGTGGCCTACATAAACCGACAAGGCGGAACGAAGAGCGGGGATGCCATGTCAGAGGTGTCAAAAATCCTCATCTGGGCAGAAAGGCACGCGGTGGTGATGTCGGCAATCTTCACTCCGGGCGTAGACAACTGGGAAACAGACTTCCTCAGCAGACACGATCTCCATCCAGGGGAGTGGGACCTCCATCTGGTGGTGTTCGAGGAGGTAACTGGTTGGTGGGGGCTTCCTCACATAGACATGATGGCCTCCCGTCTCAACAAGAAGCTACGGAGGTACTGTTCCAGGTCAAGAGACCCGCAGGCAGTGGCGGTGGACGCACTGGTAACACTGTGGGTGTTCAAGTCAGTGTATGTGTTCCCTCCACTTACTCTGATACCAAAGGTTCTTCAGCTCGTGCGAAGAACAAAGGTTCTGGCAATCCTCATTGCTCCGGACTGGCCAAGGAGGGCTTGGTACGTGGATCTACTGGATCTTCTGCTGGAAGATCCACGGCCATTACCTCTTCGGGAGGATCTGCTCCTGCAGGGGCCGTTCGCTTATCAAGACTTACCGCGGCTACATTTGACGTCATGGCGGTTGAACGCCAGATCTTAGCTCGGAAAGGTATCCCGAGTTAGGTCATTCCTACCCTGATGCAGGCCAGGAAGGGGGTAATGTCTAAACATTACCATCGCATTTGGAAGAAATATGTTTCTTGGTATGAGGCCAAGAAGTTTCCGGCGGTGGAGTTTCAACTTGGATGTTTCCTCCTTTTCCTGCAAGCAGGGATGGATATGGGACTGAGATTGGGCTCCATCAAGGTCCAGATCTCTGCTTTGTCCATCTTCTTCCAAAAGCAATTGGCTGTTCTTCCTGAGGTTCAGACCTTTTTGAAAGGGGTTCTGCACATCCAGCCTCCCTTTGTGGTGCCTACGGTACCATGGGATCTTGATGTGGTGTTGCAGTTCCTGCAATCTGCTTGGTTTGAGCCTCTACAGGAGGCTGATCTCAGGTTTCTCACGTGGAAGGCGGTCACCTTGTTGGCCTTGGCTTCTGCATAACGTGTGTCGAAATTGGGGGCTTTATCTTGTAAAAGCCCCTATCTTATCTTCCATGAGGACAGGGCGGAACTTAGGAGTCGTCCACAATTCCTGCCTAAG
Source organism: Pseudophryne corroboree (assembly GCF_028390025.1). Taxonomy (NCBI): domain Eukaryota; kingdom Metazoa; phylum Chordata; class Amphibia; order Anura; family Myobatrachidae; genus Pseudophryne; species Pseudophryne corroboree. The sequence goes on from NC_086445.1 coordinate 146,466,980, forward strand.
GTTGTGTCGGCTTTCCATATCAACCAACCTATTGTGGTGCCAGTGGCTACTGACTCCTAAATTACTTCAAAGGCCTTGGATGTAGTGAGGACTTTGAAGATTTACGTGAAGAGGACGGCTCGTCATAGGAAAAGTGACTCTCTGTTTGTTCTCTATGATCCCAAGAAAATTGGATGTCCTGCTTCTAAGCAGTCGATTTCACGCTGGATCAGGTTCACTATCCAGCATGCCGATTCCACGGCAGGATTGCCGTGTCTGAAATCTGTAAGGGCCCACTCTACTCGTAAAGTGGGCTCTTCCTGGGCGGCTGCCCGGGGTGTCTTGGCGGTACAACTCTGCCAAGCAGCTACTTGGTCTGGGTCGAACACATTTGCCAAGTTTTACAAGTTCGATACTTTGGCCTCTGATGACCTCAAGTTTGGTCAAGCAGTGTTGCAGGAGCCTACGCACTCTCCCTCCCGTACTGGGAGCTTTGGTACATCCCCATGGTACTAATATGGACCCCAGCATCCTCTAGGACATAAGAGAAAATAGGATTTTGGTTACCTACCGGTAAATCCTTTTCTCGTAGTCCGTAGAGGATGCTGGGCGCCCGCCCAGCACTGCGTTTTCCTGCTTTGGTTTATAGTTTAGTTCTGCCTGGTTCCTAGGTAAGTTCTGCGTTATTTACGATTTTCAGCTGAGTTTTTCCGGCATGTTGGCCGGATTTGCATGTTGTGTGAGCTGGTGTGAATCTCGCCACTATCTGTGTAATTCCTTCTCTCGAAGTTTGTCGTCTCCTTGGGCACAGTTTCTAGACTGAGTCTGGTAGGAGGGGCATAGAGGGAGGAGCCAGCCCACACTATTAAACTCTTAAAGTGCCAATGGCTCCTGGTGGACCTGTCTATACCCCATGGTACTAATATGGACCCCAGCATCCTCTACGGACTACGAGAAAAGGATTTACCTGTAGGTAACCAAAATCCAATTTTTTTCCTTCCTCCTCTTTACATTGTATTTTTGAGTGTCTTGTTATGTCTAGTTTCAGATTTACCACAATTTTTGAGGTTGTTATATTGTTCCTATGATTTTGTATACGAGTTCCTCAGCTATTACTACAATTACCGATTGTTTGCTTCTGTTTCTCCATGTGCCCTACATTGTTTCCTCCTTTATAAAATTGGCCCCTCCACAATCTCATAACGTAAGATTCCCACACTGTTATATAGCAAATGGACCAGCAAAGAAAGCAGGCATCACAATTTTATTTTCCCAACACTGGGGCTAATTCAGACCTGATCGCTGCTGTGCGTTTTCGCACAGCAGCGATCAGGTCTGAACTGCGAGAGAGCCGATGGCTGTCTTAGCCCTGTGATCGCCTCTGCCTGATTGACAGGCCAAGGCGGTCGCTGGGCGAGAGGGAGCGGGCCAGCGACTGTTTAGGGGGCGCGATTCGGGCAATGCAGGCGTGCCCACACCGTTGGGGGGGGGGCGGGCCACGGCAGCTGCGTGACATCACACGCAGCTGCTGCGACCCGGGCAGCGATGAGTAGCTCCCTGCCAGTGTGCAGGAGCTGTGATGGCTAAGAGCTACTCTTCCAGTACAAAAGCATTGCCGCTGTGCAATGCTTTTGCACTTGTGCGGGGGGGAGGGGTCGAGCCTGACACGCAGGGCGGACTAGCCCTATGCAGGGTGTCCCCCCGCATGTCTGAAGACTGATCGTAGATGTGCTAAATTTAGCACATCTACAATCAAGTCTGAATTAGGCCCATTGTGTTCACTCTCACATCTCAATATTGTGATCCTGAAGGGAGATATTTAATCCTGTGTGGTTCTCTCGAGAACAAGGAGGTGACCTTGGTGTCCTGTTGTGCGCCTAACGCTAAGCAACTTTCATTCTACAGGAAACTGTGCGCTAAGGTGTAACAATTGGCTAAGGGCGCTTTATTAATGCTAGGTGATTTTAATTTGATTTTAGATCCATCAGTTGGATCAGTCAGCCCCATAGATGTGCTAAGGGTTTTCACCAGCTACTAGCGGAATACGATCTTTTTGACATATGGCGTATCAAATACCCAGCAGAAAAAGACTTTACGTTTTGTTCCCATGTCCATGGCACCATTGGCACGTATTCTAGACTATACAGTACCTTGCTTTATCTGATAAGTGGTCTCTACATTTTATCAGCAAAAATTCTATACTCCCTATGATGTGGTCAGATCATTCACCACTTTTCATTATGTGGGATATTGCACAGAGAAAGACGTCTCCAAGCCCATGGCGTCTGGGTAAGCACACCCTTAATCAGCCAGAGGCTTTACAGGCCATTCAGTCTGCCATTGATTATTATCTGAAAGAGAACTCTCCTGAAGAAACATCCACATTGAACTTCTGGTGCGCTCTTAAATCTGTAATACGTGGCTCAGCGATTCAAATCACAGCTAAGCTTAAGAAAGATTTTAGGCATAAATTTGAGCAGGCTGAATTAGATGTTGCTTCTTTAGAGGGAGCACATAAAGCTAACCCAAATGATAAAACACTTCTTAAGTCATTAAGAGAAGCTAGAGATAAGGTAAATGTCTTTTATTTAGCGGAGGTACAACATAACCTTAACAAACTCAACCAAAGATTCTATGTGTATGGGAACCGAGCCAGTAGGTTATTAGCAAGGAAACTGATACCCCTTTTCCATCTGTAGCACGGGTCGCAGCCGGGAGCCTGACCCGGCTACGACCCGTGCTACAGCCCCCTTTCCCACAGCGCTCACCAACCCGGCATATTGCCGGGTTGGTGATGCTGCTGCTGACACGGCAGGGGCGGCGCTGGGAGATCACATGATTTCCCAGCACTGCCCTTCCATTTACTGTGAACGGGAGCCGTGTCGCATCGACACGGCTCCCGTTCACACTACACAGCTTACTGGGTTGCACACATGTTCAACCCGGCAAGCTACCCGGGTAGGATTCCCGGATCACTTGATCCAGGAATTTGCAGGGGGACCTTTTTCCACTAGGAAAAAACACGGGTAAATGCGCGCCCCCGCGCATTTACCCGTGTTTTTAAAGCTAGTGGAAAAGGGGTATTAGAGGTAAGAAGGCTAGAGAGAAAATTCTTAATATACATTCTGCTAAAGGTTCAATAGTGTATGACCCTAACAACATAGCAAATGTGTTTGCATCATACTACTCTAAACTGTATAATTTGCAGGATGATTCTTCCACCTTTTAACCTAGACAGTTAGATATAGAGACATTTTTAGAAGATGTTGATTTCCCCTCGCTTTCCCCGGAGGTCTGTCTGTCTCTTAATGCACTCTGGTAGCTTGATGAGGTTCAAAGAGGCATTGATTCCTTGCCTACTGATAAAGCACCGAGTCCTGATGGATATCCCTCTAATTTTTATAAAACCTTTAAGGACAAATTGGCCCCGATGCTACTATTAGTGTTCAATGAAGCCTCTGAAGTGAAACACTTCCCAAAAGAAATATTGGAATCTCAAATCATAACTATCCCCAAGCTGGGGAAACCCCAATCCTCGGTCCAAAATTTCAGACCTATCGCCGTACTTAATACTGACCTAAAATTATATGCTAAATTAGTAGATAATTGAATTTGTCACCTTCTACCGTCTCTTATTAAACATGACCAGGAGGGTTTTGTGTTACACAGACAGGCCCCGGAAAAACACCAGACGGGTGATTAATGTTATAGAATATTGGCCCTCATTCCGAGTTGTTCGCTCACTAGCTGTTTTTAGCAGCAGTGCAAACGCTAAGCCGCCGCCCTCTGTGAGTGTATCTTAGCTTAGCAGAAGTGCGAACAAAAGGATCGCAGCGCTGCTACAAAAAAAGATTGTGCAGTTTCTGAGCAGCTCGAAACTTACTCCTAGCTAGCGATGACTTCAGACTGTTTAGTTCCTGTTTTGACGTCACAAACATGCCCTGCGTTCGGCCAGTCACTCCCCCGTTTCCCCAGCCACTCCTGCGTTTTTATCGGGCACGCCTGCGTTTTTACACACACTCCCCGAAAACGGTCAGTTTCCGCCCAGAAACACCCACTTCCTGTCAATCACTCACCGATCAGCAGTGTGACTGAAAAGCGTTGTTAGACCTTGTGTGAAAGTACGTTGCGCGTGCGCACTGCGCACCATACGCATGCGCAGAAATGCCGCTTTTTCACCTTCTCGCCGCGCTGCGACCAAAAGCAGCTAGCGAACAACTCGGAATGACCCCCATTGACATGAAATGGTACGGTTGGACTCTTTACAGGGAAAAAATGGGTCACGCAACCATATATAGTAGCCCAACTGATCTCTCTGTGCTTCATTCTCCTCATTCTCCTAACTCTGATCTGTAACTAATGTTGAAACGTTACTACTCCATTATTCTGTCTTGTATTATTATCATTATTCCATAAATGGTCGTCTGTTTTGCTCTTATTATTACCTATTGATTAATATTATATGGTCAACTGTTCGGTATTATCAATGTTAAGTTGGAACTTGTTCCTGGCTTCACCCTTTTGTCTCCCCCTTTTCTTCTTTCTATATCCCCATATGTATGTGAAAAATTTTCAATAAAAACAAATGTTAAAAAAAAAAAGCGCAGCGAGATTTATAGTTGGGAAGGGGTATATCCTTCTGTAATTAGTAATACTGTAACTTTCAGTGTAAAAACAAAGCTACACAGTATTTACAGTATTCACTACATGCAAAAGCAGCCAGTGTTTTCCCAAGATGCAAAATAAAATAAATGAATTTACACTCCATGCATTGTAATAGGGTTTCTTCCAGGAGCAAATTACTACTTGTTTGATTCATCTGAAGTGGAAACCAGATCTGACACTTGCCCTTTGGAGACCTGAATGGAGGACAGGTAATAAGAGGGCTGGTCTTCAGTTTGCTAGAGGCCGGGCTCCCGACGACCAGCATACTGGCGCCAGAATCCCGATCGCCGGCATACCGACAACTTTTCTCCCTCTTGGGGGTCCACGACCCCCCTGGAGGGAGAATAGATAGCATGGCGCACGTAGCGCCTGCAGCGAGCCCGCAAGGGGCTCATTTGCGCTCACCCAGCTGTCGGTATGCCGGCGGTTAGGATTCTGGCGCCGGTATGCTGGCCGCCGGGAGCCCAACCGCCGGCATAACATACTACACCCTAAACAGCACTAAGCAGCATCTCAAAGATACCACCATTACACTACTCCTGTACACACAGGCATATGTGCAAGTGAGTATAAGGTCATTGGAACCAATGGGTCCCATTCCCATACCCAGTAATAAATAAATAAATAAATAAATAAAATCATTATAATTACAACAAATGCTTAAAAAACACAACTTCTGATGACAGTGGGTAGCAGTGGTCCTATGGGCATTCACTACAGGTGTAACTGTGACTCCCACACAGTCCCGTGTATCACTGCTCAGATACAGTCATTGCATGGTGTACATAGCTCGAATGGATCTAATTACAGAGATCATTTATCCCTTTGATAACCACACTGTTATTACACACTGCATTTGTTTCATTGGGTGACCGGACCTGAACGCTGCTTGTAGTAGTAGTTTTAAACCAGACAGTACTTCAAGCAGGACGGTCTCCCCAATGTGAGTGATTGCTGCAGTATACCAATATCGAAGTCAAAAATATTACATTGAAAGAACATACAGACTCCACACATATAAGTCGCTATGCTTGCAAATACGTGCAGCGAGCACAGCAATATATGGTAACACACAATAGAGATGTGCACCGGAAATTTTTCGGGTTTTGTGTTTTGGTTTTGGATTCGGTTCCACGGCCGTGTTTTGGATTCGGGCGCGTTTTGCCAAAACCTCCCTGAAAATTGTTTGTCGGATTCGGGTGTGTTTTGGATTCGGGTGTTTTTTTTACAAAAAACCCTCAAAAACAGCTTAAATCATAGAATTTGGGGGTCATTTTGATCCCATAGTATTATTAACCTCAATAACCATAATTTCCACTCATTTTCAGTCTATTCTGAACACCTCACACCTCACAATATTATTTTTAGTCCTAAAATTTGCACCGAGGTCGCTGGATGGCTAAGCTAAGCGACACAAGTGGCCTACACAAACACCTGGCCCATCTAGGAGTGGCACTGCAGTGTCAGGCAGGATGGCACTTAAAAAAAATAGTCCCCAAACAGCACATGATGCAAAGAAGAAAAAGAGGCGCACCAAGGTCGCTGTGTGACTAAGCTAAGCGATACAAGTGGCCGACACAATCACCTGGCCCATCTAGGAGTGGCACTGCAGTGTCAGACAGGATTGCTGGTACTTCAAAAAAATAGTCCCCAAACAGCACATGATGCAAAGAAAAAAAGAGGCGCACTAAGGTCGCTGTGTGACTAAGCTAAGCTACACAAGTGGCCGACACAAACACCTGGCCCATCTAGGAGTGGCACTGCAGTGTCAGACAGGATGGCACTTCAGAAAAATAGTCCCCAAACAGCACATGTTGCAAAGAAAAAAAGAGACGCACCAAGGTCGCTGTGTGACTAAGCTAAGCGACACAAGTAACCGACACAAACACCTGGCCCATCTAGGAGTGGCACTGCAGTGTCAGACAGGATGGCACTTCAAAAAAATAGTCCCCAAACAGCACATGATGCAAAGAAAAAAAGAGACGCACCAAGGTCGCTGGATGGCTAAGCTAAGCGACACAAGTGGCCGACGCAAACGCCTGGCCCATCTAGGAGTGGCACTGCAGTGTCAGACAGGATGGCACTTCAAAAAAATAGTCCCCAAACAGCACATGATGCAAAGAAAAAAAGAGACGCACCAAGGTCGCTGTGTGACTAAGCTAAGCGACACAAGTGGCCGACACAAACACCTGGCCCATCTAGGAGTGGCACTGCAGTGTTAGACAGGATGGCAGATTTAAAAAATAGTCCCCAAACCACATAATGCAAATAAAAAAAGAGGTGCAATGAGGTAGCTGTGTGACTAAGCTTAGCGACCCAAGTGGCCGACACAAATACCTGGCCCATCTAGGAGTGGCACTGCAGTTTTCTAGCGAGAGGATGAGTGCTTCCATCCTCATGTGAATCTGAACCACTAGCCATGAACATAGGCCAAGGCCTCAGCCGTTCCTTGCCACTCCGTGTCGTAAATGGCATATTGGCAAGTTTACGCTTCTCATCAGACGCTTTAAATTTTGATTTTTGGGTCATTTAACTGAACTTTTGTTTTTTGGATTTTATATGCTCTCTACTATGACATTGGGCATCGGCCTTGGCAGACGACGTTGATGGCATTTCAATCGTCTCGGCCATGACTAGTGGCAGCAGCTTCAGCACAAGGTGGAAGTGGATCTTGATCTTTCCCTATTTTAACCTCCACATTTTTGTTCTCCATTTTTTAATGTGTGGAATTATATGCCAGTATCAATAGCAATGGCCTACTACTATATATACTGTGCACAACTGAAATGCACTACAGGTATGGATGGATAGTATACTTGACGACACAGAGGTAGGTAGAGCAGTGGCCTTCCGTACCGTACTGCTATATATACTGGTGGTCACTGTCAGCAAACTGCAAAACTAAAATGCACCACAGGTATAGAATCTAGATGGATAGTATACTTGAAGACAGAGAGGTAGGTAGAGCAGTGGCCTTCCGTACCGTACTGCTATATATACTGGTGGTCACTGTCAGCAAACTGCAAAACTAAAATGCACCACAGGTATAGAATCTAGATGGATAGTATACTTGACGACACAGAGGTAGGTAGAGCAGTGGCCTTCCGTACCGTACTGCTATATATACTGGTGGTCACTGTCAGCAAACTGCAAAACTAAAATGCACCACAGGTATAGAATCTAGATGGATAGTATACTTGACGACACAGAGGTAGGTAGAGCAGTGGCCTTCCGTACCGTACTGCTATATATACTGGTGGTCACTGGTCAGCAAAACTCTGCACTGTACTCCTCCTATATAATATACTGGTGGTCCCCAGTACCCACAATAAAGCAGTGTGAGCACAGATATATGCAGCACACTGAGCACAGATATGGAGCGTTTTTCAAGCAGACAACGTATACTGGTGATCACTGGTCAGCAAAACTCTGCACTGTACTCCTCCTATATAATATACTGGTGGTCCCCAGTACCCACAATAAAGCAGTGTGAGCACAGATATATGCAGCACACTGAGCACAGATATGGAGCGTTTTTCAGGCAGACAACGTATACTGGTGATCACTGGTCAGCAAAACTCTGCACTGTACTCCTCCTATATAATACTGCTGGTCCCCAGTCCCCACAATAAAGCAGTGTGAGCACAGATATATGCAGCACACTGAGCACAGATATGGAGCATTTTTCAGGCAGAGAACGGATAAAACTGGTGGTCACTGATCAGCAAAACTCTGCACTGTACTCCTCCTATATAATACAGCTGCTCCCCAGTCCCCACAATTAAGCAATAAGCACAAATATTTGCAGCAACATTAATAAACGGAGAGGACGCCAGCCACGTCCTCTCCCTAACATTTCCAATGCACGAGTGAAAATGGCGGCGACGCGCGGCTCCTTATATAGAATCCGAATCTCGCGAGAATCCGACAGCAGGATGATGACGTTCGGGCGCGCTCGGGTTAACCGAGCCATACGGGAGAATCCGAGTATGCCTCGGACCCGTGTAAAATGGGTGAAGTTCGGGGGGGTTCAGTTTCCGAGGAACCGAACCCGCTCATCACTAATTTACACGGACATGCCACAGAGATGGATTCAACACTTATTTCATACAGCACATAATTATAATAATATCAAGCGCCAGACATCATAATGATTTAAAATTATATTATGAAGTAATGTCATGTATGTGTATTATTGGAACGAAGCAAGATAGACCTGTTATATTTGGTATTAAAGCAACCAGATTAATGTGTAGATTCATTTGATACTTGTTATTAAGTTGTAGGACATTGCAACAAATAGTTATGATTAAATGTATGAAAGCTAAAATCACTCTTATTAGGACAATGGACAGGAAACTCAGGCCAGCCCCTACTGGTGGCTTCAAGGCTGAACTTTGCATATGAACAGACCAGTGACTCATCATGAATGAGAAAGTTCCCTCCCTTAGACTAGATTTGTACACTCCCCCAAACTAGATAACACATTACAGAGACACACAGGAGGGAGTTGCTGTTTTGTCCCAGACGATGATGGAGATGCTGTCTGCCCAGTTGTTGTAATTATTTACAGAGAGAGAAATAGTGATATGGAGGGACGAATTTATATGAGAAAGATATGGTAATTGTATTGCTGGCCTGTAACTGTATGTATTAACTGCTTACTGTATAAATTGTAATCATGTAACTATATGTATACTGTACATTGTGATATATTGAATACATATCCTTTTAATGACAAATATATACATCAATGAGCTTTGGAACTCAGATAATGTGTGGGTGTATTGTTTTCTCTTATGGGATGCAGTGTTTTGTGATGTATAGCGCACATTCATGGCAAATGGTAATAAGATGTGCAGGCGTCTACAATATATATTACAGCGGGCATTTTAAATATTTGTAAGGAAACAATTTGGTATTTACACCAACAATAAACTTTCAGGACTGCTTGTTGTATGATCTATGACCAGGTGTAGCCAATCTTAGAATTTAAAAAGACATTTCACTATGCACTGCAAGGCAGACAGAGGATTAACAGCTGGAATTGGCTCTGGGACTAGTAAAAACCACAAGTTTACATTGGCCTCTATGTGTGCCTCCATCTACAATATTGTAAAAATCCCATCTATGATACTGTTTTCCAGAAGGTGTTGACATTTCTCACTATTGCCTGCTATGACTGTGCGGAATGCTAAGAGTAACTAGATCCGCCAGACCCTTATCGTGTTCCAATTTAATTCAGATTCCTCCACCTTCAACTTCAACTAAATATATCGCCTTCCCATTGTCTTCCAACAGCATGGGAAACATTATAGCAGCGGGTGTGATACAATATCCCGGCGGTTGGAATGACGGCAGTCACATCACTGACACCGGCATTCCAGTAATAAGAATGCCGACAGGGGCTGAGATAATTATTTTACCCCTCCCCTATCCCCTCCCCTAACTCTAACTCGCTTGGTGTGGCGGCTAGGACTAAGATTCAGGCGGTGGCTGCTAGGGCTAAGACTCAGAAGGTGATGGCTAGGGTTAAACCCCCCCCCCCCTCTAGTGCCTAACTATAATTATCCCCGACCCTAACCCTAACAGTCGGGTGGTCTTCAGGTTGCCGGCAGCCGGGCTCCCGGCGACCACCATACCGGCGCCGGAATCCCGACTGCCGGCATACCGACATCTTTTCTCCCTCTAGGGGGTCTACGACCCCCCAGGAGGGAGAATAGATAGCATGGCGCGTAGAGCGCCACTGTGCCCGCTGCATGGCGAGCGCAGCAAGCACGCAAGGGGCTCATTTGCACTCGCCCAGCTGACGGTATGCCGGCAGTTGGGATTCAGGTATAACCATACTACACTCCTAACAGTCACCCTGATACTTTCCTTTGGGATGTCGGAGGTCATGTTCCAGAGCAGGGATTCCAAGTGGTGTCAGGATTCCAGCGTCGGTCACATGATCACCAGCAACCCGACTGCCGAGATGCTAACTGCATCCCATAGCAGCAGCTGCTGAATAAAGGGGGTGATTCCGACCCGTTCGCACGCAGTGGTTCTTCGCTGCGGTGCGAACAGGGCAGAACTGCGCATGCGCGGCAGCCACAATGCGCATGCACGTCATTGCCCAGCGGCAGCCAGAACAAAGTGATCGCAAGCGCGATCACAAGAAGATTGACAGCGGGGATGCGTTCTGGGGCGTCTGCTCACCATTTTCCGGATGTGGAGATCTGAACGCAGGCGTGTCCAGGCGTTTGAAAGTCGGATGTCTGACGTCAATCCCGGGACCTTCGTCGCTGGATCCGTCGGACAGGGTAAGTAGGTCTGACCCTGGTCTTGTTTTGCAGGAAACTTTTTTAGCATAGCAGGGCTGCACAAGTGATCGGAGCCCTGCTATGCTAAAATACACTCTCCCACAGGCGGAGTCAAGTTGATCGCACGAGCAGCAAAAAGTTGCTACGTGCAATCAACTCGGAATGACCCCCAAAATGCAGTGTACATCTGTAAACACTGTTATGCTAACCAACCAACCAACCAACCAACCAACCAACCAATCAACCAATCAACAGGAAGTATGACACATATCTTTTGACAAGTAAACATATTTAAAGGTCCTATGCCTTAGATCACAACAGTATTAGAAATTTGCACCCCAGTCACCTCAACTTTATTTTTGGTGTAGCAGAAGGGGCCCATATGAATGTAATCAACATTCAGTATACGGTGTCCACTGCAGTTGATTGACATTTGAACTTGCCCTGACTACTACTGTATATCGCCGTTCCCTATTTGGGGGAGATTTGACAAATCTTCTAAAGAGGAAATGTGGATGTATTTCCAGTAGTCACCAATAAGATTCTAGCTATCATTTATTTAGTACATTCTATAAAATGATAGCTAGAATGTGATTGGTTGCAATGAGCAACACCTCTACTTTCCTCTATAAAAGGTATGATAAATCTCCTGCTCTGTCTAATTCTGGTGCCTCCTTCACCTTACACACACAAGTCGAAGAACTAATGGTGAAAACCTGGTCTGCAGGATATTCACATTTATAATTGTTTAACATTTGCGTAAAGTGATGCATCACAGGGCTTTATTCAGAGGTGGGTGCTAATCCCAGTCTGATTGTGTTTTATTACGCAGCGCGACTGCAAATTCATGCTAATGCTACAGCTGATGAAACTCGTTCAGAGACGCCCACTGGCTGCCTCTCTAATCGCCTGCTTTGCATAATAAGTTGTACCATCAGCGCATTGGTTGCACATCCATTGCTCCATAGAACATTAGAGCAGCCCTGTGGTTACTCAGAAGGTCCGTCTGAATAAATCCATCGGTGGCAGTGCAACTGAGTATTTGGATGCAGTAGCTGGCTGCGCCACGATAGCAGCACACCGTCATCTGGCGAGCCACCTCCCTGTTACCCCCCAGAAATTCCCAATGAAATACCAGTTCTCTGCATCCAAAATCACACTGCATTCCCCATCGCAGTACAAAGAGCGTTGAACAACTGCGCAAACACCAGCATAGCGCCCACTTCTGATTTGCAATTGTTCTGAAAATAAACAGAAAATATGAACCTTTGATAGTGATCTCTATCTTCAAATAAATATGACACATTTAACATGCACTCCATTCAGTGGCGTAACTAGAAATTTTTCTCCCCCAAGCCAAAAAATTCTTTGGCGCCCCCCCCCATCCCCCCATCCCCCATAATTGGCACTATTAAAGGAACAAAAATGCGCGCGCCGCAAAAAAGGGTGTGTGGCTTCGTTGGAATGGGCGTGGCTTCGCATAAAGGGGCGTGGCATTGCAGGAAAAGACTTCCTTATACCCCAGTTTTGCAACCTGCACACCCAGACGTTAGCCACCACAGGAAAGTAAAATAATCCTGATTCATGCCCCTTACATTATTTGTCATTTTTCCTCCTTATAGTAATGCCTTATAGTAATGGGTGTCATTATGCCACATACTGCAATGGCCCTTAGACATTATTCCACACACAATAATGCACATGACACAATATGCACACACCATAATGCCCCCGACACATTATGCCACACACCGTAATGCCTGTGACACATTATGACAGGAATCGCAATGCCCGTTATACATTATGCTACACACTGCACTGCCCCTGATACATTATAGCACATACAATGTCTGTGACACATTATGACACACACCGCAATGACCCTGAGACATTATACCACATACCACAATGCCCGTGATATAGTATACAACACACAGTAATGCCAGCCTGACACATACCGCAATGCCCGTTATACCCTATGCCACACACCGCAATGCCCATTATACATTATGCCACACTGCAATGACCCTGAGACATTATACCACATACCACAATGCCCGTGATATAGTATGCAACACACCGTAATGCCTGACACATTATGACACACACCGCAATGTCCGTGATACATTATGCCACACACTGCAATGACCCTGAGACATTATACCACATATCACAATGCCCGTGATATAGTATGCCACACACCGTAATGCCTATGACACATACTGCAATGCCCGTTATACCCTATGCCACACTGCAATGCCCCTGAGACATTATACCACATACCACAATGCCCGTGATATAGTATGCCACACACCGTAATGCCTGTGACATATTATGACACACACCGCAATGTCCGTGATACATTATGCCACACACCGTAATGCCCATTACACATTAAGTCCTACAGTAAGGCTTCTAATTACTTTTAAATTACCTGCTCGTTGCCAGGGGTTTCATGCTCTTGGTTCCATGCACGGTGCCAGGGGTTTTCATGCTCAGGGTGTCATGCTCGTTGCCAGGTGTTTCATGCACTGGGTGTCATGCTCGTTGCCAGGGGTTTCATGCACTGAGTGTCATGCTCGTTGCTAGGGGGTAGTGCTTGTTGCTATGGCTGTGCTCCCAGTGCCACATATGTCCCCAGTGCCAGATATTCCCCCACGGTGCCAGGTACTCACATGCCCCCAGTGCCAAATATAGCCCCCCCATGTGCCAGATACACATATACCCCCCCAGTGCCACATATGCCCCCAGTGCCAGATATGCCTCCACAGTGCCAAATATAGCCCCCCCCCCCTCCCCCCCATGTGCCAGGTACACATTTACCCCCCCCAGTGCCATATATGCCCCCTCAGTGCCCCCCCGCGCTCCCCCGCTCCCCTGCTGCTGTAAGGAGGGACACGGAGGGCACAGCGCGCGCCTCTCCTGTGTCCCTCCTGGGTCTCCGGCAGGTCTGTTAAAGGAAGTGCCGGTTCGTGAGCCAATCAGAGCTCACGAACGGCACTTCCTTTATTAGACCCGCCGGAGACGCAGGGGGGACACGGGAGAGGCGCGCGCTGTGCCCTCCGTGTCCCTCCTTACAGCAGGGAGGGTTAGTGACAACAGATTGACATGCGGACGCTCGTCCGCATGTCAATCTGCTCTAAATCAGTGGCGGCGCCCCCGCAGCCCCTCGCCCCCAAGCCACCGCGAGGGCTGCGGGGGCAGTAGTTACGCCACTGACTCCATTCCTATTTAATAGGGGGAATTCAATTGCAGGCGAACGGTGTATATTGCCATCACTGCTGCATTTAAACACCAGCAACGGAACCCCTTCTCGCGTGCTTCGCTCAACTGATTCACACCCTGAGTTGCACAAAAGTGCTTGCTAACCTATGGGGTAGCCAACAGTTTTGTGTGAGATCCCACCAACGTAATGTGTAGAGGGTTCCGCACAGATTCGTCTGGGCAAACAATTCACCAGCAATTGAATTCCCCACATAGACTCTGACCACAGTGGAGGAAACATTGAGGAGAATAATAAGAAGGATGTGTACTAGACCAAAATGTCAGATCATTGATAGCTCTATAAGTGGCTGTGTACCCAGGTTAGGTATGCTCTGTCAACAGTCACAATGTCGACCAGAAAATGCTGACATAGTAGTAATGTTATTTGAAGCATTTTAACCACGTAAGCATTATAGCTTTAAACAAGATGCTTTACCAATAATAACGTTATTGTGTCAGCATTCTATGGTCAACTTTACACTGCTGACATTCTGACTGTTGACATCGTGATTGTCGATGAACTACAGCAGTGGTTCTCAAACTCGGTCCTCAGGACCCCACACAGTGCATGTTTTGCAGGTAACCCAGCAAGTGCACAGGTGTATTAATTACTCACTGGCACATTTTAAAAGGTCCACAGGTGGAGCTAATTATTTCACTTGTGATTCTGTGAGGAGATCTGGAAAACATGCACTGTGTGGGGTCCTGAGGACCGAATTTGAGAACCTGTGTACTACAGTAACTGGCTCACATGTGCCCATGATTGTGTGAAGAATTACAGGTAATTAGTAAGGAAGTGTACTGATGTACTGCAGATGTGTGCTTCATTCATACAACTCTACCTGATTGTCAGGGAGACTCCCAGAAACAGCAGCAATCTCCCGGACTCCCTGAAGAGTCTAGTGGGTATATTTACTAAGGTGTGTTTTTTTTTTTAGAAGTGGAGATGTTGGCCAAAGCAACCAATCAAATTCCACTTAACATCTATCTAGTTGCTTCTAAAAGATAATAGGTAGAATCTGATTGGTTGCTATGGGCAACATCTCCACTTCTAAAAAAACTCACACCTTAGTAAATATACCCCCAGCAATCTCCATGATTGTACCTTACCCCATTATGAAGCTGTTTTATTTTATTATATAAGGCACAATAATCCCTATGGCGACATGCACTTTCATTTAGGTTTCTCATGGCCACTTGTCAGTGGAACACAAGACATGAACAAGCCATGAAAAGCATCAGTGTATTTTTTATCAACATGTAGATCAGCCGTGGCCAACGCGTGGCTCTTGGGCCGCATGCGGCTCTTTCTTTATTAAAATGTGGCTCCCAACACTAAAAGTCACCTGACCACAACAGATCCTGGAAACCGGTGCACTACAGCCAGAAACACAGCAGCACTATGGCGACTGAAAACTGAGGGAGCCAGATACTGGGCTGTAGTGACATATGAGGGTGGGCTGGAGTCACACAAGAGGGAGCTGGCTGGAGTGACACAGAAGGATCCTGGCAGGAGAGACGTAATGGGGGAGCTGACTGGAGTGATACAGGAGGGTGCTGGCAGGAGTAACACATGGGGGAGCTGGCTGGAGTGACACATGGAGGAGCTGGCTGGAGTGACACAGGAGGGTACTAGCAGGAGTGACACATTCACACATGGGCTGGCTGGAGTGACACAGGAGGGTGCTGACTGGAGTGACACATTGAGGAGCTGAAGTGTATTATGTGAATATGGCTGTTTCAATATATGTTGTTATGTGGATCTGGATTTTTTTTATTATTTTATGCAGAAGTGTCTTTTTCAATGCATTTTATGTTGGATCTGGCATTTTCATTGTATTTTATACCGGGGGTGTGGCCTAGCAGGCACAAGGCTAACCCCATTTCTGCACACGTACCTTTGGCTTTATGTCGGCTCTTTGACATACCTAACAAGATTTTTTTGGCTCTTTGTCTCCGACTGGTTGGCCACCCCTGATGTAGATCTTACTAACTGCTGGGAGCTAATTTATATTGGATGTAAGTCCATTTTATGAGAAGGCTCTCAGGAGCAGATGTACAAGTTCACTTTACCACCGTGCTCATACTGTAGGTGTTGCTTTCTCAATCTCCCTGAAATGCTTTCCAAACGTAGGCAAGTATGACTCCTTTACATGGCAAGTGTGTTGCATTACAGATCATGGGGGTCATTCCGAGTTGATCGCTCGCTAGCAATTTTTAGCAGCCGTGCAAACGCATAGTCGCCGCCCACGTGTATTTTTGCTTTGCAGGAGTGTGAACGCTTGTGCAGCAGAGCGCCTGCAAACACATTTTGTGCAAAACAAGACCAGCCCTGTAGTTACTTATCCTGTGCGATGATTGCTGCGACGAGTGACACGGTAATGACGTCAGAAACCCGCCCAGCAAACGCCTGGCCACGCCTGCCTTTTTCCAAACACTCCCAGAAAACGGTCAATTGACACCCATAAACGCCATCTTTCTGTCATTCTCCTTGCGTTCGGCTGTGCGATTGGAATCGTCGCTGGAACCAGTGCAAAACCACAATGGACTTCGTACCCGTACGACGCACGTGCACATTGCGGTGCATACGCATGCGCAGATTAGCCATTTTTTTCACTGATCGCTACGCAGCGAACAGCGGCAGCTAGCGATCAACTCGGAATGACCCCCTATGTGTGTTGCATTACAGGGCATTTGTATTTAATTAAAAGAGGTTTGTGCTGCAATACCCAGTCTGTCTTATCATTGGGCATAAATCAGACCTGGTCTCACGTAGGCTATTTTTTGCACTGCTGCGACCAGGTAATCGCCGCCTGCAGGGGAGGGGGTAATGCCTTGGCAGTGGTGCGTTCGCTTATGCAGAGAGCTGCACAAGCAAAACGTTTGTGCAGTCTCTGCAGAGCTCAAGACTTACTAAGCTGCTGCGATGATCCTTGCTGTTGCTGATGTCAGGAACCCTCCCTGTAAACGGCTGGGCACGCCTGCGTTTTCCAGGACACTCCCAGAAAACGGTGAGTTGACACCCCCGGACGGCCTCTTCCTGTAAATCTTCTTGCGTTCGCCGCCGCAAATGCTTTCTTCGTTATTTTTGCCACTGCCTGGCATGCCTGCGTAATGTGGCCCACGTGCATGCGCTGTTCCGACCCGATCGCACGGCTGCGAAAAAGGCAGCGTGCGATCGGGACTGAATGACCCCCATTGTTGTTTCCAATTGTAAAGCGCAACAGAACATGCTGCGCGATATAAGAAACTGTAAATAAATAATAAATAGTTCAGGGCATCTGTGCCCAATAGTGTGCTGCATAACATGGAATATGTGCTGCATTAAATGGTGAGTGTGCTGCATTGCAAGGTGCGTGTGGGTGCTTTATCATAGGTGGTACGTTATACATTACAGAGTTTGTATATGTGTGTTCCATTACAGGGGGTGTGTGCTGCATAACAGGCATACTTGCCAACTTATGTAAAGACCCCCAGGAGATTCCTGTAAGGGAAACCGATAAGCATGGGCTGCATTTGCGTTATTGAGGCCTTCAGTTGTGAAGTGGATGGTGGTGGGAGACTGGCCAACTCTGTTAGGAGACCAGGAGACTGCCCTTAAATTCAGGACTCTCCTGGACAGTGCCGTAACTAGGCATTTTAGCGCTGTGTGCAAGAGACGGCATTGGCGCCCCCCCCCCACACCTTATGTAAAATATGGGCAGTGCGCGCCGTAGGCGCGTGCAAAAAATTAGGGGCGTGGCTTCATGGGGAAAGGGTGTGGCCACAATATAATACCGATTCATACTACGGTGCACAGTAGTCTCCATTATTCAAATTACACCGCACAGTAGCGCCACTACACCAGAGCCCCTTTTTACACATTATGGCAGACAGCGTCCCCTTTTTACACATTACTGTGTAAAATATATATATATATATATATATATATTGTGACAAGAACACTGGGATAGTGTTTGAGGGCAGGTATATTTGTCCCAGGTTCTTGTCTTACATGTTTTAGAAAATGTTAACTTCTAGGAAAAATGCTTTTTGTTTTGTCTGAACCTTTTCAGTTTGCTGTAAAAGCTGGGTAAAGGCTCTGAGAGAGAGATAAGGCGAGTTCTAGACATTGGGCCCAGTTCGGGTCTTTGGCCTCACAGAGGGCTAATCAGGGTTTCAGCTGTGTAAGAGTGTTATAGTGCTTCTAACCTGATTAGTATGGGCAGACTGCCTGGGAAGGCTGCAGGATCTGTGTGTGAGAGACACGTTTTCTGATGCAAGTAAGCTATACAGTATGTACTGAAGAACTCTGTGTTTTGTTTAGTGACAGTTAGGAATATCTTATGTTTAGTTAGTGCCGGACAGGCAAGGTATTTTTATTTTGGGGTTTGTTTTATTTTCTGTTTCAATAAAACTGGCCGGGGTCAGTTGTACCAGAAACTGGACTTGTGTTGTTCCTCAGTTGCTGCGTGCGGCCATATTCCCCAGGAAAAGGCGCCTTGCACCCCTACAGTGTTACAACTTGGTGGAGAATGCGAGCACACCGTTCTGCGCATAAGTGAAAGCAGCAGCTTTGTGAGGCCTGCAGAAAACGGTGGTTTATGCAGATACAGCCCAGTGTGAAGTTACTGAGACTCACCCCTGAGGGTTTGATATATGTCCTGGGTGAAAGCAGCTACAAAGCCGCCTGAAAAATCTGTCGACATGGAGGATCTGCTTAAAGCCTTGCTGCAAGCTACAGCGGCTCAGCAGGAGGCCAACCGACAGCAGCAGGTGGCAATGGAGGAAAATAGGAGACAACAGCAGGTGGCAATGGAGGAAAATTGGAGACTACAGCAGGAGGCCAACAGACAGCAGCAGGTGGCAATGGAGGAAAATAAGAGACAACAGCAGGCAGTTGTTGATGAACTTTACAGGCAACAGCGTCAGGATAGAGAGGCCTTAGCAGAAGTGGTGCAGAGACTTGCAGCTCGGGTTGGAGATGTGGCCGTCAGTGCTCCAACCAGCTCTAGTTCTATACGGGCCAGTCACTTCCTGCAGAAAATGACAGAGGCTGATGATGTGGAGGCCTATCTGACCACGTTTGAAAGGACTGCCGAGCGTGAGAACTGGCCGAAAGCACAGTGGGCCAGTCTGCTGGCACCTTTCCTGTCAGGTGAGCCCCAAAAAGCTTACTTTGATTTAAGCCCTGCTGAGGCTCGGGACTATGATAAACTAAAGACTGAGATCCTGACCCGCCTGGGAGTCACGCTGTCAGTACGAGCACAACGGGTGCACCGTTGGCTGTACGCCATGGAGAAGCCTCCGCGCTCCCAGATGCACGACCTTATTCAGCTAACAAAAAAATGGCTACAGCCAGAGACATTAACTGGTCCCCAGATGGTGGAAAGAGTCGTCATGGACCGCTACTTGAGATCTTTGCCCATGGTCCTGCGCAAGTGGGTGAGCCATGGAAACCCGGGTACTGCTGACCAATTAGTGGACATGGTAGAGAGGTATTTGGCAGCAGAGGAACTACTGATGACCACCCAGCAACCCATAGATCCTCGACAGCGCCCTTCAGTAAAGACTGGTAAGACTGTTCCGTGGGAAAACGTTGCTGGGCGGTTAAGAGAACGCAAGGCTGGAGAGACTGTAAACACTGGCCCTGGAAACAGGCCAATGGGGCTAGAACGGTCTATGCTGCCCAAACGGGTTGATAATCGTGTGATTAAATGTTTTAGGTGTGGTATGCCAGGTCATGTTATTGCCAATTGCCCAGTCACGCAAGAACCCATGCAATGTGATGCTGCCTTTGAATGTCGCAGAATGTCTTTCTTTGCTAGGTTAGCCTGTACTGTGGTACCTTCACCTGAGCTGGAAAAACAAATGTGTGATGTGTTCTTAGAGGGTAACCGGGTAGAGGCCTTGCTAGATTCAGGAAGTTTAGTTACCCTCGTGAAAGCTGGGTTAGTGAACCCCTTAAAGGTCCAGCAAATACCTATTGGGGTAACTTGCATACATGGGGATACCCAACATTATGCCACTGCTGAGGTGAATATAGAAACTTGTTGTGGGTCAGCAATAGTTAAAGTGGGACTGGTCCCTACCTTGGTGCATGAGGCCATAATAGGGAGGGATTTTCCTCATTTTTGGAAACTGTGGGAATCACGGTTATCTACAGATGTGAGAAGTAAAAAGCCAGTTGATAATACCGGTGATTTTATGGATGTACGTGGGTCTTCGGAACTTTCTGGCCCTTTGCCTTTTGCTAGTTTGGCTGGGGAAGTGACAGATGGGGAGTCCAGTGAGGACCCTCTTGCTGGGAACAGAGACATAGTAGTTAGAACTGAAAGCGTGCCTGACCTGGAGGTAAAGAAGGATCTGTTTGCGTCTGAACAGTTAAAGGATCCTACCTTAATAAAGGCTAGAGAGAATGTTAAGATTGTTAATGGGGAACCTGTGGTACCAGGTGACAGGGTTACGTATCCCCACATGGCCATCTGTAATGAGCTCTTGTACCACATTGTCAAAAGGGGTGAGGATGTGGTGGAACAGTTGGTAGTTCCCCAGCCTTATCGGAGAACGGTACTAGATTTAGCTCATAGTCACGTTACCGCAGGACATTTAGGGGCAGAAAAAACCACAAAGAGTTTTACAAAGGTTCTTTTGGCCAGGGGTTTATAAAGAAGTGTCTGAATATTGTTCTTCCTGTCCTGAATGCCAGTATCATGCCCCTAGACCCCATTTCAGGAGCCCACTAGTTCCCATGCCTATTATAGAGGTCCCGTTTGACAGAATAGCCATGGATCTCGTGGGGCCCTTGTTAAAGTCTGCTCTGGGCCATCAGTATATACTGGTAATTATGGACTATGCCACTCGATATCCTGAGGCTGTCCCTTTACGCACTATCACAACCAAGGCGATAGCTAGGGAGCTGGTGCAGGTATTTAGTAGAGTGGGAATACCAAAAGAAATTTTGACTGACCAAGGTACTCCATTTATGTCAAGGATCATGAAAGAATTGTGCAAGTTATTTAAGGTCACTCACCTCAGGACGTCCATCTACCATCCCCAAACTGACGGGTTGGTGGAAAGGTTTAATAAAACATTAAAAAGTATGTTAAAAAAGGTTGTTGAGAGAGATGGGAAAAACTGGGATTGTTTGTTGCCCTACTTGTTAATGGCCATCAGAGAAGTTCCTCAGTCCTCTACGGGGTTTTCTCCATTTGATTTGTTGTATGGTAGACACCCCAGAGGGCTGTTGGATATTGCCAAAGAGACGTGGGAAGGACAGCCCACTCCTTATAGAAGCGTTATTGAGCATGTAACACAAATGCAGGATAGGATTGCAGCCGTGGTACCTGTTGTCAGAGAGCACATGGAACAGGCCCAAAGTGCTCAACAGAGGGTCTATAACCGGAGTGCCAAGATACGGGAATTTGCTCCTGGAGATAGAGTTCTTGTTTTGGTACCCACTGTGGAAAGCAAATTCCTAGCTAAATGGCAGGGTTTATTTGAGATTAGGGAAAAAGTGAATGAGGTTAATTACAAAGTATACCAGCCGGGAAAGAGAAAACCCGAACAGATCTACCATGTTAACTTAATCAAACCCTGGAAAGATAGGTTGTCTCTGTCAGCGGAGCCTTGCCCTTCGGTGTCTTCACCCCGGTTGCTTCCCGCAGTGAAGGTGTCAGAGACATTGTCAGCTGATCAGAACAATCAGGTTAAAGAATTTCTCATCCAAAATAGGGAGGTATTTTCAGAGCTGCCTGGCCGAACGACCATAATAAAACATGACATTGTCACAGAACCAGGGGTCAGGGTTCATTTAAAGCCATATAGGATTCCTGAAGCTCAGCGAGAAGCTATTTCTAAAGAAGTTAAAACCATGTTAGAACTTGGAGTCATAGAGGAGTCTAACAGTGAGTGGTCCAGTCCCATAGTGCTCATCCCGAAGCCCGACGGTAGCATACGCTTCTGTAATGACTTTCGTAAGTTAAATGAGGTGTCCAAGTTTGACGCATACCCCATGCCCCGTGTGGATGAGCTTGTAGAAAGGCTGGGAACAGCCAGGTTTCTCACCACATTGGACCTGACCAAAGGTTACTGGCAAATACCTTTATCTGATAGCGCCAAAGAAAAAACAGCCTTTTCGGTTCCGGAGGGGCTGTACCAGTATAAGATGTTACCCTTTGGGTTGCATGGGGCTCCAGCAACCTTTCAACGGGCGATGGATAAAATTTTGAGGCCCCATAGAAAATATGCAGCTGCCTATTTGGATGATGTGGTAATTCACAGTAAAGACTGGGGGTCCCATTTGGTTAAAGTACAAGCAGTACTGGACTCAATCAGAGAGGCAGGGTTAACTGCTAACCCAAAGAAGTGCTGCCTCGCAATGGAGGAGGTCAAATACTCGTCCAGTGAATAAAAAACAGGTAAGGACTTTTTTGGGAATTACTGGGTACTATAGACGGTTTATTCCCAATTTTGCGACCACAGCGGTGCCGTTGTCAGACCTTACCAAAGGGAAGCAGTCAAATGTGGTGAAATGGAACCCTGATGCAGAAAAGGCGTTCCAAGCGTTAAAAGTGGCTTTGTGTTCACAACCGGTGTTGATAACACCAGATTTTTCAAAAGAATTTGTGGTACAGACAGATGCCTCAGAGGTAGGGATAGGTGCTGTGCTGTCCCAAACCAGAGATGGGGACGAACACCCTATCATTTATTTGAGTAGGAAACTCAATGAGCATGAAAAAAGGTATGCCATTGTGGAAAAGGAGGCTTTGGCCATTAAGTGGGCACTAGATACCTTGAGATATTACCTCTTGGGTAGACAATTCAGACTAGTGACGGATCATGCCCCTTTAAAATGGATGTATGTAAATAGAGGCAAGAATGCTCGGGTAACTAGATGGTTTCTAGCGTTGCAGGATTTTAAGTTTACTGTTGAACATAGACCGGGAACACAATTGGCCAACGCAGATGCATTGTCTCGCATCTTCTGTTTGGGGGCTACAAGTGTTCTGGCCCCTAGGTCGAAACAGGGGAGGGGGATATGTGACAAGAACACTGGGATAGTGTTTGAGGGCAGGTATATTTGTCCCAGGTTCTTGTCTTACATGTTTTAGAAAATGTTAACTTCTAGGAAAAATGCTTTTTGTTTTGTCTGAACCTTTTCAGTTTGCTGTAAAAGCTGGGTAAAGGCTCTGAGAGAGAGATAAGGCGAGTTCTAGACATTGGGCCCAGTTCGGGTCTTTGGCCTCACAGAGG
Source organism: Pseudophryne corroboree (assembly GCF_028390025.1). Lineage (NCBI taxonomy): Eukaryota > Metazoa > Chordata > Amphibia > Anura > Myobatrachidae > Pseudophryne > Pseudophryne corroboree. Next base: position 146,490,424 of record NC_086445.1, read on the forward strand.
GCTAATCAGGGTTTCAGCTGTGTAAGAGTGTTATAGTGCTTCTAACCTGATTAGTATGGGCAGACTGCCTGGGAAGGCTGCAGGATCTGTGTGTGAGAGACACGTTTTCTGATGCAAGTAAGCTATACAGTATGTACTGAAGAACTCTGTGTTTTGTTTAGTGACAGTTAGGAATATCTTATGTTTAGTTAGTGCCGGACAGGCAAGGTATTTTTATTTTGGGGTTTGTTTTATTTTCTGTTTCAATAAAACTGGCCGGGGTCAGTTGTACCAGAAACTGGACTTGTGTTGTTCCTCAGCTGCTGCGTGCGGCCATATTCCCCAGGAAAAGGCGCCTTGCACCCCTACAGTGTTACAATATATATATATATATTAATATATTACACATACATACATACATTACACTGTATATACTATACATATTATAGAGATACATATTATATAAACACACATATCTATACACATATACATATGTATATACTAGGAATAATTTATAATGAGAATATTATATAGCTAATAATGTAGTGCCCAACCTGCCCTGCAGCTGCATACCTGTATTTGCTATAAGCAGCCATCAGGGAAGAAGGACTAGAGACCCTGACGCTGCTGGGCTCATGGAGTCTGCGGCCAGTGGAGTCTAGAGTCACATAGCCTCCAGCCAGGTTACTTCATGTGCGGTGCGGTGCGGGCAGCAGGTGGCGCGTTCGTGACGTCATACTCCATGCGGAACAGGCGCAGGGAAGGCTTGGGAAGCCTGCCTTCCACTACAGCGCCGTCATAGGTAAAACATACGTGCTGGTGTCAGTCGGGGTCAGGGGGAGGTAGTTTGAGCTGGAGAGGGCGGGGCCTTGATGGCCGCTGGCAGGCTGCTGCAGAACGGAAAAAAATCCTGTCTGCAGCATAGAGTAGTGTATAGATGCAGAGCAGGGAGGATCGGTCAACATGCCCCAGCCGTCCGTATAGTGGAGCTGAGGCGCCTTGCGGCTGGGGCGGGCTGCGGCTGGGCAATGGAGCTGTACGGAGCTCTGATGCTCCGTACAGTGTTAAACAGGGCCGTGACTGTGCGCTCCCCAGGGCTCTGCGCTGTGTGCGAGGCCTCTTGCACACACCTAGTTACGGCCCTGCTCCTGGACCTTCTGTGAGAGTTGGCTAACATGATTGCAGGTGATTTGTGCCCAAGCATGTGTACAGGGAAAGTGTAACATATTGCATGAACCTGGTGGAATGGAGAGTTATAGGGGTCATTTAAGATGCTAGAAAATAGTACATTGCAGCCTAACATCTTTTATTATTGTGTTTATGGGATAACGAGCAGACTTATTCATTCAGGATGTTGACATTTAGAATGCTGACACCAGAATGTTGACTTCTTATGAATTCAGAATGTCGATGTGGATGGGAGGTTGCCATTATGTTGACATTGACAGAATATCAGTATTGTGAATGCCCAAAGTCGGCATGGTGAGTGTCCCTAACCCTAACCACAGCCTAACTCTAACTTTAGAATGTAAGCTTTCACAAGCAGGGCCCTCTTGCCTCATGTGCTTTTCATCTCTTACTTAACCTATCTTCTTTTCAATCTGCCCTTTGACGGCATTAAATCCCTCAGTTTTTTTTTCTGCTGCCCCCATACTTATGTCAGTGTTGCCTGCTGACGCAGCTATGTTTATATACCCTGCAAGCGTGTAGCTACCATATGTGCAGGCAGTGCAGCTGCTATGGGGCCCAGAACTGAGAGGGGCCCATCTTCCCTGTCAAAGTTACATGTACGTAGGGGTCCTTTCAAACTTTTTCCTTTGGGCCTGCAATATATCTAGGTATGCCCCTGGACCTGCTCATTGTAGTGTGGTATGAAATTAACTGGAGGGCATTTTTTAATATTATATAATATGAACTGAGGCACTGTAATGAGGCACATTATGAACGGGGAGCACTATATATAATAATGTGAATTGGGGGTACTGTGTGGCATAATGTGTACTGGCAGCTCTGAAATGTGACATAGGGTGAACTTAAGCACTACTGCGATTCATAAAAGAAACTAGGGCACTACTATGGGGCATAATATTAAATAAGGCTCTACTATGGTTCAGAAAATGAACTAGGGCACTATTATAGGGCATAAAACAACTGCTGCAGAGAAGCGTCTCTCTAGAAGCATTGGGACAGGGGCCCCTTCAAAATGTTGTTATGGGGCCCACAAAGTTCTGGCTGCGCCCCTGATACCCTGTACTTGTCCTATATTGTATTGAATTGAAAGTCACTGTCTTCTTGTTTTGCTTATTTGTTTATGTACTCTGTAACTGGGTGCTGCGGATCCCATGTGGCGCCATATAAATAATATATAATAATATATAAGGATAATAATAATAATAATAACCTAATAATAATAATAAGAAGAAGAATAAGAAGAAGAAGAAGAAGAAGAATAATAACCCTATAATAATAATAATAAGAAGAATAATAATAACAACCCTATAATAATAATAATAATAACCCTAATCTCAGCCTAACCAAAAAAAATCAACTGTTGACGTTCTATTTTTGACATTCACAATGTCACAATTCTGTCAATGTCATCATTCTGGTGTCAACATTCTGAATGTTGACATTATGAATTTATACTTCACAGATATACTGACTGTATGCATCCAATCCTTCGATTGTCAGCTATGTTGAATAACTTCTCCATTCTGCAAGAGACGTGTGAAATCAACTACCTTTCCTGTAATTGTATAAATGAGCCAAGATCATGGAGCCAGATAAGCTATCATTCACGCTTTGTAGTAAGATTAAAGAAGTTTTACTATTTCTTATAAGTTAATCAAAACATACGAACCCCCAAAGGCAGGGGAGATATAATGTATCATAAACTTGGAATTGTCATTGAATTAATCTAATCTTTTGGCACAAAACACACATATCAGATAATAACACATATCTTAGAAATCCCACTGTGTGATTTAAACAGTCTATTGTGGCCTGTCAAAATTCAATTTTGTTGCGCTTTTATTGTGCTGATGGATGTAAGAGTGTTAAATATCCATACAGAAAAAAAGGCTTAGAACCTGCATTCTTATTATTGACCATTTGCTTGGTGTAAAATAAACTGTTTTTATGATTATATTAATATCAGTGTGGGGACGACACTTCGGATCACCTAGTGATAATGTTGCATGTAAAATCTGACAATTGTTTTTGTACTTGTGCATACCCTCCAACATGACCCACTCCACTAGGTACAAAATGCTCTGCTCCTGGACTTCCCTCTTAATTTATGATTGCCATCACCTGTGTAGAAACAGCTTTCTTATCATATAACTAGTTCAGCACAGGTGATGGCAATCATACATTAAGAGGGAAGTCCAGGAACAGAGCATTTTGTACCTAGTGGAATGGGTCATGTTGGAGGGTCTGCTTGTGTAATCTTGTGCTTGGTTATAAAAATATTCCATATCCCAAGTGAAACCTCTGCAGATACTGTAAGCATCTAAGGGGCAAATTCATCATGTTAATTTAACAAACTGACTATCTGCGAGTGCTGGAGCAATTCAACATTGCTCTGGTGCGGAGACAGCTGCTCCGAAAATCAGCTGTCGCCATGAATTTTGCAGATGGCGAATGCTCCCGCAATCAAGCTTTGAAAGTATTGTATATTCAGAGCTTGATGAATCTATTGTATTGTATGGGGATGCCGGACCTTATCGGGAGTGAAAGGTAAGCAGGAGATATCTGTGATATCTCCTGCGTTACCTTTATGATGAATGGCCCCAATACTTAATTTTTAACTTTTGTAGACATTTAGGGGTAAATTTACTAAGATAGAGTTCTATTTAAGATGGGATGTTGCCTATAGCAACCAATCAGATTCTATTTCTCATTTATCTAGCACCTTCTAGACGATAATACCTGGAATCTGATTGGTTGCTATGGGCAACATCCCATTTTAATTAGACCTCCCATCTTAGTGATGATAAATAAGCCCTTAAAGCTTTACCACCTCTCTTCTATAGATCAATGTCTGCATTGATGTTTCTGTCTATTTTGATCCTAGACAATGTATATCTGAAAACTAAGTGGTGAAGATTGGATTGCCACCAGATCTGCATGGTCATCATTGAGATCAGTGAGCCACAGACCTCCAGGCTAACCTGCATCTGTGTCCTCAAACAATGGTGGAACAAACACCATTGCAAAGGGTTTTACCAGCTACAGGGCCCAGAGAAGAGCACGTTATTAGAATAGCAGACTGACGACTGAGGAGGGATGAACCACATCACCAGGTTCCTCCTCCAAATTTTGCTATGGGGCCCTGTGTTGTAGTGTTCCGCCTCTGCAAAGAGAAACTACATAGCAGGACAACACAAAGTCAGTTTGGCTTGGGAAAATTGGACAGTCATGAGTTGATTTTCAGCTTCTTGAAAGTATTTTTAATGAAGGTGGAGTAAGGAGATTAGGAAAGGAGTCCTCCCCTGGACTCCTTTCATAATCTGTACAAGTACTGGCACTTCCTATCTCTCAGTTGTTCAGCAATGTTATCCTAGTACAGTCCAATGCATAGCCAGATTAAGGGGGGGATGCAGAGCATACTGTACCCCGGGCCACCTTTGTCAGGGCCCCCCCAGCTGGAGCACACTGACATCACTAGCTCTCCCTCTTGTGCAGCAGCAGAACAAGGCAGCCATAATGTGAGCAGGACAGTATGTTGTACAGACTGAGGCACAGGATTATCAGGTTTCATGAGATACCAATGGAGCTTCCCGACCATATGAGTGATAGGAGGGGGGAGAGAGCTGTAAGTGACCCAGGAATCCTAGCTTGTCCTCCTTCCCAGCTGGGTATCTGGGTCTTCTGTTTCCTGCTAGCTAATGGGAGCATTCAGGTCTAGAGAGAGACACACACACACAGAGTCCTCCTTACCCCTGTCACAGTGTGTAAGTAGCACATAGGCTGCTGCTATTGCATTCTTGCAAACTAAATTATAGTTTTATTTTTCTATGTGTGTTTTAAGGTTGTATAAATTGTCTTTGTTCCACTGCAGAAAAACATTATAAAATAGTTGTCTTAATTAGGTAGCGCTTTGGATAGTAACCAACTATTAGTTTACATCTAATATACACCATTGGTTTAAATTTAATACACACAACCATACTCCCAACATGACCATTCCAGGAGGGATAAACTGCTCTCTATCTGGACTTCCCTCTTAAATTATGATTGCAATCACCTATGTTGAAACACCTTTTAATCAATTAAATTGCTCAACACAGGTGACACCAATCATATATTAAGAGGGAAGTCCAGGCACAATGTAATATTCACCACCCTTCCCCTGGGCCCCCCTGTTTTAAGTGCCCTGGGCCACCCCAAGGCTTAATCCTGCCCTGGTCCAATGCATAATTCTAATCTGAGAAAAGTGGAAAGAAAATGAACCCTGTGACCTGCTCAGAGTCAGTATCAAGAATTGTATCATAATCAATATGAAAATGGTGACAAATAATAGTACATGGAAATAATGAATATTGAAATCACAAAAATGCTTCTGCATGTCCAAACGGGACAGTCACCGAGAAATAGTAATCTAGGACTGTGTAAATATGTGATCTCACTATACTGTATATTAAGATAAATAAATAAAAAAGTAAACACACCTATATATGGGGGTGTATATAAGATATATAATTACACAGACATTGTAACAAAACAAAAAAAAATGTATTAATGAAATATACTTTTTTTGCCTTAATTATATATCCAACAAACACCCACATTTATAGGTGTTGATATTTTTGTCTTTGTATTACATTTGCTATTTGTTCTTTTTATTTTTGTTATATATAATGAACTCACATATTGGTGCAGTCCTATATTTCTGAATCTGAGAAAAGTGTTGCATGTGAAAATCCTCCTAAATATGTATTTGCCACATATCCTGATATTAACGTATTTATAAGGCATCTAGATTTGAAAATCCATTTATTTTAATAATAACATTTGTTAAATGGGTTAAATAGCTAATTGCATGCCACATCGCCAAATAGGCCCCTTGTTCCATTTACAAACTATTATTTACACTGTTTCACACATATCCAGCTATGTTATGTTTTATTTCTGTGTCAATCATGCTGCACTGCAGGCGGGGCAAAAGTAACATGTGCAGAGACATTTAGATTTGGGAGGGGAGTGTCCAAACACAAATCTAAATTGCAGTTTAAAAATAAAGCTTCCCAGCATTGGTGGGCTACATTGCAACATGGCTTGTCCAGATGCGCAGTTAGTTGCCCCTATTTTGTTTTACTCCTCAGAATCATGACCCTGATTAGGGATTTCCATCGTCCATTGGTGATTAGGAATCATCAATGGTCACTGGCCAATGTCAAATAGTTTTACCATTGATGGCAGGGAACCAGATGGTTTCCCACCATCCATGGTAGCCATCGGTCCGATGTATTCATGTATGCCCTACCCCCCCCCACCACCACCACCACCTATACACAGTGCTGCTCTGTGTGTAAGTACTGGAGCTGTGGTCGAAGCACATGCGCAAAGAAAACTGCTCAGCTCCACAGGCAGTCACTTCTGCGCATGCGCAAATCTTCACCGGGCTATATCATTGATGGTATACAACCACATAGTTTGTTACCATCGATGGTTAATGCCATCATTGCCATCAATGCCAACTATTGATGGCAACCTCACCAATGGCCATTCCTACCCGTGAATGGCATAAACTGTATCTGCAAACACCATAGACTACTGTTTTCTCTGAATGAGCTTCTCAACCCACTTGCTTTCTCTGCAAATGTACTTTGTTTGGCTGTGGTATACAAGGTCAACAGTTATTAAGTCGACCCCAAAAGGTCGACACTGACAGATGGTAGGCATTGACAAAAGGTCAACACGGGAAAGGTCGACCTAATGAGTTTTGTAGTTCATTTTGGTGTGATTTTCTACATATTAGCATGTGGAACCCTAATAAGTGTACCACGTCCCCTCGCATGGCACGCTTCGCTTGCCATGCTTCAGGCAGAGCGCCTCGCTCTGCTACCACTGCGCTCAGCACAGGTTACCATTCCCAATTGGAGTTCATGTGGAAGGTAAAGTATATAAAAGTTAAAAAAAAATTAAAAACAACTCATGTTGACCTTTTGTTGTGTCGTCGACCATTGCCATGTCGACCTTTTGTCAAAATTGGCCTAATGTATGTTGTGTCGACTGAGTAACTGACGACCTTTCATCAGGTTCCCACTTTGGTTGGGGTTCCTTATAGACCATTGTAGAAGCTGGCCAACACAGGTCCTCACTAATTGTATGTACTGGGTCCTTGCTGATTTCAGTAAAAAACAATGGTACCAGTGGACGGACCAACAGTGGATGGACCATCCAGTATATATAAGGAAGGTGAAAAGCCCCTTTAATGTTAAATACTTAAGGAAAAGGCCTTACCATCAAATTTGTTCTTTCTTCATCCATATCAATGCCATTATCCCAATGTTTGTTGGTAAGTACTTGGTAAATATCTTTAGGGTCGATTAATATTTTGCCATTAGGGCTCCTAGGGTGAGAACTCCGCCTTTTAATACTGGTAAAAGTATATTTAAGTCGTGGCAGATCCGTAAAAACATCATCTTCCTCACAGTCCTCTTCGTCGCCATCAGCAGAATCCCTCTCTTCGGAAGTGTCATTGTCCAGAACATCTGCATCACATATAACTGTTAAATCAGGGAAGTTGATTGCACTCGGTTTATGCTTAATAACACGGACATTGCGTGGCCTGCTTAAACTGTTCACTTGTTGAAATGATGTAGGTGACATCTGCGGACTTTCTACACCACTAAGAAAATGTCCAGTGGCTGAAACATCGCCTAGCCAGGTCAGTGGCTCAGCGGCTGCTGTGCTGCTCTCTCTCCTAGTTAGCAAACTTCTAATATCAGTTCCAGTTTCCATCAGACTGTCAATGTTCTCCAGCTGTGGGCTGCGTGCGTTGCTTGCATAGCGGAATCTCTCAGTCCTCAAATCTTTGGACGTTAAAGAAAACTTACATGCTGTAGAAAGAATGGACATGCCTTCAAGGTCTAAAATGGATTCCATGTCTTACTAGGATTAGTCACTGGATATTCATATTGACGAGAGGCCCTGTATTGTGTTCTTGGCACAAAGTCAGATGTCAGTGTAGTCTTTCATGACAGCCAAGGTGTAATTAAAGTATTTATATCCCAGTAATTTATTCTCCTGTAACAGGTAAGAGTGACAGAATATGAAATACAGAAGGGTGTGTGAGGTAAGTCCAGGGTAAGTACAAACATAAATACTAAAATTATAAATACAATTGTAAAAAATAATAATGGATTTTCTGAAGTAAACTGTGTGAATTATTTAGAATCTTTGGTGTATTGGTGTCAAATACAGTAAGTCATTAAGTAAATTATCCTGGTTCAAATGGTCAAACCCACATTAAATCATTAACTTACTGTAAATCCCTTGCTATCTGCAGGCAGATCTGGAAACACCAACTGCACACTAGTCAATCTTAACCAAACTTGCCGGATTTCCGGCTGAATAGAAATAATGATCCCGCCCCAGACTGAAGGGGGTGTTCATGTAACAAAAATATACAACAACAGAAGATGAAAATAGGTTTGGTGGGTACAAGCCCACCTGGGTGGTATTTAGTTTGCCGGCTGTTGGGATGGACAGTATACCGGCGCCAGAATCCCGACACCCGGCATACCAATAACTTTTCTCCCTCTTGGGGTTCCACAACCCCCCTGGACGAAGAACAAATAGCGTGACCGTGCCCGCAGCATGGCGAGCGCAGCATGGCGAGCGCAGCAAGCACACAAGGGGCTCATTTGCGCTCGCCCAGCTGTCGGTATGCCGGCGGTCGGGATCCCGGCGCCAGTATGCTGGCCGCCGGGTGCCCGGCCACCGGCATACCATACTAAACCCGTCCACCTGGGTGATAATAACAGTTGGTGGTGCTCCCTTGGGTTATATATATATATATATATATATATAAAATCTCCCAAAGAACACAGGATACTGTGTTTTCTAATTGACATTAAGGGGGATATCCAATTAGCCCTGTTTTTTTACCGGGGCTAATTGTCCCGCCGGGGGCTATCTAATTAGCTCCAATAAACCGGCGTGTGCCGCGGCTTGTCAGGGATTTGGTTTCACCTGCCTCCGGCAGGCAAAGCAGAATCAACCCGTCCCCTCTGCCCTGCTCTCTCCGATCCTTAGGCCCAGGCCCGCCACCTTCCCCTCTACCCTACTCTCTCCCAGCAACAGAACCGGGACCATCCCCTTTTTTCCCTTGGCCAACCCTTCTTCCCCTCTACGCTGCTCTTTCCTTGTTAGATGACCAGGGCCAACCTCTTTTTCCTCCCTCTGGCACCCTAAATTCTTTCTCTCTATCCTCCTTCCACTTTATTCTGTCACTCTCGTTCTACTCTCAAGCTCCATTGGGCAGATGGCCTCATGGTAAGTTCATGTGTAGTGTGATGTATAGAGGGGATGTAGTGTAGTGATGTAGTGCAGAATTTAGGGGGGATGTAGTGTAGTGATGTAGTTCGTTGTATAGGGGGATGTAGTGTAGTGATGTAGTGTGGAATATATGGATGGTGTAATAGTTAGCATTACTGCCTCACAGCACTAAGGTCACAGGTTCGATTCTCACCATGACCCTAACTCAGAGGTTCCCAAACTGTGTGCCGTGGCTCCCTGGGGTCCCTCGGGACACTTGCAGGGGTGCCCTGGGTTGGTGGTCCAGGACCAATTCAAATTATTCATGGTCAATATAATAGGCAAAACTAGTGCTGGCAGCTGCCAGTCATAAAATATGTGGCCAAACAGAGGCAAATCTTGTCCCTCACCACACAACTGACCCTAAGGATGATATATAAACGCAATCTACTTAATGTAATATTTATTTCTAAATTTCTCAATAAGAAATTTTTGGCCTAGGGGTGCCGTGAAAAAAATTCTGGTATTCTAGGGCGCCGTGATTCAAAAAAGTTTGGAAACCACTGCCCTAACTGTATGGAGTTTGTATATTCTCCCCGTACTTGAGTGGGTTTCCTCCGGGTACTCCGGTCTCCTCCCACAATTCAAAAATATACTGGTAGGTTATTTGGCTCCCAACAAAAATTAAATTAATTAACGTGGTTGTGCGCGCGTGTACATGTGGTAGGGAATATAGATTGTAAGCTCCACTGGGGCAGGGACTGATGTGAATGGACAATTATTGTCTGTAAAAGTGCAGTGGAACATATATGTGCACTATATAAATAACTGGTAATAAATATAGGGGGATGTAATGTAGTGGTGTAGTACAGCGTACAGGGGTATATAGTGTAGTGATGTAGTGTGGCATGTAGGGGGGATGTAGTGTAGTGATGTAGTGTGGCGTATGTGGGGATATAATGCAGCGTTGAGGGGTATATAGTGTAGTGATGTAGTACGGCATATAGGGGGGATGTGGTGTAGTGATGTAGTGTGGTGTATATAGGGGGATATAGTGTGGCATAATGGGGGATGTAGTGTAGCATATAGGGGGCATGTAGTGTAGTGATGTAGTGTAGTATATAGGGGGCATAAAGTACAGTGATGTAATACTACAATGTAGTTTTGAAAATAGGGGATGTAGTGCCGTTATGTAGTGCAGTGATGCAATGTATTGTAGTGATGTAGTGTAGCGTATGGGGGATTTACTGCAGGGATGTAATGCAGTGATTTGGTGCAGCATATAGGGGGGCATGTAGTGCAATTATGTAGCGCAGTGAGGCAATGTATTGTAGTGATGTAGGGTAGCGTATGGGGGATTTACTGCAGGGATGTAACGCAGTGATGTAGTGAAGCATATAGGGGTATGTAGTGCAATTATGTAGCGCAGTGGTGCAATGTAGTGTAGTAATTTAGTGTAGCGTGTGGGGGATGTACTGCAGGAATATACTGTAGGTGGTAATTCAGAGTTGATCGCAGCAGCAAATTTGTTAGCAGTTGGGCAAAACCATGTGCACTGCAGGGGGGCAGATGTAACATGTGCAGAGAGAGTTAGATTTGGGTGGGTTATATTGTTTCTGTTCAGGGTAAATACTGGCTGCTTTATTTTTATGCTGCAATTTAGATTTCAGTTTGAACACATCCCACCCAAATCTACCTCTCTCTGCACATGTTATATCTGCCCCTCCCCCATCCCCTGCACTGCACATGGTTTTGCCCAACTGCCAACAAATTTGCTGCTGCGATCAACTCTGAAATAGGCCCATAGTGCAGTTATGTAGTGCAGCAGTACAATGTAGTGTAGTAATGTAGTGCAGGGTGTAGGGGTAAGTAGTATAGTGATGTAGTGCAGAGTATAGGTGATATACAGTATAATGTAGCAAAGTGGTGGTATCCGGATGATAGACAGTGTCTAGTTAGCCAATAGATAGACACCATATGTTAGACAGACATTAGGTCGACAGGGTAAAAAATTTGACATGGTCAAAAGGTTGACATTACAAAGGTAGACAGTACAAAATGTCGACAGGGTCAAATTGTAGACATGGTCAAAAGGTCAACATGAAATGGTTGACATATAAAAGGTAGACACAGGTTTTTTTTTAATTTTACTTGTTTTTGGACTATTTCATACCTTCTCTATCCATGTCGGCATAGAGTTGGTTATAAACCTTGTGGCGAGTGCAGTGAGCCACCGAGCTCGAAGCGTGGCGAGCGAAGCATTTCTACAATTGGGGGTCCCAGATGACAATACTATCCACACAAACCCCAAAAATGCAAAAAAAAATGTGTCTACCTTTTTTATGTTGACCATTTCATGTCGACCTTTTGACCCTATCTACCTTTTGACCCTGTCGACCTTTTGTACTGTCTACTTTTTTTCATGTCTACCTTTTGACCTTGTCGACCTTTTGACTGTCTAACATGTGGTGTCTATCTATTGACTGTCTAACTAGACACTGTCTATCTGTTATACCACACCCCAAAGTGATGTAGTGCAGCGTATGGGGCTAATGTAGTACGGTGATGTATGTTGTAATTAAAGTACAGCATAAAGGGGAGTTGTAGTGCTGTAATGTGATGTTGTGTAGTGGGGATGTGGGGAACATGCTGCTGTGGAGGGGGGTATCCGGTCTCTAGGTCAACAATACTTAGGTCAACACTGTCTAGGTCAGAGGTTCTCAAACTCGGTCCTCGGGGGTACACACAGTGCTTGTTTTGCAGGTAACCCAGCAGGTGCACAGGTGTATTAATTACTCACTGACACATTTTAAAAGGTCCACAGGTGGAGCTAATTATTTCACTTGCGATTCTGTGAGGAGACCTGCAAAACATGCACTGTGTGTGCCCCCGAGGACCGAGTTTGAGAACCTCTGGTCTAGGTCAACCACTATTGGTCGGCAGTAAGTAGGTCAACATGGTTTCTAGTTTGACATATTCTAGGTCGACATGACAAAATGTCGACATGAGTTGTTGTTGTTTTTTTAAATATCATTTTTGGAACTTTTTCATACTTTACGATCCACGTGGACTACAATTGGGAATGGTAACCTGTGCCGATTGCAGCGGCAGTGGAGCGAGGCACCTTGCCCGAAGCATGGCGAGTGAAGCAAGCCATGTGAGGGGTCACAGTGCACTAACTGGGTATCCCGGTCACTGTACGGAGAAAACAACACCGAAAAAAGTGCAAAAACTCATGTCGACCTTATGTCAGGTTGACCTAGAGTCCCTGTCGACCTACTTACTGTCGACCTTGCATTCCAAACCCACACATAAAGGAGACACTGGGGGCATTTGGGGCACAAAGAGAGGCATGTGGAGAAAGTGCTGGTGTGGATTGGGCACAGCCACAGGCACTGATAGCTACCTATACTAACTGCCTTGTATTTCTTTAGCGCGTCCGGGGGTGGACCTACATCATTTTGTCCCCTGGCTCAAGCACTCGCTAGTTGTGCCTCTGATAGCTGTGTGCGTATTTATTCTATGGGTGGGTTTCAAATGATATATCGCGTCCAATTTCCTTTCTAAAATGATCTCCGTTATTGTGCATATTGCGCCCATAGTGATCAGGTTTAGCGGTGTAAAGGGTTGGGTGCCTCCCTACTTCGGGGGTAGCGAGCTGAAATAATGATACCACGCCCCTGAGGGCAGAAACAGAACGGGTGTGGAAAGGGGTGAAAAGAATTGAATCCCGCCCTATGAATGTTTTTCTCTAGGCACATAAGAGTGCATCACTACAAGGTAAGATTTACTATACAAGCACAACACCAGAGGCAGACTGGCCAACGGCGCATGAGCTGGGTACCTTTGGAATGCTTTGGACCAGGCATCTGGCCAGTACATAGAGAGTGACAGAAAAGAGTGGATTCACCTATTTTGCTAACAACAGCTGATGAAAAGTTCATTTATAAAACCTTCAGGGATTTCATATGGAAGTCTAAGCTCCCTTGGATAGCTTTATTGAAACTTCAACAAACTCGATAGAATGGAGGGGTCAGTTTGCCCAATTTAACACTTGCCTGGCATGGTCGCATCAGATGCGACCATACCAACTAGTGCATTATCTTACATAGTCACACACAGAGGCAGAACTCTGGGAGGCAATGGAGTCAGCTGCCGCCGGGCTCCTGCTTTGAAGGGAGGCACTTCTCCTCCTGTTCTGTGTGTTCAGCGACATTAATCAATTAAGTTAATTGACAGCAGCCGGTATCTCTTCCGTAGCCGACTTCCCCACTAGTCACTACACCTTACAAATCACACCCTCTTTATTATAGATACACTGGAAGCAGACACCTTACTGATGAAGCTATTTGCTCCTATAAATGAAGCATGAGAATTCTAGCTATATGAAGTTATTTCTCTGACAATTACAAGTAACTTCATATAGTTAGAATTCTCATACTTCCTATGCAACAGCAAATATCTCCATCAGTAAGGTGCATGCTTCCAGTGTAAAAGGTTGTGGGTTCTAATCCTGTATATGACACTTGCAAATTAATTGTCAGAGAAATAATCAGCATTGGGAGTGACTGAGCAGATCTATGTAGGGTGTGGCTGGACCCCTACATAGATCTGCCTAGTTGCAATGGTTTTGTAGTAGCTTCATATAGTTAGAATCTGCAGGATTACTATGCAGGAGCAAATTATATACATGTGGGGGGACACCAATATTTTTCTTGCCTCCGGGCAACTGAGACAAACTTACGCCACTGGTCACACAGGATGCAACCAGTCAGATAAACAGTGTTAGCAGCGGCAGGGAAGAGAAACTTCTCTTCGCTGCTGCTCTCAGAGGGACCGGAAGGTCCCTCTGCCTCCATGCACCCTTTCCCAGTGTTTTGCAGTGCTGCCGATCACTGCTGTTCAGTCAGCACAGCAGGACCCCCCACCCAGTGGCTGCAGACAATAGCCAGGGCCGGCGCCACCATTAGGCAGCTTTAGGCAGCTGCCTAAGGGCGGCGCTGAGTTCAACTAAAAAAAAAAAAAATTAGGGAAGTGAGTGTCGCTCACTTACCTCCGCCCTCCCGACCCGGTGACCGGGTAAAAGATCAGCTCCCTCCGCCGGGTCTACCAAGCAACGGAGACCACGGCACGGAGCTGCTGGACCCAGAGGAGGAGGCCGGGGGCGAGACCTTCACACGGCTGACTCACTCTAATAGCCCAGCCGAGGGAAAGGTGAGCAGCATCGTAGGGAACAGTGCAGGCGGCGGGTAACACACTGACCGCACCGCACATCCATACATAGCTCCCTGACAACGACCGGCATCTGCCCCTGTGTGCTCCGTGTGCAGAGAGGAGTGAGCCGCATCCTCCCACACAGGGGCCTCTACGTGGTTGGGGTAATAAGGTTAGGCTTCTTTGTGACACTGCATATATATATATATAGTATATATGTATATATAGTGTATATATATATATATATATATATATAGTGTATATATACTGTGTGTGTGTGTGTGTGTATGTGTGTATATATATATATATATATATATATATATACACATACATTGCAATTTAACTACCGTCTATACTGTGATTCATTACTGAGTGCCGCGGAATGACCATTACAATATATATATATATACTGTATATATATATAGATATATAGATATATGTATGTATAGATATATGTACAGTATATATAAATGCAGTATATTCTTGTGCATCTCCATTACGAACAGCGGGGCTTGGGAGAACCAGTGTAGCGTTGTAGGATGGCTCCAGATTACTATTTGGAGGGAAGAGGTTAGGGTCAGGCTGCGGGTGGGGGCGTTAGGATTAGACTACGTGGGGTGTGAGGGTTAGTATGCACGGGTAGGAGGGTTAGGGTTATTCTGTGGAGATGGGAGGGATAGGGTTAGGCTGCGGGTAGGGGGAGTTAGGGTTAGGCTGCGGGGGGAGGAATCAGAGCCAGCCATAGGCATAGGCAAACTAGGCAATTGCCTTGGGCATTTGATATGCCTAGGGGCATCATCAGTTTCTGCTGATTAAAATGATATGCGGCATGCCTATATTCTGTGTGTAGCATTTCATATGCAGATACAGCCACAGTCTCACACAGTATATTGGCATGCTGCATATCAATTTAATCAGCAGAAGCTGCTTGTGCATCCTAGCCACATAGCAATGCAAATAAGATGCATTTTCATAAAAAAAAAGGTGCCCGACATTATCATTGATGCAAGATTTGTGAGGACACATCTATATCCAAGCAGAGGCAGAGGTCACAGTGTTAGTGGCAGTGTGAGTGCTGTGTGCATGTGAGTGGGTTGGTTGTGCAGTAGTGTTCAGAATATGTGTAAGGAGCATTATGTGTGTCATGTAAAAATGCTTTAATAATGTGCAACATATGTGTAAAGGGCCATTATGTGTGTCATTATGTGTATAAGGGCATTAATAATGTGCGGCATATGTGTAACAGGGTACTACTGTATGTGTGTCATTATGTGTATAGGGGCACTAATAATGTGCAGCAAATGTGTAGGGAGCACTATGTGTGTCATTATGTGTATAAGGGCATTAATAATGTGCGGCATATGTGTAATGGGACATTATGTGTAAAAGGGCATTAATAAAGGTTATCATAATGTGTAAGGTGCATTATGTTTATAAGGACATTAATGTGTCTCATATGTGTAAGGGGCATTACTGTGTGGAATTGTGTATAAATGCATTACTAATGTGTGGCATTATGTGTATAAGGTGCTCTACTATGTGGCGTTGCATATAGAAAGGGCACTACTGTGTCGTCTAATGTGAATAAAGAGCAATAAGGTGTGGTGTAATGTGAATAAGGAGCAATTCAGTGTGATGTAATGTGAATAAGGGGCTCTACTGTGAGGAGTAACGTTTATAAGGTAAAGTGATACTACTGTGGGATGTAATATGAATTATGGACACTATCGCAAGATAAAATGTGAATAAAGTTGCAGCACTGTGTGGCGTAATTGGAATTGGGGTTACTATTGTGTGGCCATGCCCCTTCCCAGCAAGAAGATGCCCCTTTTTGGGCTGTGCGTCAAATGTGCGAACTGTTCCTATTTAAAATATAGGGGGTACAAGGACTGCTATGGGTGAGGGGTGATGGTGCTGGGAAAGAGGTGCAAGGTCAGAGGCAGAACCAGTGGTGGTGCTAGGGGGCACCAGCCAAAATCTTGCCTAGGGCATCATATTGGTTAGGGCCGGCTCTGGGAGGAATGGTTAGGAGGGATAGGGTTCAGGGTTAGTTTACTTAATTAGTAAGAGTTGGGATTTTAATCTAGGGGATACCGCTGTCAGTATTTTGTCAGGGATATTGTATGTAATCCATACGTATATTATATACTATATATATATATATATATATATATATATATATATATATACACACACACACACACCTCTCCCTCACTAATAATAACTCTTAACCCACACTGGGAAATCGGCCCTCATATCCTGTCGCTAATACCCTAAGACAAATCTCGCAGAATTATCAGGTGGTGGCTATCAAACTTATGAAATCGCGTGTCTGCATGGGGGGGGGGGGGGGGGGTCGGGGGGTCTGGCACTGACTATTTGCCTAGGGTGCTGAGGAACCTTGCACCGGCCCTGACAATAGCAGCCGCTGGGAAAGTGTAAACCAAACACCCCCCCCACCCCCCTCAAGCCAGCCCCAGCACCCCCCTGTGTACCTGGCAGCTGTCTGAGGTGTAAAAAGTAATGATGCGATGTTCCCATGTTACCGACCTTCCTGACCGATGTTCCGATGTTTGAGATTTTTTTATTTTATCATTGCAAAAAAAAAATAGTTTAAACATTTTTTTTTAATAAATTCTTTATTTTAAAATTTAGAAAAATTATATCAATCACCGATTGTGAAAAATATAAACTATCCCAATCTCACCTCTTGGCGATACATCAAGCACAACATTATGTGAGTTCAGTGACCCGAGTTCTCTCTCCAAATGACTGGTCCAACTCCTTTGATTCAATACTTGCTAGACCTATGAGGGGGAAGGGGGGGACACTATCTACTTACACTATAAGATTCTCCTGACTGGCACTCAGGAGATGTATGTGTATGTGTATGTGTATGTATATATATATATATATATATATATATATATATATATATATATAATATGTGTGTATATATATATATATATATATTATATATATATATATATATATATATATATATATGTATGTATAAAAGAAAGAGTGGATTCAGTTGCACAAGGAGAGCTTAGTCTTGCCTCATAATATGCTCACAGGTGACCTCTGACACCGGATATAGGGGGTAATTCCAAGTTGATCACAGCAGGAAATTTTTTTAGCAGTTGGGCAAAACCATGTGCACTGCAGGGGAGGCAGATATAACATTTGCAGAGAGAGTTAGATTTGGGTGGGTTATTTTGTTTCTGTGCAGGGTAAATACTGGCTGCTTTATTTTTACACTGCAATTTAGATTGCAGATTGAACTCACCACACCCAAATCTAACTCTCTCTGCACATGTTATATCTGCCTTCCCTGCAGTGCACATGGGGGGTAATTCCAAGTTGATCGCAGCAGGAAATTTTTTAGCAGTTGGGCAAAACCATATGCACTGCAGGGGAGGCAGATATAACATTTGCAGAGTGAGTTAGATTTGGGTGGGTTATATTGTTTCTGTGCAGGGTAAATACTGGCTGCTTTATTTTTACTATGAAATTTAGATTTCAGTTTGAATACACCCCACCCAAAATCTAACTCTCTCTGCACATGTTATATCTGCCTCCCCTGCAGTGCACATGGTTTTGCCCAATTGCTAACAGAATTCCTGCTGCAATCAACTTGGAATTACACCCATGGTTTTGCCCAACTGCTAACAAACTTGCTGCTGCGATCAACTCAGAATTACCCTCATTAACCAGCCAATGGTTTTCAGTAAGTTAGCGGGGACTGTGTGTAATAGTGAGTCATGCTGCACTCAGGGGGTTATATAATTATGCAATAAGTAGAGAAGATAAAGGTAAGGTGATGAGGTACACATGGCCCCCCTTTAGGGCCAGATTACAACCTTTAGGGGACCTAAGAACTTAAAAGTTTTTGGTGCCTACATATATATATATATATATATATATACTTATTCTAAATTCTCCTACTTTTTCTAATAGCTACTGTAAGTGTGTATGTATTTTTTTCATTTACCGTGGGAGGCCGGGAGCCCCTCTTTGTGGAGGAGCTAGTTTAGCTGCACTATTTGCAGTTTTGCACCATATGGACCATGGTAAATGGAATATTTTTGTGGTACCAACATCCCTTGATGCCCTAAGTGTTTATTTTCTTAATGGTTAATCCATCCCTACCCCCCTTCAGCAACATGGGTGTAGTATGTGATGCTGGCGGTCGGGCTCCCGGCGGCCAGCATACCGGTGCCGGAATCCCGACCGCCGGCATACCGACAGCTGGACGAGCGCAAATGAGCCCCAATATACTGTACAAGATATGGGTGGTGCTTTACATTGATACAGTTATACCTTATTAGTATAAGACCATGGCATATGGTTTATGGAATATATATAGAGCAGTAAAATTAAGATAAACCTAATTTATAGGTATTTTATTCCTCTATAATTACAATCAGGTGTACTTTAGGGGGGTGGTATAGAAGATCTACTGTATATGCATTAGGTCAACAGTCATTAGGTCAACCCCATATGGTTGACAGACACAAGGTTGATGTGGACAAAAGGTCAACATGGACAAAAGGTCGACATATGAAAGGTCGACACTGGAAAAAGTCAAAAGGCACCCCCCAAAAAGTGTCAACCTTTTCTAATATTGACCTTTTGTCCATGTTGACCTGTTGTCTGTCGACTGTATGGTCAACCTAATGACTGTCGACCTACTGTAGGTCGACCTATAGTCCGGATCCCATACTTTAGTCACATTCAGTGTAAACATTGAAGAACCAATACCAAGTACAGCAAGGTCGCGGGGTTATTTACTCATCTTATTGGCAGTTGCTGTCACTGTGGCTTTTGTGTGCACTCTAGATTATGTTTTAATCCACCACATTTTGTACATTATTTGTATATTCTTTGCTGTTTTGCCACACTATGACCACAACATGAAAGCAGATAAAACACACCCAATCTCTGTGATTGCTGCTGTGTATTTACTATAGTTTAGCAAATTTCTGAAGGCCATGACAGCTCTTTATTAAATTTTGGCTCTTTTAGGTTTGCCAGAAACACATTGGTTCTTAATGCATTCATCATAAGTAACAATACTTCCAAATTGTATCTGCTGTGGTCATGATTCAGTAAAGACAGCAATGTACCATGATGTAATCGAAACCCACACCCAAAATTTGTCCAGAGAATGCAGTGCTATGCACTATGTATATATGGGATGCAGTCAATACACCGGCTGGCGGGATCCCGGCGTTCAGGAGACCGCCGCTGGATTCCCGACAGCCTGCGAAATGCTGCTGACCAGAATCCCGACAAACGCAGGCTATTCACACTCAGTTGGTGGGTCCACGCCACTAACTGAGTGACTATAAAACCTGTGGCAAGCAAAGCGAGCCACCCAGCCTGTAGCGCAGAGAGCCCACAACGGGACTTGCAGCCTCACTGCCGGGATTCCGACAGACAGGATGCCACTGTTGGAATACTGACAGCCGGCATCCCATCTGCCGGTAAATTGTATGTTTTCCTATACACTGCATGCATATTTAGGCTTCCCATACGATTCCCTTAAACCGGGACACTCATGAAGAATTACACAGGTTCTGTGGCGGGCTGACTTCAAGCCTGCTTTTGATCTGGTTTTAATCAGCCACAGAACCTTTGTAATCCATGAGCATCCCAGTTTAAAGGGATGGTATGGTGGTAAGCCTATGCATATTCTTTCCAAAGCAGCTAGATGTATGTGATTGATTGTGCTGACCGTAAACACTGCACAGCACACATGCGTCCCAACATGACCCTCTCCAGTAGGGACAGAATGTTCTGCTCCTAGACTTCCCTCTTAATTGATGATTGCCATCACCTGTGCTGAAACACCTTTCTTGTCCATTAACCTGTTCAAACAGGTGCCGTCAATCATAAATTAAGAGAGAAGTCCAGAAGCAGAGCATTGTGTCCCTCCTGGAGAGGGTCATGTTGGGAGGTATACAGCACATGCCCAGATACGTGTCAGAATTTGAGTATTATTATTATTACAGGTTGAGTATCCCATATCCAAATATTCCGAAATACGGAATATTACGAAATACGGACTTTTTTGAGTAAGAGTGAGATAGTGAAACCTTTGTTTTTTGATGGCTCAATGTACACAAACTTTGTTTAATACACAAAGTTATTAAAAATATTGTATTAAATGACCTTCAGGCTGTGTGTATAAGGTGTATATGAAACATAAATGAATTGTGTGAATGTAGACAGACTTTGTTTAATGCACAAAGTTATAAAAAATATTGGCTAAAATTACCTTCAGGCTGTGTGTATAAGGTGTATATGTAACATAAATGCATTCTGTGCTTAGATTTAGGTCCCATCACCATGATATCTCATTATGGTATGCAATTATTCGAAAATACGGAAAAATCCCATATCCAAAATACCTCTGGTCCCAAGCATTTTGGATAAGGGAGACTCAACCTGTATTATTATTATTATTATTATTATTATTATAAGAATTATTACTGTTGTTTTGGGACTTTGTGATATATATAGAAATGTTTCTTATACTGTAGTTAGGCTTACCATACTAGCACTTTAAACGGGGATACTCATGAATTACACAGGTTCTCTTGCTGCTTAACACCAGGTGAAATGCAGGGTTGAAGTCAGACAGCCACAGAACCTGTGTAATTCATGAGTGTCCCAGTTTAAAAGGATAGTATGGTAAGCCTACTTATAGTTACTGAGAGGAGCTCTGCTAAACAATTTAATGATGTGGGGATGGCAGGTGCATTATGTGCAAAGACAGGGGCATTTTTAAATTGTTGGGCATAATGCTCACCAAATCGAAAGCATTCTAAATAATAGAATTCATACTTGCTTTCATCTCTCTCTCTCTCTCTCTCTCTCTCTCTCTCTCTCTCTCTCTCTCTCTCTATCCTTTTTTTAATTAATAATTCTAGATTAATGACTAAATATCATCAACACAATGCTATAGGGGCATCAATTAACGGTGCCAATTAAACCCACTCACTGAGTACATTTTATACAATCTCTGCTAAAATATTGACTGTTAATTATGTACCCTGTCCTTATGTAGAGGTTTTTTTTTTATGGGGTGGGGGGAGATTTATCAAGGCATTAACAGAGACAAAGTGGCAAGAAATAAAGCACTAACCAATCAGCTCACATCTGTCATTTTTCAAACACAGCTTGTAAAATGAGAGTTAGAAGCTGAGTGGTTAGTACTTTATCTCCTCACACTTTGGGGGACATGTACTAAGCAGTGATAAAAGTGGAGAAGTGAGCCAGTGAAGAAGTTGCCCATTGTAACCAATCAGCTGCTCTGTATATTTTTTAAGTATGCAAATTATAAATGTTACATCAATGCTGATTGGTTGCTATGGGCAACTTCTCCACTGGCTCATTTCTCCGCTCTTATAACTGCTTAGTACATGTCCCCCTTTATCTCTCTCCAAGATCTAATACCCCCATTTATGTTAAATGTTACTTATATACTTCCCCCATTTATGTTAAATGTTACTTATATACTTAATACCTATGTATCTCATATTTCTCTAACTATACAGTATATCCAATAGTTGCATTATTTTATATAAATACATACTTCTCTGTTCTACGGTTCCAAATCAGCTCATACCATTACACAGTATTTGGATTAAAAATATTTAATAGCTGACTAGCTTAAAATCAAGTCATTTATGAAATATTTTTTTCATCCAAATACCGAACCACTTAAATAAACACTGCCTAGAAACTTCATAGGAACATGTTATATTATATGACACATTCATACAATGAATTGCCTTCTGTGAGATCTTTGCCTCATTCACACAGGGGCCCTGTGGCAATGAGCATACTAACACATAACCACCAGTTAACAAGTATGAGCAACACTCGCTGTAAAGTGTTTTGTAATACAAATATATAACACAATTTCCTGCATTCTGTTTCTTTTAATACAGTATCTTAAGTAATGAACAAGTGCATTACAAAGTACCACACACAATCTCTGAAGCATTTTATAATGACACACAACATTGTGACGTTGACAGGTCTTAATAAATATGTTCTGGTGTATTTTACAAAATGTGCCCTAATGACAGGCTATAACTAAAGATTTACATATAAAAGGATGCAACAGATAATTATTTTGCCCATTTTAATCTATTTATCTATTCAATGTTCTTTCCATGAATGTTTTATGAACGAACATCAGGTGCAAGTGTCTCTCAGGCAGCTATGCACTATGGAGTCTGGACACCTCATCAAAACAACAATTTGAACGTATAAAACTTTATACTGAGAGAGTGAGAATGACCCATTTACCTGTAGTAGAAGCATGTTCTTAGAAATCACAGCATCCAGGGTATAGTGTACAGCATATAATCCAACAGGAAAAATGAAAGCAATGAGGCAAAGTAAATGTTAATACTAGATTCCTAATATAAAAGGCATGTCAGCTTGCATGCTCCACACAACTCTGTCAACAAAAGTATGCCGAGATTCCCTTAGGCTAAGACTGCCTCTACAAGCAACAGGCAAATTATTCCAATAAGACAGGGAGGGAAGGCTCTTTGGTTGTCATTAAAATGTATGAACCGATCTACATACGGTGCTTTTCCACTATTTTTTTTTCTAAAAAACATATAAGAAAAAAAACAAAAAACTATCAGTATCATTGTTAATAATAAAGTGAATAATTTACATTTTCATTGGTAAAATAGGTGCTTACTGTTCTGTTCCTTTGTTGGTATGATGTATACATTACTTTTGCATGCAATGCACACAAACAAAGGTAAAATAAGTTGCAGGTATTTATCAAAGCAGGGAGACAGGTAGAGTGGAGAGAGATAAAGCACTAACCAATCAGCTCCTACCTGTCATTTTCAAACACAGGCCCAGATTTATCAAGCCTTGGAGAGTGATAAATTGCATGGTGATAATGTGCCAGCCAACCAACTCCCATCATTTTTTAAACACAGCCTGTAACATGGCAGTTAGGAGTTGGTTGGTTGGTTGGTTGGTTGGTTGGTTGGTTGGTTGGTACTTGATCACCGTGCAATTTATAACTCTCCAAGGCTTGATAAATCTGGGCCACAGTCTGTAAAATGAGAGTTAAAGGATGATTGCCAGTGGCAAACGCAGGATTTGCATGGGGGGGGTTTCCAGAACTGGGCGGAGCCAATCACGGGGGTGGGGACTGAGGTGACCCAGTATATGCTGGGTCCGTAAAACTAGTGTGTCTGTGTGTGTGTGTGTATATATATATATATATATATATACATATACATATACATATATCTACACACACACACACATATATATACACATACACAGTTACACACACACACATACATATACACGGGTGGTCTTCAGTATGCCGGCGGTCGGGCTCCCGGCGCCGGGAGCCTGACCGCCGGCATACCGACACTTATTCTACCTCGTGGGGGTCCACGACCCCCCTGGAGGGAGGATAGAATAGTGTGGCGCGCGTAGCGTGGCGAGCGTAGCGAGCCCGCAAGGGGCTCATTTGCGCTCGCCACACTGTTGGTAAGCCGGCGGCCGGCCTCCCGGCGCCGGTATGCTGGTCGCTGGGAGGCCGGCCACCGGGAGATCGTAGTGAACCCATATACACATATACATAGCATATTAAACATGCATACATATATATATATATACACACACATACAGTACACATATATATACACATGTATATATATATATCATGTGTGTGTGTTTATATGTATGTATGTATGTATGTATATATATACATGTGTATATATGTAGGCACATGGATATATATGTACTATAATTAAAATAAAGTAAACTTTTATTGCACTTGCAAGTGCCACCAGGAAGACAGCAGGCTGCAGAGGACGCTAGACAGTCATTAATAATACTCATGCAGCTCCAAAAACAAAAAACAAAAAAAAACAAAATGTATTTATTTTTTTAGTGGAGGGGGGTTTCTGGGTACTCGGAAACCCCCCCTGGGTGCGCCACTGATTGCAGTGGGGTATCTATAATGGGTGGTGTGTCCAGAAGGGCACATATTGCACACCCTGCACCCATTTTTTTCAATACTTACCTCTCCAGAGTCCCGAAACAGCGACTCTGAGCACTAGGTGGTGCGCATGTCTCTAGGAAAATGTCCGCTGCACCATTTTCCCAGAGACCTGCGTACCACCTAGTGCTTAGATTCACTGTCACTGCCTGCTAGAAAGGAGGGGACCCAGATGGCGACTGCCCCCTCCTCTCTTAATACACCCCTGGGGTCTCTCTCAAAATTATCTCTCTCCATACTTTGATAAATACCCCTAATGTATAATTAGGTTAGTGGATTGTTGATGTCTGAAACTGCAAGCGTATAGAATAATTATTCTGTAACCCATGCGATCCGTTCAGTTACTTGAGCAGACTGGTGCATATTAAATCGAAGTGTTCTTGATTGTAATAGGTTACAGTCCATCCTAGCTACTAGTGTTTTTAAAATGTAACTGTTGCCTGTACAACCTTTTCTGGTCAGGAAAATAGCTGATCAATTCCCCAACAGCCAGTGACCTCCCAGGCGCCAGGTGGAGCCCCCAGTGGAGACTGACATTTTAAACATAGAATTAATATGTTGGCTCTGTGTGAAATGATAGCAAGTATCTTTATGACTGCCTTTACGGTGCGTAGATGACAGGCGTACTTTAAAGACGACATAGAATTGTAGTTATTAGATTTTATGGTAATGAAAATCCATGACATTTTCTACTTGAAAAATGAATTCTTGCGCTGCAAGCTTGTAAGTAAACCTACAACAAACTTCATACCATTACGTGTTTGACTTGACTGTGAGTAGTAAATACTACAACATGTTTGTTCCCTCCTTTTCTTCTCACAGAAAGCAAGCAGCATGCAAAACAGCTAATAAAGATTGTGATAGTATTCAGTATGAGATCATTCTGTAGCTATCAATTGCCAAACGCCACAGCCCCCTTGTATTCATACAATAACCCAATTTAACCTGAAGCACCTGGTTTCAACTTTTCATTCCTGCTCAGATTACAGTATAATAGTAGTACACTGACTTGCTAACATTCACCTTTTAGCACAGACCGTAATCTCAGGAAAACCGCGTATATATCCTACAGCAAACAAGATATTCAAGCAAAACAATTCGTAATATGTTTGTTGCTTTTATAAGAATATTTTCTTTTTATTTTATAGTCTATATAAAGCTTAGGGATAAGACATTCCACATATATACGTTAGAAGAACCTAGAACACCTGGGGTGGTTTTAACTTCCTCCATCTAATAGGAGAGGGTTGTACACTCACTTTATGCCGTAACTTGCTGCAGCGTTTTCACCCTGTGAACCACAGAGGAATCATTGAACAAGATCCTTCATTTGAAACTGCTGTTAGCGCTTGTATTTCAGGAACTTGACATTTTGGCTGTTTAAAAAATGGGAGTTGCTCATGTAGAACAAATATGTGGAACCCGGAAGCCGCTGACAAGGATGATTATTCAATCTTAGACAGTGTAATGGAGTTTAAAGATAGGTTAATAATAATAATAATAATAATAATAATAATAATAATTTTATTTATATAGCGCTTTTCTCCACCAGAACTCAATGGGGTCGATTCAATTCGGAAACAGATGAATAGCGCCGGGAATTAGCTCCTGACGCTATTCAATTCAGCTAAAGTTAAGTTGGCGAATGCCCATTCTCGCCGACTTAACAGGTAGTTTTGTCGGGAGAATGGGCATTTTCCGATTTAACTACCCGCGGCGATGCTGATTCCCGACAGAATCAGCCTCGCGCCGGCCGCGCGGCAGCACTTTTGTCGGTTTTCTTCTCTCACCCCCCGGGGGTGAGAGAAGATTTCCCGACAATTGCGGGTAACTAGTAGCTGAATTGAATAGCGTCGGGAGCTAATTCCCGGCGCTATTCATCTGTTGCCGAATTGAATCGACCCCAAAGTTGCTTTACAGACAGAAAACCAATAACCTGGAGCACACAATAAGCATAATGCAGAGTTTGTCCTTTTGGGTAACAAATTCCATGGGTTATATATCTCACCCATGAAAGATGCCATGCGAGGTAGCCGTCTTGGGCGCACTATGTGGGATTACCCTGGGTGGAGTAGATCACACCTAGAAGAGATGACACAAAATGGGTGGTTGCAGCGTCCTAACACTAGGAGTAGGGTCCTAACATAGCCGTCAGATCCGTGTATTGTACATCCCATCCACAAGCGTACCAGGTAAGGCAGCCATGTGGACGCACTACAGAGGTTAGCAAAACAGACGTGTGGCAGTAGGATATACCCTGTATGAATGGATCAACATGTCATCTTCCAGGAGGAACAGAAATATAAGGCATCTTCTTACTAATTGCAAATGATTGCATCATAAACTTGTGTCCTACAGTCAGCGGTGCAGGTATGCGGGTACACTCGGGTACAGAGTACCCTTAAGAATTTGGCAGCGGTTACGCAGTACCACCTGCCACACACTTTGCCATTACCACAATTACAATGTGCCACAAAGCAACAAGAACATGGTGCTCAGAGCCGGCCTTAGGCATAGGCAAACTAGGCAATTGCCTAGGGCATTTGGTATGCTTAGGGGCACCAGCAGCTTCTGCTGATTAAAATGATATGTGGCATGCCTATATTCTGTGTGTGACTGTGGCTGTATCTGCATACAAAATGCTACGCTACAGTGTATTCCTGGAAATCACTGTAATGTAGCATTTCATATGCAGATATAGCCGCAGTCACACACAGAACATAGGCATGCTGCATATCATTTTAATCAGCAGAAGCTGCTTGTGCATCCTAGCCACATAGTAATGCAAATAAGATGCATTTTTATAAACAAAAGGCGCCCGACATTAGCAGAGCTGCCAGCTGACTCATGCCAGGCATCTCCTGCAGAACTAACGGCGGTGCTAGGGGGCACCAGCCAAAATCTTGCCTAGGGCATCATATTGGTTAGGGCCGGCTCTGATGGTGCTTGGCAGCATGACGGCGCCTCCAACTTTGTCAGGGAAACTGGGAGTGCGATAGGGGCTGTATTTTCCTGTTATAATGGAGGCATTACTATATATTGTTATTAAATTGGAGGCATTACTATATATTTCTATTATACTGGAGGTATCACTATATATTTCTATTATACTGGAGGCATTACTATATATTTCTAGTATACTGGAGGTATCACTATATATTTCTATCATACTGGAGGCATTACTATATATTTCTAGTATACTGGAGGTATCACTATATATTTCTATTATACTGGAGGCATTACTATATATTTCTATTATACTGGAGGCATTACTATATATTTCTATTATACTGGAGGCATTACTATATATTTCTATTATACTGGAGGCATTACTATATATTTCTATTATACTGGATGTGTCACTATATATTTCTATTATACTGGAGGCATTACTATATATTTCTAGTATACTGGAGGTATCACTATATATTTCTATTATACTGGAGGCATTACTATATATTTCTATTATACTGGAGGCATTACTATATATTTCTATTATACTGGAGGCATTACTATATATTTCTATTATACTGGAGGTATCACTATATATTTCTATTATACTGGAGGCATTACTATATATTTCTATTATACTGGAGGTATCACTACATATTTCTATTATACTGGAGGCATTACTATATATTTCTATTATACTGGAGGTATCACTATATATTTCTATTATACTGGAGGTATCACTATATATTTCTATTATACTGGAGGCATTACTATATATTTCTATTATACTGGAGGTATCACTACATATTTCTATTATACTGGAGGCATTACTATATATTTCTATTATACTGGAGGTATCACTATATATTTCTATTATACTGGAGGCATTACTATATATTTCTATTATACTGGAGGTATCACTACATATTTCTATTATACTGGAGGCATTACTATATATTTTTATTATACTGGAGGTAACACTATATATTTCTATTATACTGGAGGCAGTACTATATATTTTTAGCCTTGCCTCCAAATTCCGCCCCCCCCCCCCCCCCAAAAAAAAAGGGCCACACCGCATATGACCGCTGGCATCCCCACAACCAGGATATAGTATGTATTCCTACAAAAACACAGAAGTGAAATGATGAGTCCGGGTCTGCAGAGACGGACTGGGACCACTTTTTCGGCCCTGGCATCCGTGTGTGTGTGCACATGAAAGGGGGCGTGCGTGACGGGAAAGGGGCGCGTGGACACTGCTCATGGGGACATGCTGTGAGTCAGGGGGCGTGGACTCACGGCACGCCCCCATATTGCTTAGCAACGGGTCACGCAGGCACTACGGAGGGCGGGGGACAAACCAGAGAGCTGTAAGCTAGCCTGCGTGTGCCCTTCCCAGCTCTCTGTGGATCGGACCGGCCCACCAGCCCAACGGCCCTTCTGGCATTTGCCAGAAATGCCAGCTGGGCAGTCCGGCCCTGGTCCCATTTGTGCCAGGTTTATGTCAGATGTACATTAATAGTACTCACATCCACCTTTATGTATGCGGGCCACACAGGATCCGGCTGTGTGAAGATACAGAACAGGGTGTGTGCTGCAGGACATCTCAAAGAAGAAATCTTATAGAAGCTAGCTCAGACCTGATACATTTGTCCCTTACATATGTAATTGTTTGTTGTGTTGGTACAATGTCAGCAGAGTCTATGATTTGGGAGCAGGTTCTTACAGTTCTGTTTTCATGGGTCATGGATTGGGTACTTTGTGTGACGCCCTTACAATTAATTACTGACCTAACACACACTACAATACAATTAACTACTCAATCATGTGTCCTTTCTTCTGTGCTGTAGGATTGTATTTGTTCCACTTGCGGGAGCCAATATATCTTCAGTATAGCTTTGGAAAAAATAAAAGTTATTATGTATCTTGCATAGTACTACTAAAAAACACCAAGTACAAATAGGCAATAAAATGGTTATTAATTCCCAACAACCCCACACTGTTAGCCGTACTCATGTATCAGTGCAATCAGAATAATCTGCATCTGTGGTATAATAGTTGTAAGAAATATACACAATATCACATAGCCTCAACACAAATGAGCGGGAGAGAGCAAACCACAACCAGCCAATCAGAAGCCAGCTAATGAGAAGCGCCCATAAAGATGCGGCTACTGGCCAGGTGTGACTCAGTCACATTTACAACACACCCATGCTACTCGGCCTAGGCATGAATGATCCTTCCATCCCCATTCTGCCTCTTTGAACTCAAAGGGGCTGATTCACTGCCGTTAAGTGAGCAAGTGTTTTGTGCATGCTTCTAAGTTCACCATGCATGCATCCTTAGTTCGTGCGTACAGAATTGCAGCTAAGGTTAGACACACGGTATCAGAAATGGCCTGGGATGCGGTCAACATCCCACCGGACGGAATACCGGCGGTCGGAATACCGACACCGGAATCCCGACCGCCACAATTCCAACATATTCTCCCTCCGTGGGTGTCCACGGCACTGTGTCCGGAGCGAGCCCGCAAGGGGCTGCATTCCGCTCGCCACCCCTGTTGGGATTGTGCAGGTCGGGATTTCGGTGTCGGGATTCCGACCGCCGGGATCCCGTCCAGCGGGATTTCGTACTGATCCCGATGGCCCATCTAATGGTGAGTTATGGGAGTGTTACGGGGAAGTCTGTCACAGCACGCCAAAAGCGTCACTTACTTACCGCTCTGGTCTCCGGCTTCCACATTGGGGCAGCAGGTTTGAGGTCCCCGGCACCCACTGCGGTAGTTTCTCCAAATCTGTCTCTCCCCCCTTCGGCTGCAGATTCTCCCCTCTTCCGTGTATGTGGCTGCATCTCCCATAGGGACACATGCACCACTCAGTACTGTAAATGGCCAGGTGCGTCAAAAATGTTACATAACATTGGCGCCCAATTTGAAACTCCACCTACAGTATATAAGGAAGTTCCCAAACCATACTTTAGCGTCAGCAGTGCTTCTTCGTTCCTGCTCCCGGTGCCGTCCCTGATTCCTGTCATCCGTGCTCTGTTCCTGGCTCCTGTCCGTCCCACTGTTATAACCCAGATATTTTAGACTCACACTGTTGTTGTGGAAAAATGCTTTATTCCTTTCCTACAGATTATGATCTGGTCCAAACCAGTGGGTCTGCAATATACACTGTATTAATCGTTAAAATACACTAAATCAAGTGCATTTGAATTACCTTATACTATACTCTATCCGCAGGATAGTGAAAATAACATTTATTATACTGGAACCTTCTCTCTCGATGTTCTATGGAAATAATTCACTTAGGATAGTTACACAATCACGGTTAAATATTTCATTAACAACACTGTATCTATTATACACAGGATGAACAATACTTTTAGGGAAGGATTATCTCCCTATAATTCAACTCTAAGTGCTTGCCAGGCACTGTCAGAAGGCTATGCCTTAAATACTTATGCAGAACTGCAACTAATTTAAGAATGTATCGATGTGGTTTCTACAACCTGTAACTCTCTTTTCCACAACTGGTGAAAGTAACGATATTATCTCTGTGCTAAATAATTTATGTCGCTGCCTCCTGTCTACGTGAAATCCGAGATGAATGCCGGTTGAACTTGAATGTAGCAAGCCCGGGCTTGGGGATGGTACCAGTTGACTTGAAGGCGACGTTTACACTACGTTTCCTTTCCTCTTCTAAGTAGGTCCTTAGCTGACTTGCCAATGTTAGAAATATAGGTGGCTAGTTATCTCACCGTAGGTTATGGGAATGTTTATAAACCGGTACAGGGCTGGTGAGTGGCAATAATCACACCCGCCGGTATTACTCAGCGGGGTACAGGGTGACTAACTCCGAGTTTGAGAGTGTTAGCCTTTACTGACTTTTCCCGTGTCACAACTTACTGGGGTAAGCGCTGTATTATATTATGCATTGTCCCGCGGTAAATACAGCTAATTTTCTAATAACGACTTATAGGCTATTTCAGTCGGGACGGTGTATGGTGTTTTAGACGGTGCGCCTTTAATCATCTGCCGATGTAACTAGTGACTTGGAGTGGTCCCTGTGCTATTTCACCAGACGGATTTATATAATTATGGTCCTTTCAGAAGTTGCAGGGGAACTCCTTTATTACCTCCTCTATGTGTCACACATTGTTAATAATGCACAGGAGATAAATTTATACCATTGTGGGCTGCACGTGAAGTTTAATATGGACCTGTCACTCTGATACCTTGTCTCAGTGGGTGCGGCTTTGCATAATTCACTGTGTCCATCCAAGGTCATCCACCCCGCCACCTTGCTGTCACTCAATGCTAGGATGATATGTTTGCTCTGCCACTCAGAGTTTTAGCTCCGCCTTGGTGTGTGTGTCTCTCCTCCGCCTCCGGTCCCTCCTCTCTGACTTACACCACTCTTGGAGACCTCAGCCGCCGGCCCCGTCCGCGCCGTCTCTCGTCTGTCCCCTCTCTCTGCCGCTCACGAGCCGCCTACGCAGCTCCTCTTCAGCGGCGCCCGCAGCTCCTCAACCGCTCTCTCACGAGTCCCTGGTGAGTCCCAGATCGCGCTGGCGCTCGTCACTCCGTTCGGGTGCCGGTGCTGCCCGTGAGTCCTTTCCCCTGTTTGCACCGCGAGGCAGTCACTGTCTCGAGCTCCCTTCTGTGAAGGGAATACCTTGCAGGCTATCTCTCCCTCTGTGAGGGTTCTACATCGACCCTATTTTTATATATAACAATCCCCTATACCTCTTCTGGTTTTGTTTTACACAGTATATTATCACTGTTGTTTTGGACATTTTAATAAACCAGGATGTTACATCTACCCTCTCTAAAAGCATGCGTGTCCCCACGCATAACAATTTGATACCTTGTCGCGATATACTAACTATGGTTTCCTACTTTCAGTATACACTTTATCATGAAACATGCAAATAGGAGTGAATATGCTATGGATAATACCTCCTTAGCACCATGCATTTAACAAATGGGTCATTCCCGGTATCGCAATGGCGGAATACCTTTTGTTCGGCGTTCTGATCTTCTGATCCCAACTGTGGATACCTCATGCTCCGAGTGGCTTGGGGCCGTCAAAGGGTCCGATCGGAGCTTGGTAGGCTTTGTCGCGGATGGCTCCGGGGTTGTACCCGCTACTGTCATGGAGGGGACGGAACTACTCATGAACATTAGAAGTTCAATGGGATCCTCCAGTGGTAAGTTCCCTATAGACTTTTGTCTCTCTACCACCGGTATATTATTCTGCTGTGGAGGGATGGGTCCTACAGTACAGATGTTTAATTTATCTCTAGACACTGTGCTGATTCGTCCATCTGATTCTCGCTGTATTCGATAGGCGTACAGATCTTTATCTGGACTACCCACTACTGTATACGGGGTATCCTCCCACATGGTGTCTATTTTACTAGTACGATGAGTCTTCTTCCTCCACACTTTGTCACCAACTTGTAAGGGAGTAGGTCGACTGCGGGCATTGTAACACCTCTCTTGGCGTTGGTGTACGACTTTCATTCTGGTCTCTACAATTTCTTGAGCTGTCTTTATTCGGTGTTGGTGTTCTCGGACCCAATCAGTCTGCAGAGGGATGGGCTCACCCACTTCTGGGGACAGCTCCAAATCTTTGGGCAACTTGCCCTCTCTACCAAAAAGCAGGTACAAGGGTGTGAACCCCGTAGAGCAATGTTCGGTGTTATTGTATAAATAGACCAATTCGGGTAAGAAGGTTGGCCAGTGAGCGCGTTTCTCGGCTGATAAGCTTCGCAAAAGTCCGATGATGGTCTGATTGGCTCTTTCACATAATCCATTCCCTTGCGGATGGTAGGCGGTCGTGCGAATTTTCTTGCAACCATACAGTGAGCATAGTTCTTGGAACATTTGAGACTCGAATGCTGGGCCCCGGTCCGTTAAAATTCTTTCTGGATACCCATATAGTCGAGCAAAGTGTCTCAGGAAAAGGTTAGCATTAGTTTTGGCGGTCAGATCACGAGCTGGTATAACCACCAGAAACTTACTAAAGTGGTCGGTAATGGTTAGAGCATATTCGAAGCCACTGTGACTGGGCTCAAGCTTAACGTGATTTAAAGCTACGATCTCCAGTGGGCGACAACTTCGAATGGGGTGCAGCGGATCTCTTTGCCTGGTATCTGGCTTCCGCTTCAGGTTACACGTCACACAATCCCGACACCACTTTTCGATGTCTGCCTTCATCCCGATCCAGTAATATCTTCTCCTGAGAACGGCTTCAGTTTTTTGAGTACCGAAATGGTCAGACTGGTTGTGGTAGGAATTCAATACAAAGTCAACGTTTGACCGGGGTATGATGACTTGTGTAATAGGTTGATGGGTAGAAGAGTTCAGGCTGGTTCGTACTATAAGTCCCTGTCTGATTTGAATCCGGTCGCGATGTCGGAGCAACCTTACTAATTCTGGATCCGCTTCAGTTCTCTGAGCATTGCTTAATCGTTCCTGTCGCTGTATGATGTCCATCAATTGACCCAATACTCTGCTTGCTTTCTGAACCTTCTCCCAATCAAACGGCAGAGGATCGGGCTCAGGATTCTCTGGTCTGAGGACGGGTTGGGCGACAACCAGGTCAGAGGCAACCGCTCGACATGTTTGCTGCAATGGTCGGAACCGAGGGATCTCTACATCTTCTGCATGGTCTTTCTCTTCTTCATCTAAGTCGATTGTCGGTAGGCGAGATAGGGCATCCGCATTCCCAATAGACTGACCCTGCCGATAGGTGACGGTGTAGCAAAAGTTTGCTAAGCGAGACACCCATCTTTGCTCGAGTGCTCCCAGTCTAGCATTAGATAGATGGGCCAGTGGGTTATTATCTGTGACTATCACAAAAGGGGTGGCAGCTAGATAGTTTTTAAATTTCTCGGTAATAACCCAAATGAGGGCCAGCAGCTCTAGTTTAAACGTGCTATAGTTTTCGCCATTCCGTTCAGTCTTCCGTAAACCCCTACTGGCATAGGCGATGACTCTTTCCTTCCCCTCTTGTATTTGGGACAACACTGCTCCTAGTCCACGATGGCTCGCGTCGGTGTATACCTGGAACGGTCTGTCATAATCGGGGTAGGCGAGTATAGGAGCTTCAATGAGGGCATCCTTTAACTGATTAAAAGAGCGTTGGTGTTCCTCTAACCATACAATTGGAGTCGAGCTTCTCTTTTCTTGTCCGGATCTTCCCCGTAATAGCTCATGGAGTGGGGCAGCGATTTTGGCAAAATGTTCGATGAACCGTCTATAATAGCCCACGAAGCCTAAGAAGCTCTGAACTTCTTTCACCGTTTGCGGTACTTGCCAGTCTCGTATCACTGATCTTTTCCGGATCAGGCTTCATGCCTTCCGCACTGACGATGTGTCCCAGATATTGTACTGCTGGTTTTAACAGGTGTCACTTTGACGGTTTGAGCTTTAATCCTGACTTGGCCAACTGTAGGAATACTTCCTCGAGATGCTGAAGATGTTCCTCGTATGTTTTGGAGAAGATAATTACATCGTCCAGATATAGCAGAACCATTTCGAAATTACGATGCCCGAGACAGTGTTCCATTACCCTCTGGAATGTAGCAGGGGCATTACAGAGTCCAAAGGGCATCCGATTGAATTCAAACAGCCCCATCGGGGTAGTGAAGGAAGTTTTTCTCGGTCCTCAGGGGCCATCGGAATTTGCCAATATCCACTTGTAAGATCCAACGTGGAGAAGTAGGTTGCTGTCTTTAAGGCTGTTAGTGACTCTTCGATTCTGGGCAGCGGGTAGGCGTCCCGATGTGTAACTGCGTTTAATTTGCGATAGTCTACGCAAAAGCGGAGACTACCATCTTTTTTCCTCACAATGACGATCGGGGCCACCCAAGGACTGTGACTTTCCCGGATCACGCCAGTCTCTTCCATCTCTGCCAGCATAGTCCGAACAGGCTGATACATAGCCGGAGGCAAGGGTCTATGTCTCTCTTTAATAGGGGGGTTCGTCCCAGTGGAGATATGATGTTGGACATTTTCTGCCAGCCCAAAGTCAGTAGGGTATTGGCTGAAGGCCACGGCGTTCCGTTGTACCACCTCGAGTACCCCTCTCTGCTGTTCCCTTGGAGTGTCTACATCCCCAATTTGGATATCACTCCACCATGGCGCCTTGATCCCATCTTCCGTGGACTGTTTTAGTATTGTGCCCTGATTTGCTGCTGTTACGCTCTCCCCAAGTATATCTTGGAAATCTACCCGTACAACACGTGCTACTGGGCAGTGCTTAAAGAGTCGGATTGGGTAGCCATGTGGGTTGAGGATGCGAACCGGGACTCTTCCTCGTTCTACTTTCGCCAAGGTTCGGGCTATGGCGAAGGGCTGTCGTCCATCTGAGTCGCAAGTCTCGATCACGGCTTCGTAGTCTTTTCCCCCTGGCCCGACTCTGGCCTTACACCAGAGAACATGCTCAGAATTTGGCGAAAGTATCACCGGCCTCCTATCGGCAATCCTGGCTTTGCCGACCTCTCCTAAGGCATTCGTAAACTTCTTATGCCCCTCCAGTAGCCGCACAGTTTGTTGCAGTACCTTCTGTTCCCTTGGGGCTGCCGTTTCCATCTCCATCTTGAGAGCCTCCACCAGCTCATCTGGGCAGTTTTTCAGGACGTTCATACCCAGGATCATCGGCGGTAAGTTTTCATTCCAGTCAGTAGTAACAAGACACCCCTGCCTTGGGAGCTTTGCCTGGCCAATCTCTACCTCCGCCTCCCAATATCCGCGGTAAATAATTGGCTGTCCGTTACTCGCAAGTAGTTGTAACCATGTGGAAGGTGGTGACACTATTTCCCTCTCATCCCAGTGTCTACAAAACTCCGGCAGCCGTATGGTGGTGACTTGCGAGCACGTATCCAATAGTGCCGTTACCTCTACATTATTGACCCTGATCTTCACACGGGGGCACTCACCCACATACCGGGGCCACCATTTCTGTGACACAGGACCTACTAATGTGTCTCCTCCCGAGGGTCGGTCCCTCGCCTCGGGGTCTCTTCGTTTAAATTGTCTTGGGGGCAATTCCTTTCGATATGTCCGGCCTGTAAACAGCCTCTGCAGATGGGCCTTCCCTGTTGGTCGAATTGATCGGTGGGACATCGACCCGTTGCCCGTGGGACATCCCATCTAGTCCGATTTCTGCCTCCACGTTCCTGGCGCCAGTCTCGCCGGCGAGCCCCGGACTGTTCCAGACGCATGTCCTTAAGTTCCTTCATTATTTCGGTGACGGCATGGGTAAGGACCCCGATCGGATCTTGTCCTACTTGCACTTGTTGGTTGACTACTTTCTTTTTATACATCAATTCAGGTGTCAAGTATGTGTCGACTTCCTCCAGTTCTCCACTCTCTTCCGATTCAGCGGACGGGGTTTACTCCACGTCCGGGTTCTGGTTGAGCCCAAGAATGTCCAGAACCGTTTCCTTAAATTCCGAGAATTTACACACAGGGTTCTGTCGCTTACACATGCGAAGTTGGGCGCAAGTGGCTTCACCTTGAGCCCCTTCGATGAACAAGTTAATAAGAGTTTCATCAACCTCCTCTATCGTTCATTGCTCGTGCTTGTATTGCCCGCATGGCCTCTTGTAGTCCTAGGACAAATTCCCTCAGGGACTCCTGAGGTTGTTGTTTCCTCGCATAGAGATGACTTTTAAGGTCAGCGATGGTCCTGGAGTTGAAGATGCGTTCCAACTACCTAAAATTGTCTTCCGCCGTTTTCCTATCCTCTTCTTCCCAAGCTTTGGCTTCTCGCAGGGCCGAGCCTTTTAACTGTCCCAGGACTATCTGTACTCTTTGTTCCTCCTTGAGCGGATAAAGCTTGAACATTGAGCGCATCTGATCCTTAAAGTCTCTAAAAGTACTAGTACCTTTTATCCGGTTATCCCCCGAGTACGTTGGAAGCCATGAAGCGCCAAAATAGTACGGCATGGTGATGGCAGCCACCTGCGTTGTGGCCACTTCCTTGTTTGATACCTCATTTGTCGGTGTTACTGACCTCTGTCCGGATGATGCTGGTAGTAATCTTCGACTTCTTTGACTTGAAGATGGTGTAGAATTCTGGGGTTCCGTCATCTTTCCACAGTGGTTACTTTTACTTCGTATCCTGTTTGTGACGCCAATTTTGTTATAACCCAGATATTTTAGACTCACACTGTTGTTGTGGAAAAATGCTTTATTCCTTTCCTACAGATTATGATCCGGTCCAAACCAGTGGTTCTGCAATATACACTGTATTAATCGTTAAAATACACTAAATCAAGTGCATTTAAATTACCTTATACTATACCCTATCCGCAGGATAGTGAAAATAACATTTATTATACTGGAACCTCCTCTCTCGATGTTCTATGGAAATAATTCACTTTGGATAGTTACACAATCACGGTTAAATATTTCATTAACAACACTGTATCTATTATACACAGGATGAACAATACTTTTAGGGAAGGATTATCTCCCTATACGTCAACTCTAAGTGCTGGCCAGGCACTGTCAGAAGGCTATGCCTTAAATACTTGTGCAGAACTGCAATTAATTTAAGAATGTATCGATGTGGTTTCTACAACCTGTAACTCTCTTTTCCACAACTGGTGAAAGTAACGATATTATCTCTGTGCTAAATAATAAGAATTTACTTACCGATAATTCTATTTCTCGGAGTCCGTAGTGGATGCTGGGGTTCCTGAAAGGACCATGGGGAATAGCGGCTCCGCAGGAGACAGGGCACAAAAAAGTAAAGCTTTTACCAGATCAGGTGGTGTGCACTGGCTCCTCCCCCTATGACCCTCCTCCAGACTCCAGTTAGGTACTGTGCCCGGACGAGCGTACACAATAAGGGAGGCAATTTGAATCCCGGGTAAGACTCATACCAGCCACACCAATCACACCGTACAACTTGTGATCTAAACCCAGTTAACAGTATGATAACAGAAAGAGCCTCTTAAAGATGGCTCCTTAACAATATAACCCGAATTTGTTAACAATAACTATGTACAGTATTGCAGATAATCCGCACTTGGGATGGGCGCCCAGCATCCACTACGGACTCCGAGAAATAGAATTATCGGTAAGTAAATTCTTATTTTCTCTATCGTCCTAAGTGGATGCTGGGGTTCCTGAAAGGACCATGGGGATTATACCAAAGCTCCCAAACGGGCGGGAGAGTGCGGATGACTCTGCAGCACCGAATGAGAGAATTCCAAGTCCTCTTTTGCCAGGGTATCAAATTTGTAGAATTTTACAAACGTGTTTTCCCCCGACCACGTAGCTGCTCGGCAGAATTGTAATGCCGAGACCCCTCGGGCAGCCGCCCAAGATGAGCCCACCTTCCTTGTGGAATGGGCCTTAACAGATTTAGGCTGTGGCAGGCCTGCCACAGAATGAGCAAGTTGAATTGTGTTACAAATCCAACGAGCAATCGTCTGCTTAGAAGCAGGGGCACCCAACTTGTTGGGTGCATATAGTATCAACAGCGAGTCAGATTTTCTGACTTCAGCCGTCCTTGAAATGTATATTTTTAAGGCTCTGACAACGTCCAACAACTTGGAGTCCTCCAAGTCGCCAGTGGCCGCAGGCACCACAATAGGTTGGTTCAGGTGAAACGCTGATACCACCTTAGGGAGAAAATGCGGACGAGTCCTCAGTTCTGCCCTATCCGAATGGAAGATTAGATAAGGGCTTTTATAAGATAAAGCCGCCAATTCAGATACTCTCCTGGCGGAAGCCAGGGCCAGTAACATAGTCACTTTCCATGTGAGATATTTAAAATCCACCTTTTTCAATGGTTCAAACCAATGGGATTTGAGGAAATCTAAAACTACATTTAGATCCCACGGTGCCACCGGAGGCACCACAGGAGGCTGTATATGCAGTACTCCTTTAACAAAAGTCTGTACCTCAGGAACTGAGGCCAATTCTTTTTGGAAGAATATTGACAGGGCCGAAATTTGAACCTTAATAGATCTCAATTTGAGACCCATAGACAATCCTGATTGTAGGAAATGTAGGAAACGACCCAGTTGAAATTCCTCCGTCGGAACACTCCGATCCTCGCACCACGCGACATATTTTCGCCAAATGCGGTGATAATGTTTCGCGGTGACTTCCTTCCTTGCCTTAATCAAGGTAGGAATGACTTCTTCTGGAATGCCTTTCCCTTTTAGGATCTGGCGTTCAACCGCCATGCCGTCAAACGCAGCCGCGGTAAGTCTTGAAAGAGACAGGGACCCTGTTGTAGCAGGTCCCTTCTCAGAAGTAGAGGGCACGGGACGTCCGTGACCAACTCTTGAAGTTCCGGGTACCAAGTCCTTCTTGGCCAATCCGGAGCCACTAGTATTGTTCTTACTCCTCCTCACCGTATAATCTTCAATACCTTTGGTATGAGAGGCAGAGGAGGAAACACATATACTGATTTGTACACCCAAGGTGTTACCAGTGCGTCCACAGCTATTGCCTGTGGATCTCTTGACCTGGCGCAATACTTGTCCAGTTTCTTGTTGAGGCGAGACGCCATCATGTCTACCATTGGTCTTTCCCAACAGTTTACTAGCATGTGGAAGACTTCTGGATGAAGACCCCCCTCTCCCGGGTGAATATCGTGTCTGCTGAGGAAGTCTGCTTCCCAGTTGTCCACGCCCGGGAAGAACACTGCTGACAGTGCTATTACGTGATTCTCCGCCCAGCGAAGAATCTTGGTAGCTTCTGCCATTGCACTCCTGCTTCTTGTGCCGCCCTGTCTGTTTACATGGGCGACCGCCGTGATGTTGTCCGACTGAATCAACACCGGTTTTCCTTGCAGGAGTGGTTCCGCCTGGCTTAGAGCATTTTAGATTGCTCTTAGTACCAGAATGTTTATGTGAAGAGACTTTTCCAGGTTCGTCCATACCCCCTGGAAGTTTCTTCCTTGTGTGACTGCTCCCCAACCTCTCAGGCTGGCGTCCGTGGTCACCAGGATCAAATCCTGTATGCCGAATCTGCGGCCCTCCAATAGATGAGCCTTTTGCAACCACCACAGAAGATATACCCTTGTCCTTGGCGACAGGGTTATTCGCAGGTGCATCTGAGGATGCGACCCTGACCATTTGTCCAACAGATCCCTTTGGAAAATTCTTGCATGGAATCTGCCGAATGGAATTGCTTCGTAAAAAGCCACCATTTTTCCCAGGACTCTTGTGCATTGATGTACAGACACCTTTCCTGGTTTTAGGAGGTTCCTGACAGGTCGGATAACTCCTTGGCTTTTTCCTCGGGAAGAAAAACCTTTTTCTGAACCGTGTCCAGAATCATCCCTAGGAACAGCAGACGTATCGTCGGAAAACAGCTGCGATTCTTGGAATATTTAGAATCCAGTCGTGCCGTCGAAGAACTACTTTAGATAGTGCTCTTCCGACCTCCAACTGTTCTCTGGAACTTGCCCTTTTTAGGTCGTGCAAGTAAGGGATAATTTAGATGCCTTTTTTCTTTGAAGAAACATCTTTTCGGCCATTACCTTGGTAAAAAGGCCCGGGGTGCCGTGGATAATTCAAACGGCATCGTCTGAAACTGATATTGACAGTTCTGTACCACGAACCAGAGGTACCCTTGATGAGAAGGACAAAATTTGGACATGGAGGTAATCCTTGATGTCCAGGGACACCATATAGTCCCCTTTTTTCCGGTTCGCTATCACTGCTCTGAGTGACTTTATCTCGATTTGAACCTTTTATGTAAGTGTTCAAAACATTTTAGATTTAGACTATGTGTCACCAAGCCGTCTGGCTTCAGTACCACAATATAGTGTGGAAAAATAATACCCTTTTCCTTGTCGTAGGAGGGGTACTTTGATTATCACCTGCTGGATATACAGCTTGTGAATTGTTTCCAATGCTGCCTCCCTGTCGGAGGGAGCCGTTGGTAAAGCAGACTTCAGGAACCTGCGAGGAGAAGATGTCTCGACTCTCCAATCTTTACCCCTGGGATAATACTCGTACGATCTAGGGGTCAACTTGCGAGTGATCCCACTGCGCCCTGAGACTCTTGAGACTACCCCCCCACCTTGAGTCCGCTTGCACGGCCCCAGCGTCATGCTGAGGACTTGGCAGACGCGGTGGAGGGCTTCTTTTCCTGGGAAAGGGCTGCCTGCTGCAGTCTACTTCCCTTACCTCTATGTCTGGGCAGATATGACTGGCCTTTTGCCTGCATGCCCTCATGGGAAAGGAAAGATTGAGGCTGAAAAGACGGTGTCTTTTTTAGCTGAGATGTAACTTGGGGTAAAAAAGGTTGGATTTCCCAGCTGTTGCTGTGGTCCCCAGGTCCGATGGACCGACCCCCAAATAACTCCTTCCCTTTATACAGCAATACTTCCATCTGCCGTATGGGATCTGTATCACCTGACCACTGTCGTGTCCCTGACATCTTCTGGGAGATATGGACAACGCACTTATCTTGATGCCAGAGAGCAAATATCCCTCTGTGCATCTCACATACATATATATAGAATGCATCCTATTAAATGCTGTACATGAATAAAATATTTTCAGTCAGGGAATCCGACCAAGCCAACCCAGCACTGCATCTCCAGGCTGATGGCGATCGCTGGTCGCAGTATAACCACCGTATGTGTGTATATACTTTTTAGGATATTTTTCCAGCTTCCTATCAGCTGGCTCCTTGAGGGCGGCCGTATCTGGAGACGGTAACGCCACTTGATAAGCGTGTGAGCGCCTTATCACCCTAAGGGGTGTTTCCCAACGTACCCTAATTTCTGGCGGGAAAGGGTATAACGCCAATATTTGCTATCGGGGTAACCCTACGCATCATCACACACTTCATTTTATTTTATCTGATTCAGGAAAAACTACAGGTAGTTTTTTCACTCCCACATAATACCCTTTCTTGTGGTACTTGTAGTATCAGAAACACGTAACACCTCCTTCATTGCCCTTAACGTGTGGCCCTAATGAGAAATACGTTTGTTTATTCACCGTCGACACTGTATTCAGTGTCCGTGTCTGTGTCTGTGTCGACCGACTGAGGTAAATGGGCGTTTTTTTAAAAACCCCTGACGGTGTTTCTGAGACGCCTGGACCGGTCCTAATAGATTGTC
Source organism: Pseudophryne corroboree (assembly GCF_028390025.1). NCBI lineage: Eukaryota > Metazoa > Chordata > Amphibia > Anura > Myobatrachidae > Pseudophryne > Pseudophryne corroboree. The sequence continues at coordinate 146,533,234 of NC_086445.1, forward strand.
GGCCGTCTCATGTCGTCAACCGACCTTGCAGCGTGTTGACATTCTCACGTAATTCTCTAAATAAGCCATCCATTCCGGTGTCGACTCCCTAGAGAGTGACATCACCATTACAGGCAATTTCTCCGCCTCCTCACCAACATCGTCCTCATACATGTCGACACACACGTACCGACACACAGCACACACACCGGGAATGCTCTGACAGAGGACAGGACCCACTAGCCCTTTGGGGAGACAGAGGGAGAGTCTGCCAGCACACACCAAAAACGCTATAATTATATAGGGACAACCTTATATAAGTGTTTCTCCCTTATAGCATCTTTTATATATATACAATATCGCCAAAATCAGTGCCCCCCCTCTCTGTTTTAACCCTGTTTCTGTAGTGCAGTGCAGGGGAGAGCCTGGGAGCCTTCTCTCCAGCTTTTCTGTGAGAGAAAATGGCGCTGTGTGCTGAGGAGATAGGCCCCGCCCCTTTTTCGGCGGGCTCGTCTCCCGCTATTTTTGAAGTTAGGCAGGGGTTAAATATCTCCATATAGCCTCTGTGGGCTATATGTGAGGTATTTTTTGCCTCTAATAAGGTTTTTATTTGCCTCTCAGAGCGCCCCCCCCAGCGCTCTGCACCCTCAGTGACTGTTGTGTGAAGTGTGCTGAGAGGAAAATGGCGCACAGCTGCAGTGCTGTGCGCTACCTTTATGAAGACTCAGGAGTCTTCAGCCGCCGATTTTGGACCTCTTCTCTCTTCAGCGTCTGCAAGGGGGCCGGCGGCGCGGCTCCGGTGACCATCCAGGCTGTACCTGTGATCGTCCCTCTGGAGCTAGTGTCCAGTAGCCAAGCAGCAAATCCACTCTGCACGCAGGTGAGTTCACTACTTCTCCCCTAAGTCCCTCGTTGCAGTGATCCTGTTGCCAGCAGGACTCACTGTAAAGTAAAAAACCTAAGCTAAACTTTCTCTAAGCAGCTCTTTAGGAGAGCCACCTAGATTGCACCCTTCTCGTTCGGGCACAAAATCTAACTGGAGTCTGGAGGAGGGTCATAGGGGGAGGAGCCAGTGCACACCACCTGATCTGGTAAAAGCTTTACTTTTTTGTGCCCTGTCTCCTGCGGAGCCGCTATTCCCCATGGTCCTTTCAGGAACCCCAGCATCCACTTAGGACGATAGAGAAAATTTATGTTGCTGCCTCCTGTCTACGTGAAATCCGAGATGAATGCCGGTTGAACTTGAATGTAGCAAGCCCGGGCTTGGGGATGGTACCAGTTGACTTGAAGGCGACGTTTACACTACGTTTCCTTTCCTCTTCTAAGTAGGTCCTTAGCTGACTTGCCAATGTTAGAAATATAGGTGGCTAGTTATCTCACCGTAGGTTATGGGAATGTTTATAAACCAGTACAGGGCTGGTGAGTGGCAATAATCACACCCGCCGGTATTACTTAGCGGGGTACAGGGTGACTAACTCCGAGTTTGAGAGTATTAGCCTTTACTGACTTTTCCCGTGTCACAACTTACTGGGGTAAGCGCTGTACTATATTATTATTAATATTATATTAAATACAGCTAAATTTCTAATAACGACTTATAGGCTATTTCAGTCGGGACGGTCTATGGTGTTTTAGACGGTGCGCCTTTAATCATCTGCCGATGTAACTAGTGACTTGGAGTGGTCCCTGTGCTATTTCACCGGATGGATTTATATAATTATGGTCCTTTCAGAAGTTGCAGGGGAACTCCTTTATTACCTCCTCTATGTGTCACACATTGTTAATAATGCACAGGAGATAAATTTATACCATTGTGGGCTGCACGTGAAGTTTAATATGGACCTGTCACTCTGATACCTTGTCTCAGTGGGTGCGGCTTTGCATAATTCACTGTGTCCATCCAAGGTCATCCACCCCGCCTCCTTGCTGTCACTCAATGCTAGGATGATATGTTTGCTCTGCCACTCAGAGTTTTAGCTCTGCCTTGGTGTGTGTGTCTCTCCTCCGCCTCCGGTCCCTCCTCTCTGACTTACACCACTCTTGGAGACGTCAGCCGCCGGCCCCGTCCGCGCCGTCTCTCATCTGTCCCCTCTCTCTGCCGCTCACGAGCCGCCTACGCAGCTCCTCTTCAGCGGCGCCCGCAGCTCCTCAACCGCTCTCTCACTAGCCGCTGGTGAGTCCCAGATCGCGCTGGTGCTCGTCACTCCGTTCGGGTGCTGCTGCTGCCCGTGAGTCCTTTCACCTGTTTGCACCACGAGGCAGTCACTGTCTCGAGCTCCCTTCTGTGAAGGGAATACCTTGCAGGCTATCTCTCCCTCTGTGAGGTTCTACATCGACCCTATTTTTATATATAACAATCCCCTATACCTCTTCTGGTTTTGTTTTACACAGTATATTATCACTGTTGTTTTGGACATTTTAATAAACCAGGATGTTACACCACTACCCATCTCCCTGTGCTTCACTCCGTGTTCTGCCGACCGGCTTCTCTGCAGTCTGCCCTTTTTAGTGTCTGCACGCCCTTCAGCACATTCCGGGGCCACAACTTGCATGTCAGGTGCAGCCAAGTCCAAACCTTCTTGCAGGGGTCCCTAGTAGAATCTTCGCCTCTGTTCAGGGTCTCTGCTATTCCCATGGTACGGGTTGCATCCACTATCCATCCATGATTTTGTGATCGTGTCTTATTTATGATCTGTGGAATTGTACGCAGTTACGCACCATCAGGTAGGAAATCTCTAAAAATTAGAAAAAGTGTCTCTATTTGACCACCTACAAAGAATATGAGAGCTCTGCTTTCATTCACCCCTATATTGTTAGTGTTTTTATGGAATGCTGTCAAATAAGTCATTTATTCAGCATAGTGGAATTTGAGGCTAAAACGAAATGAAAGATGTATTCCAGAATGGGTGTAACTAGATCTTATAATCCATTACTATTAACTAAAGCATTTTTGAGACAGCAGCACCCCACCAGATCTACAGTAAATACATGTTACTGGATATGAACCTAATTCAGGTTGGATCGCAAATCGCGATCCAACCAGAATTTTTGTGTTCACCTGGTGGGCGCATGAGCAGGGCCTGTCCTGTGCATGCGTCTGTATCTACTGCAGGTGACCCGCAGCAAATGTGAACGCCTCTGCCTGATTTACGTTTGCGGGGTGGCGACGCTCAGTTTCCAAGGCGGAGATGAAGCGTTGCAGGGGCAGCGGCGGCTTCCGAACGGGGGAGGGGTGTCGTCAGTGCTATCAGGATGACTGCGTGACGTCACACGCAGCCGCTTTGATCAAAAAGATGGCAGCAGGCATCCTGCCGTCGCAGCCAGGCTGAGCCGACAGGAGCCATCAACAATTTCAGCGATTACGCTGAAATTGCGGTGCGATCGCAATTTCAGCGTGATCACAGTGGGTGGGCTGCATGCTGGGCGGCATTGCCCTGCGATAGATGGCCCCCAGCAAACAGCAGAGTTTACAGTCCTTGTTGAATAGGGTCCTCCTAAGCCTGCATATTTGCAGAAACTGAACATATTTTCAAATGAAGTGCATAGTTTATCAACACAAGTCATAGCGAGGGGCTACATATTAAACTGTTGATTGACATTTCCTCTGTACATCTGCCCAATTCTCTGTTTTTTATATCACATGACACAGTAAAGCCTTATACCTACTAAATAGTGTGTGCTGTAGTATAACAATACATGAAAGCAGGAGTATATAAGGAAACCGTTGTTTCCAATTATGATCCAAAACCTACTTGCAGTGTATTTGGAAGGGGATCCGGTCAGGATCCTAGCGTCGGGATCTTGGCAGTTGAAATACAGATGCCAGAATCCCAACACTACTTGAAATGCTGGCGCCGGGATCCCAACATTGATCCTAGGGTTAGGCTGCGGGGAGAGGGCTAGACTGTAAGGGGGAGGCTTAGGTTTAGGCTGCGTACATGGGTGGTCAGGGTTGGGCACCACTGAGGAGGGTTAGGGTTAGGTTGTGTGTGTGGGGGTGGGGGAAGGGGGGGGGGGGGGTTAGGGTCAGGCTGTGTGTGTGGAGGAGAGGTGTAGGGTCAGGCTGCAGAAAAGGAGGGTTAGAGGGTTTGGGGATTAGAGATAGCATACTCGCCTAGTAGGTGTCGGGATCCTGTGAATCGGGATGCCGCTGTTGGTGTTATGATTGCTGGCATGCCAAGAGCGTTACCGTTTCTGAGAGCTGCATGCTCTGCTCCATGCATTTCATGGTTTGAGGACAATGGCGTGAACACAAGTAAAAAAACACATTTGAGATACTCGCAAAATGTATCCAGTTGAAAACATTTTAATATGGGATTCTTGTTGAAAACACAATACAGAGCTGCGAGGTACAGCAAATAATCCATTGCAAAGAAAAATAACAATAGTCACCTCTGAAGCTGGACTGCCAGGACCTTTGTTTTCCATTTCTATTTTTAACACAGTCATTTTTCACTAGTCCAGGTGCGCTGGCTGATTTATGTTCCATGTTCTATCACTCATTCATCCCACGCAATCTAACACTATTTGTGTTGATGTGTTCAAGATGGATAGAACCAGCTCTGCCTTTAGTTTGCTCCGATTGTTGGCAGTAATGTGGCATTATCTTTTACAGGTTTTCAGCACTACGTTCTTCTAATTCATGTTAGAGTGTCTTCTGCAGTACATTACTAATAATATGAACATGTTTTAGGAGCCTAGGGCGTCATTCGAAGTTGATCGCTCGCTGCCGTTTTTCGCAGCCCAGCGAATAAGTCACTACTGCGCATGAGTATGCACCGCAATGCGCACGCGCGTTGTACGGGTACAAAGCGGATCGTTGCTGGGCGATGGATTTAACGAAGAATCCATTCGCACAGGCGATCGCAAGGAGATTGACAGGAAGAAGGCGTTTGTGGGTGTCAACTGACCGTTTTCAGGGAGTGTTTTGAAAAATGCAGGCGTGTCCAGGCGTTTGCAGGGCGGGTGTCTGACGTCAATTCCGGGACCAAAAAGACTGAAGTGATCCCAAGGGCTGAGCTACTCAGAAACTGCAAAAAACGTTTTCGTCCCGCTCAGCTGCACACGCATTCGCACACTTGCAAAGCGAAAACACACTCCCCTGTGGGCGGCGACTATGCGTTTGCACGGCTGCTAGAAGTAGCTAGTGAGCGATCAATTCGGATTGACCCCTCTAGTTATCAAGCATTTTTTCATAAGATTATGTAGAAACAACAGTTTCTGCTGAAGGTGATGCATTGTAGCTATGCGCTAACTGCCTAATGCAGATTTCAATTCTCCTGCAGATGGCTTATTAGCGCTGCAGACGGCAGTCTCAACCCCTATGCACTAAACTCCGAAATATTTGGCCCTGCTGGTTTATGCCATCCTCAGATGGTGTAAACCACTTTATGCCTATGGATGCATATTCGCAGGAGGAGGATCTTGCAATCCCTTTCCTGCAGACTCGGGCCAGCAGCAGAACTGAAACTGTGTGCATGTGCAGTGTTGGATTCCTTCAGAGGAGTCTTTCATAGATGGTTCTACATAATTAGATGGATATTTACTAAAAAAACTCACAGAAAAAAAAATTCAGGAGACAGACATTTTGCATTCTGTACCTCTTTCTGGGGGTACATTTAGGTTGCGCATAGTGGACAGACTGCAAATGTAGGTGCATAGTCCTGCATACTATCACTATCAACACCTGCATAAATGTATATTTTTTCTACTAAAATACGTTTTGTATTTGTTAAATAAATCATGAGCGTGACAAATGAAATGGCGTCACAATGATCCAGAATGTGTCTTCATACATCTATGCCTTGTGCGTCATATGAAGTGAGACACCTGGCATGATGTCTGTGCTGCATACTTTTTCATCAGTTTTGCTACCTTTTCCTTTATTGTGCTATGTTTCCCTCACTTCTGGGTCTTTGTACGCATAAATTTAGCACAGCTACGATCATTCCCACTGACATGCGGGGGGACGCCCAGCACAGGGCTAATCCACTCCACATGTCAGTGCCGCCCCCCCCCCCCCCCCCCCCCCCCCACAGAAGTGCAAAGGCATCGCACAGCGGCGGTGCCTTTGCACTTCAAGAGTAGCTCCAGACCAGCGCAGCTTTAGTGTGCTGGCCGGGAGCTACTCATCGCTCCCCGGACCGCAGCGGCTGCGTGTGACGTCACGCAGCCGCCGGTGCCCGCCCCCCCAACGGTCCAGCCACGCCTGCGTTGGCCAGACCGCGCCTCTGTCTCAGAGGCGATCGCTAGGCAACGACGGTGACTACGCATGCGCAGTTCTGAACCGATCGCTGTGCTGCGACAAACTGCAGCGAGCGATCGGGTCGGAATGACTCCCATAGTGTATTAGGTACTTAGGATTAGGTTTTTATCGCAAAATAATTGGTATACAGCCAGAGATAAAGCATATCGGACCTGTATTTTGACTGTTTAACCTGGATTGTGTACTTTTTCCTCTTTGCGACTTTTTTCTTTATTGTTTTGCTTTTTCCTCAGTTTTGCATCTTCGTTCGCTTACAATGTACTAGTGTTTTTGCATGGCTAAGAAAGTCTGTGGCACGCTAAACAGGGCAATTTGGCGCAATTCGAGGATAGGTGCATGTAAACACATATGTATAACCGGCCCCTAAACTGAAAATGTAAAATGCACTTTTCAAATAAAAAACAAAATCATAAGCATGCTTACCTTGTAGATGTTTTTTGCAAGACAAGCAGAGGTCTATGACAGCAGTAACAGTCCCTTTTATTGTAACTACGGGTATCATATCTACTTCTCATTAGAGATGAGCGGGTTCGGTTCGTCGAGATCCGAACCCCCCCGAACTTCACCTATTTCACACGGGCCCGAGGCAGCTTCGGTTCTTCCCGCCTTGCTCGGTTAACCCGATCGCGGCCGAACGTCATCATCCCGCTGTCGGATTCTCACGAGATTCGTATTCTATATAAAGAGCCGCGCTTCGCCGCCATTTTCACTCATGCATTGGAGATTGAACGGAGAGGACGTGGCTACGTTCTCTCCCTGAAAAGCTCCATATCTGTGCTCAGTGTGCTGCAATTATCTGTGCTCAGTGTGCTGCAAATATCTACGTTCTCTGCCTGAAAAGCTCCATATTGCATTTTGGTGACAGTTTATAGTTGTACAGCACAGTAGGCCATTGCTGTATCTTGCAGCTCTGTGTCACTGCAAGCATCCATTCCATATATGTGCTGCATTTTTGTGAGCAGTATATATAGTATTACAGTGCAGCATTTTGGTGACCAACAGTATATAGTTGTACAGTACAGTAGGCCATTGCTGTATCTTGCAGCTCCGTGTCACTGCAAGTATCCATTCCATATCTGTGCTGCATTTTTGTGAGCAGTATATATAGTATTACAGTGCAGCATTTTGGTGACCAACAGTATATAGTTGTACAGTACAGTAGGCCATTGCAGTATCTTGCAGCTCTGTGTCACTGCAAGTATCCATTCCATATCTGTGGTGCATTGTTGTGAGCAGTATATATAGTATTACAGTGCAGCATTTTGGTGACCAACAGTATATAGTTGTACAGTACAGTAGGCCATTGCTGTATCTTGCAGCTCCGTGTCACTGCAAGTATCCATTCCATATCTGTGCTGCATTTTTGTAAGCAGTATATATAGTATTACAGTGCAGCATTTTGGTGACCAACAGTATATAGTTGTACAGTACAGTAGGCCATTGCTGTATCTTGCAGCTCTGTGTCACTGCAAGTATCCATTCCATATCTGTGCTGCATTTTTGTGAGCAGTATATATAGTATTACAGTGCAGCATTTTGGTGACCAACCAGAGCCGGCCCTACCCAATATGATGCCCTAGGCAAGATTTTGGCTGGTGCCCCCTAGCACCAACGCTAGTTCCGACTCTGACCCTGCACCCCTTTCCCAGCACCATCACCCCTCACCCATAGCAGACCTTATTTTGGTTTTCCTAACCCCTGTAATTTAAATAAGAACAGTTTGCTCATTTGGCGCACAGCCCAAAAATGTATGTGTTCTTGCTGGGAAGGGGCATGGCCACACAATACTACCCCCAATTCACAGTACCGCAACTTTGTTCGCAATTTATCATGCGATAGTGTCCCTTATTCACATTACATCACACAGTAGTACCACTTTACCTTATATACTTTACTCCTCACAGTAGTGCCCCTCATTCACATAACATCATACTGAATTGCTCCTTATTCACATTACACCACACCATATTGCTCTTTATTCTCATTACACCACGCCATATTGCTCCTTATTCACATTACGCCACACCATATTGCTCTTTATTCACATTAGACCACACAGTAGTGCCCTTTCTATACGTTACACCACACAGTAGAGCACCTTATACACATAATGCCACACATTAGTAATGCATTTATACTGCCCCTTACACATATGACACACATTATTAATGTCCTTATAAACATAATGCGCCTTACACATTATGCCAACCCTTATTAATGCCCTTATACACATAATGTCACTTACACATATGCCGCACATTATTAATGCCCTTTTACATATAATGACACACATAATGTCCCTTACACATATGTCACACATTATTAATGCCCTTATACACATAATGACACACAAAGTGCCCTTTACACATTTGCTGCACATTATTAATGCATTTATACACATGAAATGCATAATGACCCTTACACATATGCTGAACACTATTGCACAACCAACCCACTCACACACACACAAACACACACACACACACAGCACTCACACGGCCGCTAACACTGTGACCTCTGCCTCTGCTTGGATACAGATGTGTCCTCATAAATCTTGCCTCCATACACCATGCAGCAGGAGATGCCTGGTGCGAGACAACTGGTAGCTCTGACAACGTCGGGTGCCTATTTTTGATGAAAATGCATCTTATTTGCATTGCTATGTGGCTAGGATGCACAAGCAGCTTCTCCTGATTAAAATGGTTTGCGGCATGCCTATATACTGTGTGTGACTGTGGCTGTATCTGCATACGAAATGCTACACACAGAATATAGGCATGCCGCATATCATTTTAATCAGCAGGAGCTGCTTATGCCACTAGGCAATGCCAATTGCCTAGTATGCCTATGCCTAGGGCCGGCTCTGTGACCAACAGTATATAGTTATACAGTACAGTAGGCCATTGCTGTATCTTGCAGCTCTGTGTCACTGCAAGTATCCATTCCATATCTGTGCTGCATTTTTGTGAGCAGTATATATAGTATTACAGTGCAGCATTTTGGTGACCAACAGTATATAGTTGTACAGTACAGTAGGCCATTGCTATTGATATAATAATATTACTGGCATATAATTCCACACATTAAAAAATGGAGAACAAAAATGTGGATGGTGAAATAGGGAAAGATCAAGATCCACTTCCACCTAGTGCTGAAGTTGCTGCCACTAGTCATGGCAGAGACGATTCAATGCCATCAACATCGTCTGCCAAGGCCGATGCCCAATGTCATGGTAGAGAGCATGTAAAATCCAAAATACTAAAGTTCAGTAAAATGACCCAAAAATGTAAATTAAAAGCGTCTGAGGAGAAGCGTAAACTTGCCAATATGCTATTTACGACACGGAGTGGCAAGGAACGGCTGAGACCCTGGCCTATGTTCATGGCTAGTGGTTCAGCTTCACATGAGGATGAAAGCACTCATCCTCCCGCTAGAAAACTGAAAAGAGTTAAGATGACAAAAGCACAGCAAAGAACTGTGCATTCTTCTAAATCACAAATCCCCAAGAAGAGTCTAATTGTGTCGGCGGTTGCGATGCCTGACCTTCCCAACACTGGACGGGAAGAGGTGGCTCCTTCCACCATTTGCAAGCCCCCTGGAAGTGCTGGAAGGAGCACCCACAGTCCAGTTCCTGATAGTCAAATTGAAGATGTCACTGTTGAAGTACACCAGGATGAGGATATGGGTGTTGCTGGCGCTGAGGAGGAAATTGACAAGGAGGATTCTGATGGTGAGGTGGTTTGTTTAAGTCAGGCACCCAGGGAGACACCTGTTGTCCGTGGGACGAATATGGCCATTGACATGCCTGGTCAAATGACAAAATAAATCACCTCTTCGGTGTGGAATTATTTTAACACAAATGCTGACAACAGGTGTCAAGCCGTATGTTGCCTTTGTCAAGCTGTAATAAGTAGTGGTAAGGACGTTAACCACCTAGGAACATCCTCCCTTATACGTCACCTGGAGCGCATTCATCAGAAGTCATTGACAAGTTCAAAAACTTTGGGTAACAGCAGAAGCAGTCCACTGACAACTAAATCCCTTCCTCTTGTAACCAAGCTCCTGCAAACCACACCACCAACTCCCTCAGTGTCAATTTCCTCCTTAGACAGGAACGCCAATAGTCCTGCAGGCCATGTCACTGGCAAGTCTGACAAGTCCTCTCCTAACTGGGATTCCTCCGATGGATCCTTGAGTGTAACGCCTATTGCTGCTGGCGCTGCTGTTGTTGCTGCTGGGAGTCAATCGTCATCCCAGAGCGGAAGTCGGAAGACCACTTGTACTAGTTCCAGTAAGCAATTGACTGTCCAACAGTCCTTTGCGAGGAAGATGAAATATCACAGCAGTCATCCTGCTGCAAAGTGTGTCCGGTATCCACCGTTAATTCAAAGGGACTTAGAGAATTTCTTGAGGTAGTGTGTCCCCGGTACCAAATCCCATCTAGGTTCCACTTCTCTAGGCAGGCGATACCGAGAATGTACACAGACATCCGAAAAAGACTCACCAGTGTCCTAAAAAATGCAGTTGTACCCAATGTCCACTTAACTACGGACATGTGGACAAGTGGATCAGGGCAGACTCAGGACTATATGACTGTGACAGCCCACTGGGTAGATGTATTGCCTCCCACAGCAACAACAGCAGCAGCGGCGGCACCAGTAGCAGCATCTCGCAAACGCCAACTTGTTCCTAGGCAGGCTACGCTTTGTATCACCACTTTCCATAAGAGGCACACAGCTGACAACCTCTTACGGAAACTGAGGAACATCATCGCAGATTGGCTTACCCCAATTGGACTCTCCTGGGGATTTGTGACATCGGACAACGCCACCAATATTGTGCGTGCGTTACATGTGGGCAAATTCCAGCACGTCCCATATTTTGCAGATACAATTAATTTGGTGGTGTAGAATTTTTTTTAAAATGACAGGGGCGTGTAAGAGATGCTGTCGGTGGCCCGAAGAATTGCGGGCCACTTTCGGCATTCAGCCACCGCGTGACGAAGACTGGAGCACCAGCAAACACTCCTGAACCTGCCCCTCCATTAGCTGAAGCAAGAGGTGGTAACGAGGTGGAATTCAACCCTCTATATCAGGCATTCCCAACCACGGTCCTCAAGGCACACCAACAGTGCAGGTTTTAGTGATATCCAGGCTGCAGCACAGATGGTTAAATCAAAATAACTGAGCTACTAATTATGTCACCTGTGCTGAAGCCTGGATATCACTAAAACATGCACTGTTAGTGTGCCTTGAGGACCGTGGTTGGGAATGCCTGCTCTATATGCTTCAGAGGATGGAGGAGCAGCAAAAGGCCATTCAAGCCTATATAACTGCCTACGATATAGGCAAAGGAGGGGGAATGCACCTGACTCAAGCGCAGTGGAGAATGATTTCAACGTTGTGCAAGGTTCTGCAACCCTTTGAACTTGCCACACGTGAAGTCAGTTCAGACACTGCCAGCCTGAGTCAGGTCATTCCCCTCATCAGGCTTTTGCAGAAGCAGCTGGAGAGATTAAAGGAGAAGCTAAAACGGAGCGATTCCGCTAGGCATGTGGGACTTGTGGATGGAGCCCTTAATTCGCTTAACCAGGATTCACGGGTGGTCAATCTGTTGAAATCAGAGCACTACATTTTGGCCACCGTGCTCGATCCTAGGTTTAAAGTCTACGTTGTATCTCTCTTTCCGGCAGACACAAGTCTACAGAGGTTCAAATACCTGCTGGTGAGAAAATTGTCAAGTCAAGCGGAACGTGACCCTCCTTCACATTCTCCTGCAACTGGGGCTGCAAGGAAAAGGATAAGAATTCCGAGCCCACCCGCTGGCAGTGATGCAGGACAGTCAGGAGCGAGTGCTGACATCTGGTCCGGCCTGAAGGACCTGCCAACGATTACTGACATGTCGTCTACTGTCACTGCATATGTTTCTGTCACCATTGAAAGAATGGTGGAGGATTATATGAGTGACCGCAACCAAGTAGGCACGTCAGACAGTACGTACATATACTGGCAGGAAAAAGAGGCAATTTGGAGGCCCTTGCACAAACTGGCTTTATTTTACCTAAGTTGCCCCCCCTCCAGTGTGTACTCCGAAAGAGTGTTTAGTGCAACCGGTCACCTTGTCAGCGATCAGCGTGCAAAGTTACTTCCACAAAATGTGGAGAAGATGATGTTCATCAAAATGAATTATAATCAATTCCTCCATGGAGACATTCACCAGCAATTGCCTCCAGAAAGTACACAGGGACCTGTGATGGTGGATTCCAGTGAGGACGAATTAATACTCTGTGAGGAGGGGATGTGCACAGTGAAAGGGGTGAGGAATTGGAGGATGATGATGAGGTCGACATCTTGCCTCTGTAGAGCCAGTTTGAGCAAGGAGAGATTGATTGCTTGTTTTATTGGTGGGGGCCCAAACCAACCAGTCATTTCAGCCACAGTCGTGTGGCAGACCCTGTGGCTGAAATGATGGGTTTGTTAAAGTGTGCATGTCCTGTTTATACAACATAAGGGTGGGTGGGAGGGCCCAAGGACAATTCCATCTTGCACCTCTTCTTTTTTTTTTTTTTTAATCTTTGCATCATGTGATGTTTGGGGCCAATTTTTCTAAGTGCCATCCTGTCTGACACTGCAGTGCCACTCCTAGATGGGCCAGGTGTTTGTGCCACCCACTTGGGTCGCTTAGCTTAGTCGTCCAGCGACCTCGGTGCAAATTTTTGGACTAAAAATAGTATTGTGAGGTGTTCAGAATAGACTGAACACCTCACAAAAAAAAAACACCCGAATCCAAAACACACCCGAATCCGACAAAAATTTTTAAGGGAGGTTTTGCCAAAATGCGTCCGAATCCAAAACACGGGCGCAGAACCGAATCCAAAACCAAAACACAAAACCCGAAAAATTTCTGATGCACATCTCTACTTCTCATTCACAGTTCTTTTAGAGCAAAAAATATATAACAACAAGTACTGAATATACAGTGGCGGAACTAATGAGTGGTGGGCCCAGGTGCAACAAAATGCTTTGCCCCCTCCCCTCATCCCGTCCAAGTCCACCCCCTCACCCCTGGAGAGGATCTGGTGAGGGGGACCTGCTCAGGGCCAGGGAAATGGATACCTAGCAACAGTGCCGTAACTAGACATTTTAGTGTTGTGTGCAAGAAATGGCATGGGCGCCCCCCAGTATGCAAAATAGGGGCAATGCGCGCCGTAGGCGCGTAAAATATATAGGGGCGTGGCTTCATGGGGAGGGGTGTGGCCACAAAATAATACCAATTCATAATACGGTGCACAGTAGTCTCCATTATTCAAATTACGCCGCACAGTAGCGCCACTACACCAGGTAGAGCCCCTTTTACACATTACGGCAGACAGCGTCCCCTTTTTACACATTACGGCAGACAGCGTCCTCTTTTTACACATTACGGCAGACAGTCCCCCTTTTTTACACATTACGGCAGACAGTGTC